>NC_047095.1:38422663-38748913 GCF_902459505.1 Geotrypetes seraphini
CCTCCCTTGCGAATGCCCCCCTGACAAGTTCACTCAAACCATTTTAGTGTGTAATTACAGAATAGCACTTATTTGTGATACTGCCTTGTACACGTGCGCGTGTACAATTACACTCATGGATAGTAGTATTCTATAAATTTAAGGGCAGAAATGGTACTTAAATATAGATACTTTATTATACAACGAGGCTGTATACGTGTAGTGCGGCTGAGAATCTGCCTAATCTACAGGTGTATTTTGCTCAAATTATGGACACCATTGGATTTCCTGTTTGAAAATTAACCCAAACATTGTTAGAATGACCCTTAAATAGGTTAGGAACCATGCAACATTTGAGAAATTTGAGGATTTTTTCCATTGTATGTATTACAGATTCCGATAAAGTTGAACCTTTCACCAAACAAAAATATTTCATGTCGGCGGCATGCTATTTTGTAAAGAAATACTGCAGCCCCACTAAAGTATGCTGGAAAGTTATCGACTGTGATATGTTATCAATTCCTTATCAAACGACTTAAGAGACTGGGATTGTTCTCCCTTGAGAAAAGGAGACTGCGAGGGGATATGATCAAGACTTTCAAAAAGGAATCGACAAAATAGAGCAGGAAAAAAAAATTTATTTACAATGTCCAATGTGACACGGACGAGAGGACATGGACTGCTAAGGGGGGACAAGTCCAGGACAAATATCAGGAAGTTCTGCTTCACGCAACGAGTGGTGGACACCTGGAATGCTCTCCCAGAGGAGGTTATTGCAGAATCCACCATTCTAGGATTTAAAAGCAAACTAGATGCACATCTCCTTACGAGAGACATAGAGGGATATGGGTGACTAAAATTATGCCAGGTGTACACCTGGCTGGGTCTCCGCGTGTGCGGATTGCCGGACTTGATGGACTGAAGGTCTGATCCGGAGATGGCAGTTCTTATGTTCTTAACGGCTCTCATCAGTTTGGATCTCTTTGGCTGTAGCGTACCAAGGGCAGGACGTTGGGGACAGTCCGCCCTTAGTGATGCAGTGGTTGAAGGCATTTGGTCTGCCTGAGCGTGGCTGTGGGCTTCACTAGCCCCTGCCCCCTCTGACATCAACTTCCTGTTTTGAGGCCACAGCTCCATGATTGCTCCAGGTACACCACTACTCTTTGGAATGATATTAGTTCATTTTTATAAAGCGATTTAACAGTCAGTCCCTGAGAGATCCTGGAAGCCCTCTCCTTACAACACAGGTTACAGATTTTAAAACAATACTTATATTCTTTAAGCTTAGCTGAGAGATTTCAGTGAGAATTTTGTACTTGATAACACATTATTACCCTTCATAACTCATTAGTGTATGTGCTGTGCTCTGCTGCTCTCTGGTTAATGTGGATGGATAATATATCTTTAGATACCTCTGTAATAACTGGTTACTCTGTCTATGTATAAACATATCACACAGAATAAAAGCAGTCAGTGCTTTTGTTAATGGTATATTACTGCACATTATTAGCCACTCATAAGAACATAAAAATAGCCTTACTAGGTCAGACCAAAGGTCCATCTAACCCAGTATCTCGTCCTCACAGTGGCTAATCCAGGTCACCAGTACCCTGCAAAAACCCAAAGAGTAGCAACATTCCATGCTACCGATCCAGGGAAAGCAGAGGCTTCCCCTATGTCTTTCTCAATAACAGACTATGGACTTTTCCTCCAGGAAATTGTGGAAACATTTCTTAAAACCAGCTGCATTAACTGCTCTAACTACAACCTCTGGCAATGTGTTCCAGAGCTTAACTATTCTCTGAGTGAAAAAAATATTTCCTCCTATTGATTTTAAAAATATTTCCCTGTAACTTTGAGTGTCCCCTAGTCTTTGCAATTTTTGATGAAGTAAAAAAATCGATCGACTTGTACCCGTTCTCAGGATTTTGTAGACTTCAATCATATCTCCCTTCATCCATCTCTTTTCCAAGCTGAAGTGCCCTAACCTTTTTAGTCTTTCCTCATACAGGAGGAGTTCCATCCCCTTTATCATCTTGGTTGCTCTTCTTTGAACCTTTTCTAGTGCTGCTATATCTTTTCTTGAGATAAGGCGACCAGAACTGAACGCAATACTCCAGGTGAGGTTGCACTATGGAGTGATACAAAGGCATTATAGCATTCTTAGTCTTGTTTACCATCTCTTTTTTAATAATTCCTAGCATCATGTTTGATGTTTTGGCCACTGCAACACATTGGACAGAAGGTTTCATCGTATTGTCTACAGTGACACCCAGATCTTTTTCTTGGATGCTCACCCCCAAGGTGGACCCTAGCATCTGGTAACTATTATTTGGGTTATTCATCCCAATGTACATCACTTTACATTATTTTTCCCTTGGTGTTGTGCCATACAGTAAATATTCCTTATGCAGTTTTTTTTTTTTTTTTTTTTTTTTTTTTTGGGGGGGGGTTGCAGTCAATTGGTCCTGGAGAAAATTGGATACTTTCAAGTTCTGATATCTTTTACTGGACCAATATAAAAATTATGCAAACCTTATGATCAACATGAGTTTTCTAGACCACACAAGTCCCTTTTACAGCTGGGACTGTATCCTGAAGAAGGGAATCTATGTGCTTGGAAAAGCTCATGCATAATGCTTTGTATAATAAATTATATGATTGCCTGGCAATATCTTAGAAGGCTTTAGGAGCACTTTTCCCAATGCTAAACAAGGTATCCATCAGCCACAGAATATACCTCCTTTGGTGCCCCCAGAACTTAATGCTAATTGTACTGTGGATATTAATTTAACCTTCTTAGTACTACGTCATCATCTTTGCACCAAGCAACTGGCGTCAGAAAAGTTTGACGTTACAGTCTGCACGATCTATTGGTATTGTAGTTAATATAAGGTAAGATAAATCCCTCCCCAAACATAGTAATGCAGAAAATAAAAGCAGAAAAAGAGCAATTGACCCAGCTAGTCTGCTTACTTATTTTATTTTGAATTTTGGGGATTTAGAGTGCCTACTTCAATTTTCTGTGTTTCCTAGTTCCATCGGTGCTATTAACTATATACAAAATACAGGAAACTAAAAAGTGTTTCACCAGCACAGTCTAAGCTCCTGTTAACGCTGTTTATAATTTCCAGGACGTTAATGAATTTCTGCACAAGGATTAAAAGCATTTTCAGTGGACAGCAGTTTCTGAATAACATTCTGGCTTGCTGGGAATAATGTGTATAGAGTAAGTCCTACCTGCAGTAATCGGGTGGCACCATGCCATAAACATTTATCCTGTCACAGAGTTCTAATGCAATAGTCATTGTGAACCATCCAGTGCTAAGCCAAGTGTTGGATATCTTCCTGAAAGCAAAACATAATTAAGTTTCAAGGATGATAAATTACTCCACAGATACCTAAAGTTCCTTTGCTTTTTGTTTTGTTTCTGGTGAAAGGCTACAAAAAAAAAAAAAAAGAGAGAGAGAGAGAAAACACCAAGACTTATTTTATTCATCCATACACTCCATCAGTTAAGTGACATCCTCGCTATCGGTAGATCAATACATCCTGCACAGAGTTCCCTTGTTTAGACATATTGGGAGTCTGAGAACTAAAAGTGGACCTCTGAGGTGAGGAAAGATCTGAAAGATATTAGATATAAAAAGTGGCAAACTGCATTCACAGTCCACAGGAGACATGAAAATAAAATATTTTTTTCCCCCACTTGGCAGCCCAGTCAGAATCAGCTGGTACTGCACCTGTTGTGCTATGAGCTTTCATTCATAAGTATTTATGGGAGAGAGGAGAGCAGGATTCTCCCATTTTGTTCCCCCCTCTTCTATGTAGCTCAACCAGTGCAGTGATCAGCCTTCCACTAGGGGGCAACAGATCACAATTCCCTGCAAAGCTTACACACTGCATCTGGCCCTTAGATGTCGCCACTGTGTAATGGCTGTAGTATCTTTCTCCCATATCCCTGTCTGCTGGAACTGTGCTTTGTTTACTGGAAGTTGCTATAACACCTTATCTGGCACAGACGCCGTACTGCTTCCACAGCATCTGTCTGGCTCAAGAAGTGTCAGTGTTGTTGTATTATACAAATAAAAGTTCAGGGCTAGCCCAGTAGACCACCGGCACTGCACAGAAAGATGTGTTCATTGGGCCAGGCAGGGCTAGTATTCCAGCTCTGATCACTGTGGCATTCTCCACTTAGTGCTGGAGCAGAGCCATGGTTGACCTCAAAGTTCTCTGGGCAAGTAGAACCACATACAGGACTAGGTTCAGGCAATGGTGCCCAAATTAGGGCAGTGAAAAAAAAAAGAGTGGCAAGTACTATTCTATAAATGGTACTCTGAGTTGGGTGCCTGGTGTAAATCCTGGCATGTGAATTAGGTGCAGATCCCCCAAATTCCATGACTGGGCATATCTTTAGAAAATGCCCCTAACCTGCCCCTCTCATTGCCACGCCCCCTTTTCAGCTACAGGTTTTTAAAAAATTGTGTACTCCTTTTTATAGAATAGCACGTAACAAGATACACGTACAAATCCAAATTGTAGCCAATTATTGGTGCTAATTGACTTGTTGTTCAAATTGCATGCACAAGCTGGGCATGTCCCCCCAATTAGCATGTGCAATTTTGAGTGCCATTTACAGACTCTAGGGGAAAATGTAGACCTAAATACGCCAGTTAATTATCCGAGTGCTGGCAACGAACATAGGTTGGACCCGGAGAACGTCTGATGGCCCACAAAGACATGAATATTCAATGCCGGTAGCTGATTAAGCCTAGCACTGAATATCCGGGTCTACCTCAGCCCCCAGCAGTCAGCGTTTATTGAATAAAAACAATGCCTGCTGATAGCTGAACACTGCCTCATAAGTTTCCTTTTCATTAAACCTGAGATCATCTAAAATGCAATCACATGGCAAATCATGAATATTCAGCGGCAGGAAACAAAAAGATTGTTTCAGATGACTGCACTTAGATAAACATTTTCTTCCGAAGTGTACTTACCATGCTTGTAACCTATACCGACACTTGTTATTGGCAGTGGCGCATTTTTTATAACTGACAAATCGGTGTCATTTTGCAATACCTACTGCATGCTTTTGACATCCCAACCTTTGCATGCTGCTGCACAAGCACTGCATTGTGAACTATCCATTCTGGAGTTATATGACTCCCGATGCAGCTCACTCGGGCAAAACATGGCCATGCCAGGCACAGTCTCAAAGCTGGATAAACTTTGGTCAGGTTACCTCTGTTTCTCCAAACAAATAGCAATCTACACTACCTACTGCATGAGTGAATATAAGGCAGATAGCACCTTCACAATCTGCAAACATATTTTGTAGAATTTGCTATGGTGCTATTGCACCTAAGTCCAATTTTGGCATCACTAGGCACAATTCTATAAATGGTGCCTAACTCAAGATTCCAACAAAAGGCAAGAAACTGTGGAATACAATGTTCTTAGTGTAATATTTATTAAAAATGAAGGCTGCTGACCCTATAAGTGGCAGTGGGCCCGACACGGTCCGTGTTTCGGCTTTTACAGGCCTTCCTCAGGGGCTTTTTTAATATTTGTTTACATCCACCTCATTATATCCATCGAGTCAAACTGAACTAGACCCCTATTGGGTCAGCAGCTTCTTACAGTGGATGTATTTGCCTTCATTTTTAATAAATATTGCATCAAGAACATTGTATTCCACAGTTTTTTGCTTTTTCTTGGATTCTCCTCTACTACTGTGGAACCTTTGGGCTTTTGTTGTATGCCTAACTCAAGATTGATAGCTGCTATGTGTTGCATTGCTTTCTGCCTATATTTTAGGTGCCATGTATAGAATCGGGGCCTTTGTGCCTAACTTTGGGTGCAAAAATTTACGCATGGCTAAGGCTGGTGTAAATGCTGGTGCCTAACTGATGGCAGTTAGACGTGCAAATCCAGGTATTCTATAACATTGCATCTAATTTCTAGGAATGTTTTTGTCCCGCCCATGCTCCTCCCATGGCCACGCCCTATTGGCTCTTCATGCTATGAAATTTAGGCATGCATTTTACAGAACATGGGAGTGGTTCCTAAACTGGTCCTGGCGGCACCTCAGCCAATCAGGTTTTCAGGATATTCACAATGTAATGTAATGTAATTTATTTCTTATATACCGCTACATCCGTTAGGTTCTAAGCGGTTTACAGAAAATATACATTAAGATTAGAAATAAGAAAGGTACTTGAAAAATTCCCTTACTGTCCCGAAGGCTCACAATCTAACTAAAGTACCTGGAGGGTAATAGAGAAGTGAAAAGTAGAGTTAGAGGAAAAATAAAAATAAAATAAACATTTTAACAAGACAGCATTGATCTAAATACTTTGGAAGGTAGAAGAGAGGAGAGAAAAGAATAGAAGCATGATGAAGTGATGAAGTGGAGCAAGTAAGTTTAGGAGGAGCGATTGACGTTTCCAGAAAGGGCTTCTTCAGGGAAGAGACTTGGCCGACAGTCCCAGGATGCCTATGTCTCCTCCCCTGAGATGTTCTCCCATCCATGCATTCCCTCCCAGACACACTGCCCGTGCCCCAGCCGCTCCAAGGAGGCTGCCACAGATGAGGCCCACGGTGAATGCAGGATTCTCTCCTCTGCGGGAAAGCCGCCCGGAGCCGACAGTCGATCTTCTTAGCGGATTGCAGGGGGGGAATAGTTAACACTCTTGGTAGTATCGGGTCTGTGTGCTCTCGGTGGTTGTGGCTGGTCTCGTTGCTGCTTAGGTGTAATAGCAGTTGATCTCCACTGCTGCTGATATTTAAAAGCAGGCAGATTGATCTCTCCAATGGACTGCAGGGGGAGGAGTTCACACTCCTGGCAGGATCGGGTCTGTGGGTTCTTGGTGGTTGCGGTAGGTCTCGCTGCTGCTTGTATGTAAAAGCAGTTGTTTTTCTACTGCTGCTGATATTTAAAGCAGGTAGATTGATCTCTTAAACGGGATATAGGGGGAGGAGCTCACATGCCTGGCTGGATCGGGGCAAGGGCTCCTATTATAGGCAGCTAGTCTTGCTGCTACTTAGGTGTTAAAGCAGTTGATCTTCCTAGCGGACTGCAGGAGGTGTGGAGCTCACACTCCTGTCATGATCTGGTCTATGGGCTCTTGGTAGTTGCGGTTGGTCCCATTGCTGCTTAGGTGTAAAAGCAGTTGTTCTCCCACTGCTGCTGATATTTAAAAGCAGGTAGATTGATCTATCCAATGGAATGCTGGGGGAAGATCTTATATGTCTGGCTGGATCGTGGCAAAGGGTTCCCGGTAGTGGCGGCTGGTCCTATTGCTGCTTAGGTGTAAAAACAGTTGATCTTCTTATCGGATTGTAGGGGGGGCGGATCTCACATTCCTGGCAGGTTCGGGTCTGTGGGTTCTTGGTGGTTGCGGATGGACCCGCTGCTGCTTAGGTGTAAAAGCAGTTGTTTTCCCAATGCTGCTGATATTTAAAAGCAGGCAGATTGATCTCTCCAACAAATTGTATGGTGAAGAGCATACACGTCTGGCTGGATTGGGACAAAAGCTCTCGATAGTGGTGGCTGGTCTTAGTGCTGCTTAGGTGTAAAAGCAGTTGATCTCTTACTTCTGATGATATTTAAAAGCAAGCATATTGATTTTTCCAACGGAATGCTGGGGGAAGAGCTTACTTGTCTGGCTGGATCAGGGCAAAGGGCTCTCGGTAGTGGTGGCTGGTCCTGTTGCTGCTTAGGTGTAAAAAACAGTTGATCTTCCTAGTGGACTGCAGGGGGAGGTGGAGCTCACACTCTTGGCTGGATCGGGTCTGTGGGCTCTTGGTAGTTGCGGATAGTTCCGCTGCTGCTGAGGTGTAAAAGCAGTTGATTTCCCACTGTTGCTGATATTTAAAAGCAGGTAGATTGATCTCTCCAATGGACTGCAGAGGGAGGAGCTCATATGCCTGGCTGGATCGGGGCAAAGGGCTCTTGGTAGTGGTGGCTGGTCCTGCTGCTGCTTAGGTGTAAAAGCAATGAATATTTATGACAGATTTGCATGCAGTGGAGGCAGTGCACGCAAATATCTCTCTTGAATATTTATTGGCTTACCAACTAATACACTAGCGGGATTTATAATTCCAATTCAATAGCTCTCATCTATTAATACATTAATTTATTCACCAAAAATAATAGAAGAATAGCAGAAAGTTTCCCATGAAGCTTCCGGTTCCGGTTCAGTCTTAGCTGGGAGATCATGGTTTGGAAATGTCCCAACGATGAGAGGTTTATACAAAATATAATGAAAAACAAGGTATGATTTAATGATATAAGGATATGTATGATAAGTTATCATGATAAAAATTGTTAAGGAGGTAGTAGGATAGTAAAATTCATGTGTATTGTGTGTTATAGAATATGATTTCTAATTGAACCCTGGACCATCGATTAGCCCCTGAAGACGCCATCGTGCAAAACACACACTTGTGTTGGGCACAATAGTTCAATTTTGATGAAACGAAGCATGAGCAAGATGGAAGATCAAGTGGATGAATAAACTGAACCAAAGAACTAAGTTTACACAGTATCTGAGGAAGTCAAGTTTAATATTTGGACAATAAGTGAAATTTTTGATATGAATTTTTAATAGGGTGGGAAGAGTAGTTAGAAATATTTATTAGCACCAGGAAATACTTCTTCACCGAAAGGGTGGTTGTTCGCTGGAATAATCTTCCACTGCAGGTGGTCGAGGCCAGCAGTGTGCCTGATTTTAAGACAAAATGGGATCGTCACGTGGGATCTCTTCACAGAGAAAGGTTATTGGGGTGGGCAGACTTGATGGGCCGTGGCCCTTAACTGCCGTCTATTTCTATGTTTCTATGTATATGAATTGAGCAATTGATTGTGAGTTATAATGAATGTTAAGTATGTAATAAATTTTGAATGATTATAGCTCTTTTTGGTGAATAAATTGATGAATATTTATTGGAGATATCCTGGAAACCTCACTAACTGGGGTGCCTCTAGGATCAGGTTTGGGGACCACTGAAGTAGGGCACAGGACAGATCCTAATTATTGCCATTTGAGTGCTTGATTATCACCTAATTAGTTAATTAGTTTACGTACAGATTTGGCATCCATGCCCAATACCGTGTGTCTAACTTTGGGCTACCTATATAGAATCCAGCAGAATATTCATCAACATGAACCATTACAATCATCCATATATCTACAGTACAGCATTTACCATTCTGACCAGTACATTCAACACATTTGCTAATCAAGTTTTCTTAGGTGTATGATAAACACCACATTCATTTCCTGCAGTGAATTTCTACCTTTATTTTTGTCATTAAATACTGAAGGCACTGAGAGAGGAAAATCTGGATTTGCCATCGCTTGATGTGTTGTAGCTTAAGCACAAGCAAGCTTGTCCCTGGGAGCTTCTTATGAGCCTCGCAAACAGATACCAAGGGCGAAATACTGATGCGCACAATGTTTCTTTCTTTCAAAATGTCATGCCCTTAAAACATGTTTCTTTTAAAAAAAATGTGTGATTGAAAAGGCCATTTTCCTGTCTTTCTGTTCTCTTCCTCCGGCGGATCATTCATAAAAGCTTCCTAATATTTAGCTGAACATGAATCTTGAAAATCCATGAGAATCATATGAATAATTTAGGATCAAAATCACTTTTTTTTTCTAGCTTGCAAAATAATTGAAGCTATTTGAAGGCACCTATGGCATTTATGCATCTGAAAATAGACAGCACTACAGTTCTTTTGGTGGCTTTTTGTCTTTTTTTATGTCTGGGCTTAAATGCAAAGAGCTCCTTTTTTTTTTAGCATGAATTATTCTCAATTGTAATCCAGAATTAAAGTCTCTGACAGAAAATGATGATAATTGGTGTAAATGTATGAAATGTCTGTAGGTACCAATACAAATACAGGGTGCAGTAAAAATTATATTTAATGCAAAAACAATACGATCACGTTACTTCCCTTTTACATAAAGCTCACTGGTTACCAGTAGAACACAGAATCACTTATAAAATCATTTTGTTAACTTTCAAAACCCGACAAAATAACCAGCTAGAATTCATTCATAATCTTCTTATCCCATATAACCCATCTATGACTCCCAAAATCTTTCTATCCCGTCATTAAAGTACATAAACACAATGAGGTCTACCATTTTTTCCGTGAGCGCTCCCTCTCTTTGGAATAGTATCCCGACTTACTTACGTGAAGAAGACAAAGCTGAAGACATTTCTATTTCTTGACGCCTTTGAGATCTAACTGCCCTTTTAAGGGCGACTTAGAATGATTTTACCTTTAGTTCCCCTCCTATTGTTTTTCCCCTAAATGTTATCTTTAATCATGAAAATTGTAGTTCTTGCCTATTTACCATCTATCCCCATTCGTCATGGTTTTATGTCTCTGAATGTTACTGTCGTCCCTAGAAATGCCCTGTCATCTTAAATCTGTATTTTAGCCAATGTATGCTTTTACGAATCAGCCTTGAAGGCTGATAAGGCGGTATAAGAAATTTTAAATAAACTTGAAACTATTTGCCTTTTGATTCATATTAAAGTGCAACATTGCGCATTATTTTACCATAACACGTTAATATTCCTATTTCTCCTACTGTAAACCGCGTCGAGCTCTACGAACGTGGAGATGATGCGGTATACAAACCTAAGGATTAGATTAGATTAGATTAGAATATAAATTACCAGGGAAGACATAGTAATGAAATGTAAAAGCATGCAAATCATCTCATTATTATGTAAGTTAATTATGAAGCCGCGTTAGACGTTTTTTTTAGCACCGGCCGCAGTGGTATTAGCTCCGACACTCATAGACACCGCGGCCGGAGATTAAAAAGCTATAATATGGAGGGCATTGAAGGTAGGGGGCAAACTAACGCCCAATTCCTTCAAGATGCAGAAGCATTCAGCTGTGGTTTAGTGTCTGATGTTCCCAAGCACTATATAACCAGTGCAGCTTGTGAGCCTGATCACTACTGCACTACTGAGATCTCATATAGGTTAGTTATTCCTGCAGGAAATTAAGTTATGTGACTTTTATTGCACCTTAATAACTACCCTTCTGAATCAGAGCTTGGAATGGTAATGAGCCAGATTGAAAATGGACAACAAAGGCATGCATTGAAAGGGTTAACAGATGTCCAGTTTTACCTGGACATGTCCTCTCTGTAGAGAAAATGTCCAGGCATCCGGATGGCTTTTCAAAACTCTGAACTTTGCCTGGGCTTTGAAAAGCTTCCAGCTCAGGAGCTGTGTCGGGAGGGCATTTGCATATGTGCAGGTGACATCACGTGTATGCGTATTACATCACTGCGTCACACCTGCACATGTGCAGAAGCCGTCATGACATGGCTCCCAAGCAAGAGGACAGGTTGGGGGGGGGCAGGGCTAGGGTGCAACAGGGCGTGACGGGCAGAACAGAGCCAGGCGGAACTGGGCAGTCCTGGGGGCATGGCCAGGGTCTGGATTTTACGTGCGTAAAATCTGGTAACCCTAGGCATTGAGGCTCTACATTTCAGAAGGCACCAGATAACTGGGACTAAGGATCCCCTTTCTCCCTGCATTACAATGTTTTCTGGAGACTCTACTAATGAGTCAACGCTTAAAAGAAAAAGAAAAAAAAGTATAAACAGGTAATTTTAGAGAGCATTTTCTGTATGTAATATGTTTGACGCAAGGAAAAAGATATAAAATTGTGAGGGATATATGTACTGTAATGTGTATATAAATTGTAATACCATTACAGAGGCTCATGTAAACCACTCTGAATTGACTCCTCAATTATTAGTAGCGGTATAGACACTTTCAATAAAAAATAAGTGTGTTAAAATAAGTCACATGGAAAGAATGCTCCTACTTCTACAATCTGCACGAGCATACCTGGGGTATATTTTGAGTAGAGCAGTGGTGTAGCAGTGGTGCCATGTACCCTCCCCCCTCTTCCCCACCGCTTGATCACCCTCCCACCGCTTGAGTGCCCCTCCTGAGTTTCCAAGTTTATCATTACTTTGATATACCATCCATCAAAATCTATCTAGATGGTTTACAATCAATAAAAATATTTAAAACTAGACCTTGAGGGCCCCCTGCCCCTTGTGCACCTCTTGAATGTTCCCTGGCACCAGCAGCATCTTCCATCTGCTGCTTGCGCTGGCCTCGGCTCCCTTCTGACATCACATCCTGGTCCTATGACCAGGAAGTGATATCAGAAGGGAGTCAAGGCCGGCGCGAGCAGCAGGTGGAAGATGTGCCTCACGCTAGTGACCATTTAAAGAGGTGCATGAGGGTGTGGAAGAGGAGAGACGTCGGCGCTCCCATAAAAACAATGCCAGGGGCAGTCCACCCCCCCCAGCTCCCCCCTAACTATGCCACTGGAATGGAGAAGAGGGCTGAATTGTAATGTATATGCATATGTTCTAAAATATATGATGAGTACATGCACAAATTTGTATGGCTTCTTTTGAAGCAGGTGTAGATTTGTGCTCTACTGGGGCTGGCTCTGGATGTCTATCTTAGAGAGCCACATAGGCCCTTATGCAGCCTTTATAAAACAGATTTAAAAGATGTAATTTTTAATAGAATTATTCCCCAACCCACATGCATGATTATTTAGAGTACCATTGCACTTCCAGGTATTAATGAAAAAGTCCAATATTTCTATCTATCTATTCAATTTTTCTATACCGTTCTCCCAGGGGAGTTCAGAACGGTTCACATGAATTTATTCAGGTACTCAAGCATTTTTCCCTGTCTGTCCCGGCGGGCTCACAATCTACCTAATGTACCTGGGGCAATGGGGGGATTAAGTGACTTGCCCAGGGTCACAAGGAGCAGCGTGGGTTTGAACCCAGAACCCCAGGGTGCTGAGGCTGTAGCTTTAACCACTGTGCCACACTCTCCCCCTTTCCACCTAGGAGAAGCAGTTAATTGCTTTTGAGACCACATACATCCTCTTCAGACTTTCATTCCACCTGTAGAAGGGATCTAGGTGGTTTAGAAATCTCATGTACATTATCACCTTTGCATAATGATTACACTAGTACAACAAATTGTATCGCAGATCGCAAAATAGCCTTTTTTTTTTTTTCAAGTTGCCAGTCTACTGTAATGTTGCTTCTCACTCCGTGTGGTGGCGATGCGGATTTGATCAGAAGCGCATAACCTTGGTGTCGCAGCCAAGCCACATGCTGGAAATCAGAACATGTTCTTTATTTATTTAAAAATTTTATATACCGTTTAAAACTAAATGGTTTACGTAGTGTACATGACGACAAAATAAAAATAAATACATAATAAAATAATCATTATAATAAAATGACAATGCATACAATCCTCAGGAACCATAATGTGGATAGAAGAGCTCATAAATAATTCATCAATTTTAGCTGAAATAGCTAAAAAAAAAAAAGGCATCTACAAATAGCTGCGTCTTTATTAACTTTCTAAACCTACCCTTTTCACAGCAATTTCGTATCTGACCCACCAAGAAGTTCCATAACTTAACTCCTGCACAACAGAAAGTCCTTTTACCTGGCTCAACTAGTCTTGGATTCAAGGACATCTTCAGTAAAGCTAAACTCTCAGAACGCAAAGATCTTTTTCGTGTGTAGCTGAGCATATCACTTTTAAGTAATTCTGGGATGTTTCCGCACAAAAATTGATGACAAATCATCACTGCTTCATATTGGACTCTGAAGGCGACCGGAAGCCAATGGAGTTTTTTAAGATATGGTGAAATATGATCATATTTAGACACACCCAGTATCAAACGTGCTGCTGCACTTCGTATAGCCTGCAGTGCTCTGCATCTTGCCTTTGTTATTCCAAGGCATAGAGCATTGCGGTAATCAAGCCGCGATAGGACCATGGCCTGAACAACAGTTCGAAAATCATATGATGCAAGCATTGGTTTCAATCGGTGCAACAAGTGCATTTGTGCAAAACATGCCTGAATGGTCTTAGTTACACAGCCAATGACCTGAAGTGCATTTCCAATTCTGACTCCTGCCCTGTAAGTGGTCAAGGCCAGTGGCATGGCAAGGGGGTGGGGGCGGTTCACCCGGGGCACCGGCACCTGCCTCTTCCCACTCCTCCCCTCGCCCTGCGCATGCCCCTCCCCCTTCCCCTTGTAGCTCTAGTTGTTCACCGCCATGAGCAACAACTTTAACGTGCTCCTCCTGACTGCTTCGCCTCTCCCGCTGATGTCACTTCCGGGTGCCACTCATAGGAAATGACATCAAGAGGAGAGACGACGGGGAAGGGGAAGGGGAAAAGGGGTGCGCGTGTGGCAGGGGCAATCGGGGAAGTAGCAGTGGGGCGGAGTTGAGGGCAGGGGAGGAGCGCCACTGCTCCGGGTGCCTCTCACCCTCGCAACACCACTGGTCAAGGGTTCCAGAACATTCCCATAACGCACTGGAGTATATACATTGTAATAAAACCTTCTTACTTAGCGCTATGATTGTCTGCAGCTAGTTTTTCCATTTATGATTCACTGAAATTACACCAGGTTAGTGCTTATTCTACTCTATTAAGTGGTGCAAGTGATCAGCTGCCAAGCAGCATGCCAGGCTGCACGGTGCACGGCTTATCTTGAAATATCACTGCTTTGACACAGTTTTAGCATTATTCTTTGCTGACATGGGCTGAAGATATCTTTAGAGAGAGCACAGTAACCTGGTTTCTAAACCAAAGCAGGTCACTTCCTGGATGTACAATGAGAAAAGACACTGGAAGCTACTGGTGAGAGTTAAACGAGAACCAGAGAGAAAGCACTTTTTTCTGCTTTCTTTTGTGCTTTGTTTCAGAAACATCTTCTTTCAAGATAACATATTTGCATATAATCTTTTTCTATTTAATATCCAGAGGAAAGTATTTTGAATTCTCAAGCACGGTTTAACAGCCCCAAACTGCTTATATAATTCATTCTTTAGATAAAATGTTAGGATTATGTAAATCTATAAGGAAATAGATTAGATTAGATTAGTTCTGACATATTCATATCACACATGCAAACCCCAAAATTCCATACGAGTGACCACTGAAAAGTTCTCAGCCCTGCTAATAAGTCTAGCAATTTTCCACTTTTTTCATTCCATATTTTTCCAATGGAACAAAAAAAGTGGAAAATCACTGGACTAAGTGTATTGCCCTCAACGGAAACTGCCCCAACTTTGTTGGTTGGGCTGAGAACTTTTAATTGGACCCTTGTAAATGGCAATTTTGAGTAGCGCATGCAAATTTGGATGTGTGCCCAATTTGCATATGCAACTTAATTGAATGAGCTAATTGGCCAGCCATCGTAAAAAAGGGGGAGAGGGTGGGGAGGCTGTTGGAGGCATTGGAGGATGTCGGGAGTTATGTGATGGTGGAAGGGAGTGGGCATCTCACCCACTGCTGGAGGGTGTCATGGAGGGCATTGCTTTGTGGTGGGAGGGAGTAGGCATCTCTCTCGCTGCCGGGGGGAAGGGGGGGAGGCAAAATTATCTGACAGGTCTAAGCTGTCATGCGTTACTTTCCTGTCAGTGCCTGAACCAATCAGCGCTCAGGCACTACTCAGAAAGTAAGGCAACAACAGTTTAGACCTGTCGGCAAATTTTGGCCGCAAATGTGACAAAACAAGGTTAGAGAATCACTCGATGATTATAGAGACTCACTCGTAGTGCTCATTTTAATATTAATGACCTTGTTGTACTACATGTGCATGGCAGTATCGGAGACTGCTAGAAAAATTGGAAAAGACCATGGTAAGACATTTTAAATCCACCGCTAAAATACATGCACTGTAAACCAGCTGGAACCAGTTTAGCGAACGAGTTAAAGGAAGATTTTAGTTTTGAGAATCAGTCCCCCTGAGAGAACCCCTAAGGAAGTAGTTTAGGTTGAGATAACTCCTTTATTACTGTCACTCTCACATATAGACGTGAAAAAAAAGATGCTGACCAACTATTCTCTCACGGCCTGAGACTAAGCACTACCAGCCTATTCACCAAAATAGCATGAGTAAGCATATGGAATGCTGCCAAAGCTCTAATGGCAAGAAACTGCTGATTCTTTATTATCTAAATATATTATGCCTCATCTATAAGAGAAGCCAAAATCGGGTACAAAAATTGCTATGGAAGCCTGAAAAACTGACTGACACCTGTCAGTCAATAAACTTTGCAAGGAAACCTGGAAATTGATCAATGACTTTCCATCTTCTGAATTTCCAAAGATGGGTTTTTCCATGGCTAGCTTAATTATGGAAGATTTTCAACAGTCAGGCAACTTTCCGTCATTCAGTGAGACATTTAGAACATCAGCTAGCTATAACAAATCTTCTTCAACTAGGTCAGGGGTAGGCAATTCCGGTCCTCGAGAGCCCGAGCCAGGTCAGGTTTTCAGGATATCCCACAATGAATATGTATGAGATGGATTTGCATGCACTACCTCCTTGAGATGCAAATCTATCTCATGCATATTTATTGTAGATATCCTGAAAACCTGACCTGGTTCCGGCTCTCGAGGACCGGAATTGCCTACCCCTGACCTAGGTCTTTGATCAACCTCGTTGGATAAGAACATAAGAGTTGCCATACTGCGACATATTGAAGGCCCATCAAGTCCAGTATCCTGTTTTCAATAGTGGCCAACCCAGGTCATAAGTACCTGGCAAGATCTCAAGGAGAAAAACAGATTTGATGCTGCTTATCCTAAGAATAAGCAGTGTATTTCCTCAAGCCATCTTAATAATGGCTTATCGACTTTTGTTTTAGGAAATTATCCAAATGTTTTTTTAAACACTGCTAAGTTAATCGCTTTCACTACATTCCCTGGCAACAAATTCCAGAGTTTAATTACCCGTTGGGTGAAGAAATATTTTCTCTGATTTGTTTTAAATCTACTGCTCGATTGTTTCATCACATGCCCCCTAGTCCTAGTATTTTTGGAAAGAGTAAACAAGTGATTCACATCTACTCCACTCAGTATTTTATAGACCTCTTTCATATTTTCTCTGAGCCATCTCTTCTCCAGGCTGAGGAATCTTACCCGCTTTAGCTTTTCCTCAAAGGGAAGTTGTCCCATCCCTTTAACCATTTTAATTGCCCTTCTCTGCCAATCTAACAGACTATTCCCTCCTCTTTCTCAGTTCTTTTAATAACACTGGTGAAAACTCTCTCGTACTGATTGATCCTGCCTAAACTCTTCCACCTCAATTCCTACCTCTTCTTAGGGTTACCAGATGTCTGGATTTCCCCAGATATGTCCTCTGATTGGAAAATATGTCAATCCTACCTCTTCTTGGCTTTGTGTGCCAAATTGGATCTCAGTTTAAGGATTCATACAGAAACCTCCCTAGCCCAGGACTATACCAATTAAGTGTAGTGAAGAGGTATGTGCCGTTTGGTTATACCATTCCCCTCCTGGGATGGATACAATGGCTCTTCCTGCCCCTATATAAGTCAGTGACCCATAAAGCTTGTGTAAATTTGTAGTGGAATCATTTGATAGTGAATTGTGTAGAATAGAGTGTGGGTTTAAGCCTCAGCTTTTGGACCTAGTCGGTGTATGTCTAGTGTGAAGTATCCCTTGAGTTTTGAGTTTATGTCTAGTGTGAAGTTAGTGAAAAGACAGAGATTTTTCCCATACTTCTGCCAGCTTTTAACTTAAGCGGTAAAACAGCTCCTCAAAACTGAAAGGACAAGGAGAGCGAAATCCCACTGAGGAACTAGAGTACCAGAGGATAAGTGTCAGAAAGGGATAAGTGTGCCCTGAACCAGGAAACCATTGACCCCTTATGCTCCTAGGTTTGCAAGTTATGCTCATAAATTGGCCTTTTTTGAAAATTTACTAGGATTGAGACCTTGATTCCATAAAAGATGCCTAAATTTAGGCTTCTAGATCAGCGTACCTAGCTGATCTAGGCACCTAACTTAAATTTTAATTGGCTTAATCAGCACTGACAGGGCAGGATCAAAGGGTAGGCCAAGTAGATACATGCCTCAGGCCTGAAGAGTTTGGGGGTCTGGAAAGTTGCCTGCTCCGATGATGTCAGCGTACCTGCTTCTGAGCCCGGCTCCAGACGTCCAAGTACTGCCTTCTCCTGCATTCTCCATGATTCAGTGCAGCCGAACTCAGTCTTCAAAAAGCTGCAGGCAGTGGTTTCTACATGCTGCCTGCAGCTGACCCAGAAGCCTTTCCTCTGAAGCTGGGATTTTGTGTCAGAGGGAAAGCTTCCGGGTCAGCTGTAGGCAGTGTGTAGGATCAGCTGCCTGGAGCCTTTTGAAGACTGTGAGTTTGGCTGCATTAAATAGGGTTACCATATTTAGTGATGTAAAATCCTGGATGCAAGGCCCCACCCTGTTCTGTCCTCAGCCCTGCCTTGTTCTGTCTCCAGTCCTGCCCCTTTCTTCCGCCAGTCCCACCCTCACAAAATCTTGTCTCTTCTTTCCTGACCTCCGAGGCGCATGCATGTGATGTCATCTGCGCATGCTCAGAGTCCCTCCAGATGCAGCCGAAACTTGGGACTTTCCAAAACCTGGACAAACTGCCAGGTTTTGGAAAGTCCACCTGGGCACCCGGACAGACCTCCAAAACGAGGACATGTAAGGGTTTCCCATAAGATGGTAGGAGAAGGTGCTACATGGACTTCTGGAACCGGGCCTGGAGGTACACTCTTACAAGAGCAGGGCCACGGAGTGATGGGTCCAGGGGGCCCAGTGTACTTGGATGCCTGGGGCCTACTGAAGAATTAATCCTACCCTGAGCACTAATAATTGAAAGCGGCATTAAAAATCAATTTAAAACCCATTAAAAAAATGAATTGGCCGGTAGGTGCCTACCACTTTGAGGTAGGCATGCTTAGGGGCGGATTCGGGAGTGGATGGGGTGGAGTTTGGGCTTGGATTGACTTAGGCACACTCATTTAGGCCAAGAAAACCTTGGCCTAAATGGCAGTGTGCCTAAGGATATAACTCCTACCAGTACCTAAGAATGCTCAGACACCACTAGGTGCTATTCTAGAATTAGGCCTTGAGCGCATACATTTTTTACTCAAAATTTAACTCTTATATTTAGGAGTATTACAAGTGGTTCATAATAGGGGCAGATCTAAGATGGGGGAAAAGAGGTAAGGAGTTTAGCACTGAGTTTCAGCATTAGGCCCATAAATCTAGACAAATGGCAGACCTAAATTTGTAAGATGAATTTTCAGCTGAAAATTTAACCTCCTAAGTTTGGATGAAAATAGGGCACAAATTTCTGAGCCTAAGGGCCCATGGTTTTTAATTAATGCTGTAGACCTCAGGACACAGGGGATAATTCTGTAATGGTGTACCTATATTTAGGTGCCTATTCTTCATAGAATACTAGTGTAACAGTTGGTATATGTAGCTATATGTTAGATTTGAGCACTTATTACATTACATTAGAGATTTCTATTCCGCCATTACCTTGCGGTAACCTTATGCCGGCCATAGAGCTGTTACAAATGCTTGTGCCTAAATGCTGGGGATGTGAACATATGGTAATGTGTCCACTTTCCTCTTACTATAAGCCATTGGTGCTGATACATATGTTAAATAATGTGAAGGGCATTTTTCACCCAACTATATCTCCAGGAGTAGGGGATTATTGTGGCTGGTCTCAGTGGCGTAGCGAGGCTGAGAGGCGCCCCTCTCCCACCCTCATCTCTGCCCCCCCAGCTCCTTCCCCAATCCCGCCTGCCCTGCGCCCCTCCTTCCCTTGTATCTCTAGTTGAAGTTGTTGCTTGTGGCGGTCAACAACATGCTCCTCGCGAGCCCATCAGCTTTCCCTATGACATCCCTTCCTATGTGCGGCACCCGGAAGTGACGTCACAGACGGGGTTGCAAAGAGCATGTTGTTGACCACCGTGAACAACTTCTTCAACTAGAGGGTATGGGGAAATGGAAGGGGGTGCACACGTGGAGGGGAAGAATTAGAAGAGGTGGGGGTAAGGAGGGTAGAGAAAGGGTGTCGGTGCCCCCACCAACTTGGCGCCCAGGCCAGATCGCCCCCCTCTCCCCCTCCTTACTAAGCCACTGGCTGGTCTAACATATTTGGAATAGAACAGTCTTCTTCCAAGTGGGAACACTAAAAACCATATCTGTGGGGAGTGCTACCAAAATGTATACAAAAACTTACCATCCCCCAACAAATCTAGTAAATAAAATCTGCAATCATCTCTGAGAGATCTTGGGCCCTCTTTTGTGACTTCATAACGGGCTTCCAAAGGGCTTCCAAACCCTTGCGTTTGCCCTTTTGGAAAGCTGCAGCCAGTGACCTCACCACCACTCACAGTGACATCACTAAGGGGGAAATTCTAGAAAAGGGGTTTAAATTTAAGCACCGGTAGGCGTTCTACCGGCGGCTAAGTTAAGTAACAAAGGCCGTTTAAAAGAGCAAAAAAACAACACCGTTAAAACATATACTGGCACTGGAATCAAGCCTACATCGGCACTTTAGGCCGCTGAATGCCACTATGGGCGTGGCTGACATCGGATGTCCTTAAAATACGTTTCGTGAATCAGCAAACAGTGAACAACTAAACTTAAATATACAGAGTGAGTGAACAGTTCGCGAGGAGGGGTGTCAGATATGACCAGTCCAAGCAATAATGCTTTCAAAGGTCTTGCAGTTCTTCATTCATCCCCTTCCATCCTCTTATGTATAATAATTTAGTGAATTTTGTGTATATATTCTTGATTATATTGGTTAATTCTGTTTTCCTTTCTTCCGAACAACTAAAGAGATCTTTATTAACTGTACTCTGGGCCATCCTTAAAATACGTTTCGTGAATCAGCAAACAGTGAACAACTAAACTTAAATATACAGAGTGAGTGAACAGTTCGCGAGGAGGGGTGTCAGATATGACCAGTCCAAGCAATAATGCTTTCAAAGGTCTTGCAGTTCTTCATTCATCCCCTTCCATCCTCTTATGTATAATAATTTAGTGAATTTTGTGTATATATTCTTGATTATATTGGTTAATTCTGTTTTCCTTTCTTCCGAAAAACTAAAGAGATCTTTATTAACTGTACTCTGGGCCATCCTTAAAATACGTTTCGTGAATCAGCAAACAGTGAACAACTAAACTTAAATATACAGAGTGAGTGAACAGTTCGCGAGGAGGGGTGTCAGAAATGACCAGTCCAAGCAATAATGCTTTCAAAGGTCTTGCAGTTCTTCATTCATCCCCTTCCATCCTCTTATGTATAATAATTTAGTGAATTTTGTGTATATATTCTTGATTATATTGGTTAATTCTGTTTTCCTTTCTTCCGAAAAACTAAAGAGATCTTTATTAACTGTACTCTGGGCCATCCTTAAAATACGTTTCGTGAATCAGCAAACAGTGAACAACTAAACTTAAATATACAGAGTGAGTGAACAGTTCGCGAACTGAAGAACTGCAAGACCTTTGAAAGCATTATTGCTTGGACTGGTCATATCTGACACCCCTCCTCGCGAACTGTTCACTCACTCTGTATATTTAAGTTTAGTTGTTCACTGTTTGCTGATTCACGAAACGTATTTTAAGGATGGCCCAGAGTACAGTTAATAAAGATCTCTTTAGTTTTTCGGAAGAAAGGAAAACAGAATTAACCAATATAATCAAGAATATATACACAAAATTCACTAAATTATTATACATAAGAGGATGGAAGGGGATGAATGAAGAACTGCAAGACCTTTGAAAGCATTATTGCTTGGACTGGTCATATCTGACACCCCTCCTCGCGAACTGTTCACTCACTCTGTATATTTAAGTTTAGTTGTTCACTGTTTGCTGATTCACGAAACGTATTTTAAGGATGGCCCAGAGTACAGTTAATAAAGATCTCTTTAGTTTTTCGGAAGAAAGGAAAACAGAATTAACCAATATAATCAAGAATATATACACAAAATTCACTAAATTATTATACATAAGAGGATGGAAGGGGATGAATGAAGAACTGCAAGACCTTTGAAAGCATTATTGCTTGGACTGGTCATATCTGACACCCCTCCTCGCGAACTGTTCACTCACTCTGTATATTTAAGTTTAGTTGTTCACTGTTTGCTGATTCACGAAACGTATTTTAAGGATGGCCCAGAGTACAGTTAATAAAGATCTCTTTAGTTTTTCGGAAGAAAGGAAAACAGAATTAACCAATATAATCAAGAATATATACACAAAATTCACTAAATTATTATACATAAGAGGATGGAAGGGGATGAATGAAGAACTGCAAGACCTTTGAAAGCATTATTGCTTGGACTGGTCATATCTGACACCCCTCCTCGCGAACTGTTCACTCACTCTGTATATTTAAGTTTAGTTGTTCACTGTTTGCTGATTCACGAAACGTATTTTAAGGATGGCCCAGAGTACAGTTAATAAAGATCTCTTTAGTTGTTCGGAAGAAAGGAAAACAGAATTAACCAATATAATCAAGAATATATACACAAAATTCACTAAATTATTATACATAAGAGGATGGAAGGGGATGAATGAAGAACTGCAAGACCTTTGAAAGCATTATTGCTTGGACTGGTCATATCTGACACCCCTCCTCGCGAACTGTTCACTCACTCTGTATATTTAAGTGACATCGGATGTGGCATTAGGCAGCCTAAAGTGTCTACATAGTCGCGATTCAAAACAAAGAGAGGTGCCAGAAATGTAGGCACGGAAAACCCAGGCCTACATTTCCGGCGCCTACCTTTCGTGAAGGCGTGGTTTTCTTTAAGGCGCCGTCGTGTGATTGACACACGATCAGCAGCCGCTGATATCGGTGCCCTATAGAGAATCCGGGCCTCAGCATGCACAGTCAACGTGCCATGGGCCAGGAAGCACGTAGGACCCTATGTTGGCTGCACTAAGCAGGTCAAATTGATCCAATCAGGTTACAACCAGGTAAAGTGCCTTGAAGCAAAGTGGCAGCAAATGCGTAACATGTGATTGGAAACTTGGTTAAAACTAGATTCTTAGCAAGTCATAATAGCTTTTGTTGGATCAGTATAATAACTATGCCAAAGGTGATGTGCCTTTTCTAGAAATAAAGCAAAATTCTGAGGACGGGGATCAGTGTGATTCTTTTGGAAACTTTCGTCTTGATTAGTGATTGCTGCATTTAATATTCCAGACGTGTAAAAAATGACTCCCAAGTGGAGGTGCAGTACCAGGAGATTTCCTTACCTGTCCTTTCCGGTCTCCCTTTTGAAGAGCTCATCAAACTGCAGCATCTTCTGCCGTGTAATCATGTGCACTTTCAACTGAGGCAGTATCTGATTCATCAGCTGCAGGTTATTATAAACCAAACCTTTTCCATCTCTCCGCATATAGTTGCTGGGACCCCAAAAGATAAACACAGTACCTTGGCTCACATTTAAGAGTTCGTTGCGATTTCTAAGAATCCTCTGGATGCTGGAGTGTGCTATGACTCGGAGGCTCGTTTTGTTGCCCACGTCTTTTCCATAGCCCCTCGTGGGCGCATCGTTCATTCGTATTACGCACTCGGTCTGGTCAATTGTATCGCCCAGTTTGCTTCCCAGCAGGTGACCAGAGCTTGTTACGAGAGCACATTCCTTGCAGTGCATTTTCAGAGGCTGCAGAAATGAAAGAAAGGGCTTGGTATTAGGTGCAGGCACTTTCTCATCTCGCTCAAAGCCAGTTACTAGTCAAAGATTCATCATCAAAACTAAAAATGGATCTGAAGATAGAGCCCATTAGCAGGTAATAATCCTTGAACAGAAATCATGAGAAGCTGCTTTCTGTACTTTCAGTGCAAAAGAAGTGATCAACTAAAATCATAAATAATATTTGCTGCAAGAAGAGAAGCATTTGCTATGCAAGCAGTGGAATGGGGGGGGGGGGACTTCCAAAACTTCTCCCTTTGTTCTGCATTTGTTCTCTCCTTTTCCTCTGACTCCCAAATCTAGCATTACTCCCCTGGTCTACCTTAACACATTTGCCGGTGCTGCAGCAACGCACCTTCGGTGCTACATCCAGGAAACAGGAAGTGACATCAGCAAGGACAGGATATAGAAGAGGGAAGCCTGAGGGGTTGAAGCTGGCAGCGAAGGTGTTTCATGCTGCACGGGCAAAGATGATGAGGTAGATTGGAGAGGGCAGGGGGAATTGTCAAGCTACAGGAGGGGAATGTCAGTTCTGGGTAGGGTTTACAGATATTCTCTTTAAAAAGAAAAGAGGGCACGTGTCCCTGCCCCATTCTGCCCCTGGCTCTGCCCTCACATGAATATTGTATCTCCTTCCCCGAGTTCTGGTCTGCGTCTAGAGGACCTCTGGGTGTCAATGCGAGGACATCACATGCACGCATGTGATGTCTCATGTTGACAACTGCACATGCACAGAGGCCCTCTAGACATGGGCCAGAGCTCAGGGAAGAGAAATGACCCCGAGCTGAAGGACTTCCAAAACCCGGACAGACTACCAACAAATATCTTCCTACTTGGGGCCATGACACCAACAACGCTTCATGACTTTCATTCCTACCAGAACACCAGGCCTTGGTCACACATGCAGGACACAGATAAACCCTATGCAAATACAGGACCATAAACTAAAAGTCATAATATACACAAACAAAACCCTAAGATGCCAGACTCTGCATTCAGTTCAACAACAGAGAAACAGAAATACATTTCTTCCTGAACAGTGCAAAATATAGAAAGCCGATGTAAATTCTGAAAACGGACATATTTCAATCACTAAATTGAAAATAAAATCACTTGTCCTACCTTTGTTGTCTGATAATTTTACTTTTCTACTATTTTTTCCCAGTCTTTGTTGTACTTCCTTATGTCTTGACTCTTAACTCTGTTTCCAAGGTCTTCTTATCCATTTGCTGTTTTCTCTCCTTCACTTTCTGCATTAACTTTTAATAATCAACTTTCTTCCTTTTAATTTTTTTTCTTCCTTAGATCTATCTAATTTTCCATGTCTTCCCTTCCCATCTATCCATGTGCACTATCTCCTACCTCTCTCTGTCCTTCCCCACCATCCATGTGTACCATCTCCTCCCTTTTTCTTCTCCTCTATTCCCATCTATCCATAAACAGCATTTCTTCCATCTCTTTTCCCTTCTCCATCCCTCCCACCCCTGTGCACCATGTTCTCCCACTCTCTCCTTCCCCTCCATCCCTATGTACCATATCCTCTTTCTTTTTCTCTCTCCTACGGTCTGACATCTGTCTTCCCCCTTTCCCCCTCATATGGTCTGGGATCTTTATCCTCTTTTTCCCACAGTTGGGCATCTCTCCCCTCCATTCTTTCTCTTCCCCCCCCTTTGTGGTCTGGCATCTCTCTTTCCCTCCCCCCACTTTAGTCTTGAATCCCTCTCTCCTCTTTCCTTTCCTTGGTCTGACATCTCTTTCTTCTCCCCTCCCCCCTCCCCATCCAGTGGTCTGACATCTCTATCCTTCCCTTTACCCCCCCTCCCATGGTCTGGCATCTTTATCTGACCCTTCCCTTCCCTTCACTCCCCTGGCATCTCTCCTTTCCTTTTCTCCCCATCCCCACAATCCAGCATCTCTCTCATCCTCCCCTTGCTATTCTTCCTCTACCCCGGGATCCAGTGCTTGTTCACCCAGCGCTGCTGTAAGTCTTCAGGTAGTTGGCAGCATGACTGAAGTAAACACGCTGCCTTCTGCAACCCAAAAGCTTCCTTTCGGCAACTGCTTTCCACCTATGTGGGGACAGGAAGTAATACCAGAGGAGGAGCTTCCGGGTCAATGAAGGCAGTGTGTTTACTTCAATCATGCTGCCGACAGCCCGAACACTTACAGAAGTACTGGGTGAAGAAGCACCAGATCCTGCGAGGGAGGGAGGGGAAAGGAGGACTCTAGATAGGTGCGTGAGCTGCCTTAGGGGGTACTAGATGTCCGGTTTCCCTGGACAAAAATTATAAAATTAAAAACCGCCCAGACTCCTGACACAGTCCTCAAAAAGAGGACATGTTCAGGGAAACCCAGACATCTGGTAACCCTATTTCTGGGGGAGGGAGAGAGCAGAGCAAAATGGCTTCCACCAAACTATTTTGGTGGGCCATTCAGGGTGGGCCTGAGCCATGAATGGGCGGGCACAGGCCCACCCATGACTACACTACTGTATATAAGATTTAACTAAATGCCTCTTCACAAACAAGTAGCAATAACTATTTTAGAGGGTAATTATATAACTGGGCACCTGCTAGGAACCTATTCTATAGAAGAAGACACCTACTTTTACTTTTCTTTTCGCTCACCGGATTGACCAGTGAGCAGCTATGTCACATAACATAGCTGTTCACTGCCAATATTCCGTGGATGGCCGGCTAAGGCTAGCAGCTAGATAGACCTGCCTAAAATTCTACAGCAGCAAACCTTAACCCAGATATTTCAAAGCCAGCGGTCAGATATGGCCCTGGCATTGAACACCCGGGATCGTCAAACCACAGAAAGCACAAGTCTCAATATTGGGCCCGGTATGTATATGTAAGTGCCATCTTTCTGTTGTACATATATACAATTTTATATCAGCCCTTTGTCAAATGGATAATATGCTTCATGCATGAAAAATATTATATACAGTATGTATATCCCATGTCGTTTCATGTCATTATCAAATACAAACCTCCCAAAATTTTCATCTTATCATTTGCCAATGATAGTGCTTATCTTTTTGAGAGAGGGTGCACTATTTGCAAAGAGGGTACCCACTGCACATGAGGGAAGTGGTCTGTTGAATTTCAAGTGCACTCCATCTCCTAAGGCTTCTTCAAAAATCAATTCCCTGAAGTAGGGGATTGGGATTTGTATACTGCCTTTTTGTAGTTTTACAACCACACTCAAAGTGGTTTACATACATGTACTTCAAGCATTTTTCCTGTCTGTCCCCAGTGGGCTCACAATCTATCTAATGTACCTGGGGCAACGGGGGGATTAAGTGATTTGCCCAGGGGTCACAAGGAACAATATGGGTTTGAGTCCACAACCTTAGGGTGCTGAGGCTGTAGCTTTAATTACTGCACCACTCTAGAAATCAAAATGTAGTAGAAGTGAGCCAAGTACAGGACAGTCAAGCCATTATGACATCACTGATGAGGTTGGCTCTTAGGCTTTGGTGGAAGGAGGCATTATGATGTCACAATATCAGCTCTGCTTATCAGAGGCTGAAATTTTCACACTATTTATTCAATTTTCTAGACTGTTCTCTCAGGGGAGCTCAGAATGATTTACATGAATTTATTCAGGTACTTAAGTATTTTTCCCTGTCTGTCCCAGTGGGCTCACAATCTATCTAATGTACCTGGGGCAGTAGAGGATTAAAGTGACTTGCCCAGGGTCACAAGGAGCAGTACGGGGTTTGAACCCACAACCTCAGGGGGCTGAGGTTGTAGCTCTAACCATTTCACAACACTCTCCATATGCACCACACTCGAAAAACGGACCATGTTGGCAGTAGGTCCATGCTTTTGTTTACAGATAAGTGCCTAATATACTGGCACCTACCACATGGATGCCTAGCGAAGCCTAAGCCTACCTGGTTGCCACTAAGCGTGATTCCATAAGCGGCGCTAGCAGTTGATTGACTACTCTGCCAACCAGCACCTACAGGTTTGGCACGGTTAGGCACCATTTATAAAATCAGGCCCTATGGCCTGGATTCTCTACGGAGTGCCCTATAGAGAATCACACCTCCGTGAAAGATAGGCAATGGACGTGTAAACCAAGGTTTCCTGGGCCTACATTTCCGGTACCTAACTTTGTCGTGAATCGTGCCTCCATAGGCGCTTTAGGCCATCAAACACCACTTCTGGCATTAGCCATGCCCGTAGTGGCTTTAGGCCTAAGTAGGTGCGATTCTGGTGCGCATTATTTAAGCATTGGTTGGCGCTTTAACGGTGCTGGGTTTTTTTGCCATTTTAAACGGTGTTTGTTAATTAACTTAGGTGCCGTTTCTAGAACTTCCCCCTATAGGTATATATAACTTGACATGAATAGAGGATAACTAAGCAGATTGTAAAACTAAAAAGTGAATAATGCGCAAAGAGCTATCAGCTATGGTGAAGGACTTTTATATTCCTAGTACTAAGATAAAGCCCATTTCCGCTTTCACATGCAGAGGGACCTAATGATATGGGTAGAAATGTTCATGCTTTTGTGAGTAACGTTCCTTAATGCTGTATTAACATGCATTTTCCTTTCAGCAACTTATGTGCCATTGTGATGAATTACCCACCAGGAGGCTGTAAGGAGAACTAGTGGGTCCGGCATCCTGCTTGGGAAAACAAGATGAAGTGTTAATGAGGTTAAAAGAAAAATAGTCAGCACCAGTGTTAATTTGAGTAAGTCTTAATATCCATCTAGTGTAACATTTCAGCCTGAAACAGTCTTACACTCTTTACAGACCGGCGAGGTAAGTGCTCTGACGCTCACAGGAATTCTGTGCCGGCTCGCATTAAAAACTTTTAGTGCGGCTTGACAAAAGGGGCCCTTTGTTAGCTCCTTTGCCTACTGAGGGCCAGATTCTCAAAACTTACCGTGCCTTTAACGATGGTGCGCTACACCGGTTCCAGCCGGCTTAGCTTGCTAGTATTTTACCGTCCGATTATCAAAAGGGCTCACCGTGGTCTTTTTCGAGCTGCCTAGCAGCCTCCGACTCTGCCATGCAAATGTAGTACAACAAGGTCATGAATATATTTCAATAGTGGTAAAATGGTCTCATTAATATTTAAACGAGCACTCCGAGCTCTATCGTTGCCGGGCAATTCTCCAAATGTACATGAACGCAAGGAGCCTAAAGAATAAGATGGGTGAATTAGAAGCTATGGCACAAAAAGATAACCTTGACATCATCGGCATCACGGAAACATGGTGGAATGAGGAAAACATCTGGGACACTGTGCTACCGGGATACAAGCTATACCGCAGAGACAGAGTGGCTCAAAAAGGTGGGGGCATTGCCCTATATGTCAAAGAGGGAATTGAGTCTACCGGAGAGAACACGAAGAATAAGTTAGAGTCTCTATGGGTCAAAATTCCAGGAACAAATGGAACAGAAACGAAGATCGGCATCTACTACCGACCCACAGTCTGAAGAAATTGATGGAAAAATGACGGAGGAGATTAAATGCAACTGCAAGGGAGGCAATGCAGTTATCATGGGTGACTTCAATTATCCGTGGATAGACTAGCACCTAGGCACCTCCGGCAGCAGTAGGGAGACCAAGTTCCTGGATGCTGTAGGCGATTGCTTCTTGGAATAACTTGTCAAGGAGAATACGAGAGGAAACGCAATTCTGGACTTAATCCTAAATGGACTATGAGGACCGGCACAAGGTCTGTGTTTACCGAAGAGGATATACACAACATACCGGAAGCCGACAGGCTATATGTGGGAAACTGACAGAGTTGATGATCAGTCTAGAAAAGGTATGCAAGCAAATTGATAGGCTTAAAAATCATAAATTAAAGAAAGGAGTTACCTCTTTTTCACATGGAGAAAAAAAGGTATGGGATGAGATTGAATACACAATGTAGAAAGCAGAGGTGTAGTGAGGGGGGGCGGTCTACACCAGGTGCCATCTTGGTGGGAGCACCAGCACCCGTCCTCCTCTCTGACCCCCCACCCCCACTCCTTCCCAACCCTGCCTGCATCAATGTCAGCTGTCTCTGACGTCACTTCCAGGTCCCGCGCTTAGGAAGTGACATCAGAGGGAGAGCAGACATGACACGGGCAGCAAGTTCATGATGCTGCCTCACGCCGGGAAAATTAAAGAAGTACGGGGAATGGGGCGCGTGTGCAGCAGGGGGGGGGTGTTGGGAAGGAGCGGAGAAAAGGGCAGGTGAAGGGTGCCACCGCCACGGGTGCCACTCACCCTCGCTACGCCACTGATAGAAAGTCAATAATTATTTGCTGTAATTCATTAAAATCCTTTATCAACTCTGGAATGGTTTGGAAACAAATTCATCTCATTCTTGAGTCATCTATCCCCTTGTCATATGAGGCGATAATATGTGGTACGCTACTTCATGTTAAACCTACTTTAGATAAATATAAAAGTCGCCTTTTCATGATCTTGACAGGAATAGGGGTTCAACTGATTACTTGTAATTGGAAAAACCATGATAGGATTAATTTTACTTTTTGGTGGGTAACTGTTTGTACCACATATAAGTATGAAAGGATGATGGCGGAACGTTGGGGGACCAATAAGTCCTTTAACGATGTATGGAGTCCATTGACTAATTTTATTGCATTATAATTAGGGTTATGTTTCTTTCTTTCTTTTTCCATTAGAGTCTATGCACATCCAGGGAGGGTGGAGGGGTGGGGGGAGGGAAACGTATTTTGAGGAGCTAAATTATTTCATTATAATATTGAAATCATATCATATGTATTATTGTTTTAATAATTAAATTAAGAAGGGGAGAAAATGATTGTTTAATGTAATAATTGTATAGTTAATAGTGTGTTTTTATGCAGTTTGTATGATTTACCATTTGTATTGCACTATCAAAGTTTAAAAATCAATAAAGATTTACAAAAAAAAAACCCCCCAAAAACTCTGGAATGCACTTTCTAGGCAATTACGATTATGTGCTGAGCGGGGCTACTTTTAAGAAACTTTTAACCGTGCTGAGCTCTAGGCTTGTGGAGATGGCGCGGTATACAAACCTAAGGTTTAGTTTAGTTTAAAAACTCAGCTTTTTGTAACAGCATTTATGTAGGAGCAAAGATATTTATAGCAAACTGACAGCTTATAATGCGTGTTTAGTCGTATTTGTAATATATATTATGTATGTTTATATGTTGTAAACTGCTTAGGTCAGTGTATCTCAAACTGTGTGCCTCCTGAGATTTCAGGTGTGCCGCGGTATACTGGGGAGGAGGAGAGACACCGACACCAGCTGACTGCCTACAGGATGTGCCTCTTGTGGTGAGAGGCACGTCCTGAAAGCAATCAGTGGGCGCCAGCAGCTATCCTTCTCTCTGGCCCTCTTCCCTTCTGGCATCCCCCCACTGGCATCTCAGGGGCCGCCTGGAGTGCCTTCACCCACACGCGGCCATCGAAATGATGATGTCACGTACAAACGTGATGTCATCACGGCAATATCTGCCGTACTTCCAGGTGCCTCGAGCCACGGCCACTACCTTTAGTGTGCCGCGGCTCGAGAAAGTTTGCGGGACACTGGCTTAGGTATTAGGCAGTATATACATTTGAAAAATAAATAAATAATTATATGGAAATGCTATATCAAAATAAACCACTGCCGGCCTTATCCCTGGAAATTCAATGCAAGGACATATCTGAGCCCAGAAACAAGGGAAAGGGACTAGGACTTAATACCACCTTTTTGTAGTTTTATAACCACACTCAAAGCAGTTTATACATGGAGGGGCATAATAAAAAAAAAAGTCTAAGTCCCCTTTTGGCCTAAGGCCTTAAACGATGAAAGTAGAAGCAGAGAAAATGTCCATTATCAAAAAAAACATCCAAAAGAGGTTTTTTTTGATAATGGCCTGCCTCTACGTTCAGCTGTTTAAACGCCTAGACCACCACTACGTCTAAACTTATACCATATAATCAACCTAAAAAAAGCCTAAGCCCCAAACTTCCAAAACAAGGGCTTTTAGGCGAAGGAGGAGCCAGTCCTTCGCCTAAAAGCTGGATTTTGTAACCGGTGTCTGTCAAAAACAACACCGGTTACAGAATCCACGCCCAGGTTGGGTCCATGTGCCTAAGGCCCCGCCCACAGGAAGAGCCTAAGGCTCCTGGGCCTATTCTGGTTGGCCCAGGCACCTCAGGCCCCACCTGTGGGCGGGGTTTGAGCCGCCTGAGCCAATCCGGCCCCATTCCTGCGCTGGCTGGCCTGCCGGACAGGTAGGCTTGGCACCCGTCCGTCCGTCCAACATTTTTTGAAGGACGGGGAAGGGGGGTGGGGTTGGGGGGGGTCTCGGGTCAGCGATCGGGGTTTCGGGGGGGCGGTCATTGGGGGGCAGGAGGGCCTGGGATCCCTCCTGCCTGTATTTTAATGGGGGGTGGGGGTTAGAGTAGGTCACGGGCCAGGAGGGCTTGGGCTCCCTCCTGGCTGGATCATGTGGTGGGGGGAGGGGGGGAGATCGCTGGGCCAGGAGGGCTTGGGCTCCCTCCTGGCTGGATCGTGTGGTGGGGAGGAGGGGGGGACATCACCGGGCCAGGAGGACTTGGGCTCCCTCTTGGTCCCGATGTCGTCGGGGGGAGGGGGGTGTTGGGGATCACGGGGCAAGAGGGCTTGTGCTCCCTCTTGTCCTGAACGTAGTCGGGGTGCCGCTGGGGCAAGAGGGCTGGGGCTCCCTCTTGTCCCAAACGTAGTCAGGCTGCCGAGGGCCAGGAGGGTTTGGGCTCCCTCCTGCCCTGATCGTTGGGGGGGGGGGGAAGGGTGGATCACGGCAGGGGAGATGAGCCATCTCTCCTGCCGCGATCATTGCTGTAGGCGGGTAGGCAGGTTGCTGGGGCCGCTGAGCTTATCGTAGCAGCCACGATCAGCTCAGCGGCCCTTTTTCGGCACTTATACTTGTTTTGACTTGGTCTAAGTCAAAATGTATAAGTGCCGACTAGGCAACCTGTCAAATGTTTTGGTTATACGTGTTGTACGCCTAGGTGTAGGTCAGCCCACCTCCTGCCCACCGCCCGCCCTTTCCCCTCCTCTAAAAACGCCTCTGTGCGCTTAGAGGCAGGGGAAAGGCCTAAGTTGGTTTTAGATACATCTAAAACCAGCTTTGATTATGGGTACTTGGACGATCAGGATTTAGGCCACTTTTTAGACGGGGGTTTTTTTTTTTGATTATGAGCCCCATACTGTATATTAAAATTTGTCCAATAAAAAGATCATCTTATTTCCATTTTCTATTTATAAACATTTATTAGCAAAGCTACTTTATCCTTATCTTTTTACCTTTGTCATCTCTGGTTTCTGCTTTCCTCATCTTCTATTCACTTTTGTCCTTCCTTCCAGCATTTGTCCTCTCTCCCCCCTTCTGTATGGTGTCTGCCCTCTCTTTCCGTCTTCATGCATTTTTACTGCCTGTACTTGTGGGCTCACAACCACTCTAATGTTTCTGGAGCAGTGGAGGATTAAGTGACTTGCCCAGGGTCACAGGGAGCAGTGTGGGGTTCGAACCCACAACTTCAGGGTGCTGAGGCCGGAGCTCTAATCATTTGCCACAGTTATAGGTGCTGCAATCAGTTGACACAAGAACATAAGAATAGCCTTACTGGGTCAGCCCAATGGTCCATCAAGCCTGTTCTCACAGTGGCCAATCCAGGTCACTAGTACCTGGCCAAAATCCAAGGAGTAGAAACATTCCATGCTACTAATCCAGGGCAAGCAGTAAAAATAGCAAAATGAGAAGATCAAGGTCTAAGTTCAACAGAGATCCCAAATCATAGTAAACGACAACAGATAAAGACCTAAACGATCTATCCAGTCTGCCCAATAATCACACTCATTAGACGGTATATTCATGGTTAAATTGTCTTTTCTTTAATACAGTGAACGGACTGCTTGGGGGGAGGGGTGTCCATTAAACCCGATTGTACGGAAAATCCGAATATCCCTACCTCCCGTGAATAACTCCCTCCCTTGAAGCTTTTCCTCTGGGAAGTGGCTGCTCAGCCCCCGAACGTTGCACTGGTGTCACTCGAAGAGCGTTGCTGAAGAGGGTGATGTATTGCAAACTGGGAGTTGTAGTCACCGGGGTGCAGTCCATTAAATCCAAAGACCAGATAAATGAGGTCCGGCTAATTGAAGGTTCACTGTATTTCTGGGCAATAGACCATAGACGTTCGCCCTATACTGTCTTTAGGTTCCCACCACTGGAGTTGCCATTGAAGCCCACTCAAGCCTATTCTAACCTACCTGCCACTGGAGCTTCTATCAAAGGCCTCCCCTCCCTCCCCCCAGTTCATCTTAAACCAAATCATCATATATGGAACACAGACCGTATGGGGTTGCCCAGTACTGGCCTTAGTTTCTTTTATACCATTCGTTTTCAAAAATATCAGTGTAAAACCCAAGTGTGTCATCAGCAAGATGCTTATGGATGTCAGAATGCACTAAATTATTTGATTTCTATCGCTTTTCCTTCAAAATCTGTAATTGTAAGATAATGTGATCCATGCAGGGCTTAAATGACTGAGTTAATTCATTTGGTATTTTGAAAAAAAAGTATGTAACACTGTAAAAACCATTAACCCAGCAAGCAATATGCATTAGAGCTTCCTGCGTAGCTTTTACAATTACCTCAAATAAATTACACAAAAATGTCAATTGTTTTTGTTGTTCCCTTTCTGTATGTTAGAGGACTTTTAATGTCAGTGGCTTCTCTATGACATATATTCATCACATTATAATCCTCATTTTCTAGACACTTAGGGCTCCTTTTATTAAGCCGCGCTAGCGGGGTTAACGCGTGTGACTTTTCATCACGCGCTAACCCCCGCGCTGGCATAAAAACTACCGCCTGCCTAGGAAGTGACGTCAGAGGAAGACCGACGCTGGCATGACAGCAGCTTGGGGGTTGTTGCTCACGCCAGGAATATTAAAGGTTCGGGGGAATGGAAACAGCGCACGCATGGCAGGAGGGGGCGGGGAAGGAGCGTGTGGAGGTGGGGGAAGAGGGGCGCCACCGGTCCCGGGTGCCTCTCACTCTCGCTACGCCACTGTGCACATAACTACTGCGCTCCTGAACTCCGCGCTTTTGGCAACGGGCGGTCAGAGACAATATTAAGTGGCAAAGCCCGCTTTAGGGCCACTGAATATTGGCGGTTGGATAGCTCTCCATGATTTGAGTGACTCTGACTATCAGGCTCACAGTGTTTATGCTCAGATGTGGTCTGACTTGGGGCTCCTTTTACGAAGGTGCGCTAGCGTTTTTAGCGCACGCAGCGGATTAGCGCACGCTAGCTGAAAAACTACCGCATGTAAAAGGAGCCCTTAGTTCGGCCTCCAGTTATCTGACAGTTCCCCTTCCCCGAACCCAACTCTCATATGTACAGGAACCCATGTGGGTTTTAATTAGAAGGCAGTACAGGATCGTCATTGTCTCTGGCTGACCCTCAAACTCATAGACTCAAGACAGGTTTCTGCACGGTATCGATCTTTCAGCACAATGTAGTTCTCGGCCTCTGGCAGAAAAAGACTGCAGGTGAACCCACAAACAAGGAAACTATACCTTAGCCATTCAACCTGTTACTAATATACTCTCTGTCAAGTGCTGAGATTTTTCTCTAAAATTAGGCCTAGGGTAAAATAAACATCTCTCTCTCTTTTTCTAGGGATAAACCTTTTTGATCCACTGCATTTTAGAAGTTGAATAAGAAGCCGAAAACTACAATCAGCTGACTTCATAACATATCTCTGCTTGACCGATTTGATCTTGTCTAGCATAAATCCCCTCTAAGGGGAAAATAAGAACCGATCGAAAGGATTTGATTTAGCTTCTCAAAGCTTGTCTCCAGTGATAAAAAATAAAATCTGGTAATGAGTCCGTTACTATTCAATTGTGATTGTTCTTGTCAACATTAATTTTCTTTGCTTATCTATGCAGCTATTCATACTAAACAGCCATAGGGGTGCATCGAAATGCAATCCATATCATTAGCAATAAATAGGAATACTGATCTGAAATAATTCCATTTTCAGTCACATGTAAAATGAACATTTTCCCCTAAACTTTATAGTTTAAATCAAATTTAAAACATGGATCTTTAAAGGAACACATTACCAACTAAAATAATGTATTTATTTATTTAATTTTCTGAGGAGAGCTCAGAACAGTTTACATGAATTTATTCAGGTACTGTCCCGATGGGCTTACAATCTATCTAATGTACCTGGGACAATGGGGGGATTAAGTTACTTGCCCAGGGTCACAAGGAGCAATGTGGGTTTCAGCCTCAAGGTGCTGAGGCTGTAGCTTTAACCACTGTACCACTCTAGAAATCAAAATGTAGCAGAAGTGAGCCAAGTATAGGAAAATCAAGCCATTGTGACATCACTGATGAGGTTGGCTCTTGGGCATTGGTGGAATGAGGCATTATGATGTCACAATACCAGCTCTGCTTATCAGAGACTGAAGCTTTTCACACTATTTATTTATTCATTCAATTTTCTAAACTATTCTCCCAGGACAGCTCAGAATGGTTTATAAGAGTCTATTCAGGTACTCAAGCATTTTTCCCTGTCTGTCCTGGTAGGCTCACAATTTATCTAATGTACCTGGGGCAATGGGGCATTTGTGACTTTCCCAGGGTCACAAGGAGCAGCATGGGTTTAAACCCATAACCCCAGGGTGCTAAGGCTGTAGCTTTAACCACTGCGCCACACTATCTATTTAGTTAGTATCATAGGAGGATTTTCAATGTGACATCCGGTCTAGTATACTAAATCCCAAAGCTTCATTGCTCTGTACAGACAGGAAATTTTGAAACATAGTCAGACATAGTCATAAGTACATAAGCATTGTCATAGTGAGATAATAATAATAATAATTTTATTCTTGTATACCGCCATACCCAATAAGTTCTAGGCGGTTCACATCCGTTAATTAAGATCCGCGATGACACACGGATTTACAAAATTTTAACAAAGTTACAGGCAATGAAGAGGGGAGCGTGGGAACGCTTTAACTGAGATTTAGCAGAGGTAAAAGTAATACAGAAGGTAGGGTTGGAAGGTATGAGATAACGAGAGAGAGACCAAGTGGGGGGAGGGGGGAAGTGGGGGAGCAGAAGGAACGGGGTGAGTGTGGGAAAGGGGAGAGGCAGGGGGAAAGGGGGTTAAAAGACCTGTTCGCGGAAAAGGTGCGTTTTGAGAAGTTTTCTAAAACTAAGGTAAGTGGGGGCCTCGAGTATCATTTGGGCAAGCCAAGGGTTCAGCTTAGCCGCCTGGTAAGCAAAGGTTAATATATATATATATATATATATATATATATATATATATATATATATATATATATATATGTGTGTGTGTGTGTGTGTGTGTGTGTGTGTAAAATAAGATGCAAGATGAGTTGCCTCTCCATACATAGTTCTAACAGTAATCTTATGTGATGGTGAACTGTAAAGCTATGACTGTTTCTTTATTTAATTTGTTTTCAATTCTGTTGTCCCCAAAGAGCTCAGAACGGGTTACAGGTTAAACATACCTAATATCAGGGCAGGATTAATTCGTCGAGGGCCCCTAGGCACACAAGTCTACTGGGTTCCCCCTCTCCCCCACACTTCCATTAAGCATCTCTCTCTACCCTGTCCATCTACTGTCCACCCTCTCTCTCGCCCCTTCCATCAACTGCCCTCTCTGCCCTTTCCATCTAGTGTTTGCCCTTTCTCTCTCTTCCATATGGCATCTTCCCTCTTTCTATATCCCTTCAATAAACTGTCTGTCCTGTGCCCCTTCTCCTTTGTACATGATTAATTTCAACTTCACCCCCTCTCCATTTTTCTATCTCCACCTCTTCCCCTATGCTCTGGCATCTCTCTCTTCTCCTTTTTTTCTTTCCTTCCCATTCAACCCCTTTCCTTCTATCTCTCCCTCCTCCTCCATGCTCTGGCATCTCACTCCTTCCTTTCCCTCTGGTCTGGCATCTGTCTCCTTCCCTTCCTTCCTTTCCATTCCCTCCCCATGCCCTGGCATCTTTCTGCTCTCCCTCCCTCTCCATTATCTGGCATTTTCTCTCCTTCCTTTCTCTCCCTCCCTCCTTCCTTGGCCCTTCCATCCCCTTCCTCTCCATGGTCTGGTATCTCCTCTCCTTCCCCTCCCTCCCGTCGTCTTGGCATCTCTCTTCTCCTCTCCCTTCCCTTGTCTTCCTTCTCCCGCCTTTCCTCTCTCGTTATGTCATGAGGGGGAGGTTGGAGAAGGGAAGCCGGTGCACGCAGTGTTAGAACAAACTGAACCCAGGCAGATGGGGCTCTAACACTGCATGCACCAGCTTCCCTTCTCGTCCGAAACAAGAATGATATAACTTTCTGTTTCAGACGAGAAGGGAAGCCGGCGCGTGTGTTAGAGCCCCACGGCCTGGGTTCAGTTCGCTTGCGGGCAGTGGGCAGCGAGGAAGTGAAAGGGAGGGATGCTGACCTCACCAGGCTGTCGGGGGCCCCCTGCCCTATTTGCTCCCCTCCTAACGCCGGCCCTGGGATCCCCCTGATATTTTTGGGCCCAAGGCACGTGCCTACTGGGCCTACCCTTTAATCTGGCCCTGCCTAATATACAGTTAACAGGTTACAATTTGCACTGTATTTGCCACAGTTTTTATCCTAATTTGACACATACTAGGGGTCTAATACTAATATACATTTTACCGGTTACAATTTGCCATAGTTATCTTTACAGTGCAAGTTTTCCAGTACAAGTTTTATCCTAGACAGTTTACAGGTTAGATTTGCTATAGTTACAGAGCAGGACTTTTCAATACAGTTTTCCTAATGTGACACATACCAGGATCTGGTACCAATACACATTTCTATGTTATCCATCAGTCATGGGTAAGCCCGAGGTCATAATGCCGTTGTACAGATCCATGGTGAGACCCCATCTGGAATACTGTGTACAATTCTGGAGGACGCATTATCAAAAAGATGTGCGGAGAGTTGAGTCGGTTCAGCGAATGGCCACCAGGATGGTCTCAGGTCTCAAGGATCTCCCGTATGAGGAACAACTGGGTAAGTTGCAGCTGTACTCACTCGAGGAACGCAGAGAGAGGGGAGACATGATCGAGACGTTCAAATATGTCACAGGCCGTATCGAGGTAGAAGAGGATCTCTTTTTCCTTAAAGGACCCACGGCAACAAGAGGGCATCCGTTGAAAATCAGGGGTGGGAAATTTCATGGCGACACCAGAAAATATTTCTTCACCGAAAGGGTGGTTGATCGCTGGAATAATCTTCCACAACAGGTAATTGAGGCCAGCAGCGTGCCAGATTTTAAGAAAAGATGGGATTGGCATGTGGGATCTCTTCATGGAGGTAGTTAGGGGGTGGGCCATTAGTGTGGGCAGACTAGATGGGCCCTGGCCCTTTTCTGCCGTCATGTTCTATGGGTGGGGGGAGATAGGTGAAGAGGTGTGTTTTTATTGCTTTCCTAATGTTGAGGAGTCCTTCAAGGGATCTGATCTGCAGGGGCGGTTGATTCCAGTGGCTCGGTATGAACGTCGTTTAGTGGTTTGCAGTTGAAGGACACGACCAGGGGGCTTTTTGAGGCATATTTCATCCTGGGAGCGGATAGACGGTTCGGCACGTATGGAGGCAGTTTAGCCATCATGTAGCCCGGCGCCATGTTGTGCAAGGATTTGAATGCTAGCATCAGGCCCTCGAAGACACAACATTTGGCTAGGGGAAGCCAGTGAGACAACGATAGAGAATATTGAACTGTAACCCATTCTGAGCTCTTTGGGGGGGGGGGAGGATAGGATATAAAACTAAATAAATAAATATTATTCTTTAAATCCTCTGTTAATTTCTGAAAGGTAAGGGAAGCTTGAAAGTGGTAGTTTTAATAAAAAAAACACAAATTAATAAGTACAGTGGTACCTCGGAGTCCGAACGCCCCAGAACTCGAACGATTTGGAATCCGAACTTTTTTTCCCTTCATTTTTGCCCCGGAATCCAAACGCTGCTTTGAAATCCGAACTGCAAGCAGTGCTCAGCCCAAAGCTTCCCCTCTGACGCAGCTTCCTGCTTCCGCCTGGGAGGGAAGCTTTGGGCTGAACACCACTTGCAGCTGCCGTTGCCGATCTTGCTGCCTCTGCTGCTGGGGATCCCGATCTTGCTGTTTCTGCCAGGTGGTCCCGATCTTGCAGAATTTGTGGGACCAAGGAACGGATTCATCCAGTTTCTATTCTTTTCAATGGGAAAAATTGTCTTGGAACTCGAACGTTTTGGAACTCGAACAGGATTCTGGAACGGATTAAGTTTGGATTCCAAGGTACCGCTGTATTAAAATCTGAGTTGATGCCAATAATAATAGATAAAACAGAACTTCTTGAAAAATTATAAATTAATTTCTTTATACAAGGTAGATTATATTGATTAGCATATGTTTGTTTTATTGGGGGGGAGGGGCTTTGTATGGAGGAATTAGTTTGGCCACATTACAATTTCTTGTAAAATAAGTGCCCGGGATAGAATGATTACATGAAACCAAATACATAAAATGTTAATATGCTTGCAACTAACCACAGCATTGCCTGTGACTGAAAGATGGTAAAATACTTTTCCTGAGTAATGAGTTTCAGCTCTTGGAGGTTTGATTATTGAGTGCCACACTTTCCCTTAAGCCACTAGGTGAACAGAACGAACATCCCAGCAAATTGTTAGCACACAGAGAGCTGAGATTTACAAAGTAGCTCCAATCCTGCATCCTGTACCTGTGTCCCATGAGGAAGATTAGTATCAATCTTGGCCTTATTGAACAGGGAGATAGGATACAGTGATAACCTAAAGCCATCAGCTAGAGTAATGGCCAAGCCAGGAAAACCAATCAGAGGAAAGAATCCCCACAATAAAAAAAAACTGCAAAATCCAAGAAGGCTGTGAAGCAGTAGCTGCTATAAAGGCCATGGATTCATGCAAGCAATACAGAGTTTAAAGGGAGTGTGCTTTATTGTGTACCCTGACTGAAGAGACATCTGTTCAACATCAACAGTCAAACTGTTTTGCTTTTGTCAAGAGGATCAAAGGCAATTAAGCCGTGCCAGATTTTCATCAAAGTGCACTTCTTGTCACTGTAGGGCAAGGGTCTCAAAGTCCCTCCTTGAGGGCCGGAATCCAGTCAAGTTTTCAGGATTTCCTCAATGACTATGCACGAGATCTATTTGCATGCACTGCTTTCATTGTATGCTAATAGCTCTCATGCATATTCATTGGGGAAATCCTGAAAACCTGACTGGATTGCGGCCCTCGAGGAGAGACTTTGTAGGGACTGGGAAAAACAGCAACGTCAAGGAGAGGTAGAATTAAGGGCTTGGAAACTTTGGGCACAGTCCCGATCCAGCCAAGAGTGTGAGCTCCACCTCCCCCTGCAGACCACTAGGAAGATCAACTGTTTTTTACACCTAAGCAGCAACAGGACCAGCCACCACTACCGAGAGCCCTTTGCCCTGATCCAGCCAAACAAGTAAGCTCTTCCCCCAGCATTCCGTTGGAAAAATCAATATGCTTGCTTTTAAATATTATCAGAAGTAGGAGATCAACTGCTTTTACACCTAAGCAGCCTATAATAGGAGCCCTTGCCCCGATCCAACCAGGCATGTGAGCTCCTCCCCCTATATCCCGTTTAAGAGATCAATCTACCTGCTTTAAATATCAGCAGCAGTAGAAAAACAACTGTTTTTACATACAAGCAGCAGCGAGACCTACCGCAACCACCAAGAGCCCACAGACCCGATCCTGCCAGGAGTGTGAACTCCTCCCCCTGCAGTCCATTGGAGAGATCAATCTGCCTGCTTTTAAATATCAGCAGCAGTGGAGATCAACTGCTTTTACACCTAAGCAGCAACGAGACCAGCCACAACCACCGAGAGCACACAGACCCGATCCTACCAAGAGTGTGAACTCTTCCCCCCATGCAATCCGCTAAGAAGATCGACTGTCGGCTCCGGGCGGCTTTCCCGCAGAGGAGAGAATCCTGCATTCACCGTGGGCCTCATCTGGGGCAGCCTCCTTGGAGCGGCTGGGGCACGGGCAGTGTGTCTGGGAGGGAATGCATGGATGGGAGAACATCGCAGGGGAGGAGACATAGGCATCCTGGGACTGTCTGCCAAGTCTCTTCCCTGAAGAAGCCCTTTCTGGAAACGTCAATCGCTCCTCCTAAACTTACTTGCTCCACTTCATCACTGACGCTGAAACCGTGTATTGAAGACAAAGTTTTATTTTATTTTTCTTTCCAGCTTATGATTTATCTTTAATCTTATCTATTGTTTTGCCTTTTGTCTTTGTTTTGTTCTATTTCTATCATTTAAATTTCTCCAGAATTCTACTGTTCAACGGCTCCCCCTTCTGCTTCTATTCCTTTCTCTCCTCTCTTCTACCTTCCAAAGTATTTAGATCAATGCTGTCTTGTTAAAATGTTTATTTTATTTTTATTTTTCCTCTAACTCTACTTTTCACTTCTCTATTACCCTCCAGGTACTTTAGTTAGATTGTGAGCCTTCGGGACAGTAAGGGAATTTTTCAAGTACCTTTCTTATTTCTAATCTTAATGTATATTTTCTGTAAACCGCTTAGAACCTAACGGATGTAGCGGTATATAAGAAATAAATTACATTACATTACAGTCTGAGCTTTCTGAACACACGTGCATGAATACTCGCTGACATTTCTACTGGGTACCAGATTAGAACTGTTAAACATTAGCAACACTAAAAAGCAATTATGTGCACTGAGCCTGCTGTACGCAGACTGAACTTTCATTTCAGTTTTTAATACTTGCATGTCATTCTGGAACAAGAAGACATATGTAATCTCTCCACACTAACAACCTTGTTTTATCAGAATGTTGCGAGCAGATTATTTTTGACGAATTAAAAACATGTAAGAAGCTGTCAACTTGCTGGACCAACTAATTCTGGTAGTATATAATTTGTCTCTTCAAAATTTATAGCTGGGGAAAAAAAATCGTAGGATTTAAAATACAAATTAAGTCAATTAAGAGTGCCATTTACTAAAGTGTGCTAAGCAGTTAGCACATGAGTTAGCATGCACTATTAGTGCATGAACACAGTAGCTTATCACGTTGACATGACAACATGTGCTAATTCATGGATTAATTGCACGGTCCCGCTGTGAGGTGGGAAATGGGCAGATTATGGACAGGGAATGAGCATTACAGTTCACACGTGCTAATTAAACATGTCCTGTCACTGTTGCAGTTAGCACAGATGCACTTAGGGCAGGATTCACTAAAGTCCCGAAATCTATCCTATTTGTGTCCTATCCGTTTCTGAGTCAATGTAGCCGATTGATTCAGTAAAGCTTGTCCATGCAAATGATCCAATCGTAATGGAGTATTGTGTTCAATTTTGGAGACCGTATCTGGCGAAGGACGTAAGAAGACTTGAGGCGGTCCAGAGGAGGGCAACAAAAATGATAGGAGGCTTGCGCCAGAAGACGTATGAGGAGAGACTGGAAGCCCTGAATATGTATACCCTAGAGGAAAGGAGGGACAGGGGAGATATGATTCAGACGTTCAAATACTTGAAGGGTATTAACGCAGAACAAAATCTTTTCCAGAGAAAGGAAAATGGTAAAACCAAAGGACATAATTTGAGGTTGAGGGGTGGTAGATTCAGGGGCAATGTTAGGAAATTCTACTTTACGGAGAGGGTAGTGGATGCCTGGAATGCGCTCTCGAGAGAGGTGGTGTAGAGTAAAACTGTGACTGAGTTCAAAGAAGCGTGGGATGAACACAGAAGATTTAGAATCAGAAAATAATATTAAATATTGAACTAAGGCCAGTACTGGGCAGACTTGCACGGTCTGTGTCTGTATATGGCCGTTTGGTGGAGGATGGGCTGGGGAGGGCTTCAATGGCTGGGAGGGTGTAGATGGGCTGGAGTAAGTCTTAACAGAAATTTCGGCAGTTGGAACCCAAGCACAGTACCGGGTAAAGCTTTGGATTCTTGCCCAGAAATAGCTAAGAAGAAAAAATTTAAAATTTAAATTGAATCAGGTTGGGCAGACTGGACCATTTGGGTCTTTATCTGCCGTCATCTACTATGTTACTATGTATGTTACGACGCTATTAGCGCTGAAACATCGATTGACGTGTGTGCGCACAGTATCCTTGTTGGTTTTGAAGCTCATAACGCATGCACTAGCTCTTTAGAACTTCATTGTGTAGAAAAGGGGGGCGTGGTTTAATCGCGGACGTCATTAGTTTTATTTTATTTTGGATTTTTTTTGTTATATGCCATTGATATTTGAAATGTACAATGCACAAGAAGAGCACGGAGTTAATTCGCGATTTTCTCGCAATGCGCATAACATATCCAAGATTCACTCCCGCGCTCGCTATGCGCATTCCAAAAAAAGAAATAAAAATTATTCCTAATGCTTATGTACATGAAGGTTTACATATATTTTAGAGTTTTGATATATGTAGGATTTTTGGAGGGGTAGATATAAATAGCCGGCGAGGATGTAAACAACTGGTCCTCAGCAGTCGTAACTTTTTGGAACAGAAAGGCCAGTTGGTTTGGACGAATGGTTTCATGAATCGACGCGTTAAGAAATTTACATGCCTTTTTACTCATTTGCATGTGCAGATCGGACAGGGTGCGGATGAGGTCTGGAAAAAGGTTAGTGAATCGAGCCGGAGTCGAAAAGCGAGCGCAAACCGAGCGGTACACGATCAGTTTGCTTAGTGAATCTAGCCCTTACTTAGGGTTACCAGATTTTATGGCCGTAAAATCCGGATCCCTAGACCTGCCCAAGGCCTACCCAGTTCCACCTAGCCCCGCCTCGTTACGCCCCAGCCCTGCTCTCAGCTCCACCCTTAGCCCCGCCCCCGCTGCCTGTTCGACGGGCAGAAAGACATCCGCGCATGAGCGGATGGAACGCGATAACATCACGCGCATGCGACGTCACTGCATTGCATCCATGCATGCGCGGACGCCCCCTCCCAATGCAATTTCTTTTCAAAACCCGGACAAAGTGCCGGGTTTCAAAAAGCTGTCTGTACCCCGGGGAAATGCGGACATCTGGTAACCCTACCCTTACTGCTGTGTTTACACTTATTGTGTGATAACGAACTCAGCCTTGTGGAAACTGTATGGGAACATCCTGGAAATGCTTCCAACAGTTAGTGCACAGGCTTTGCACTTGAATTAATTTTGACATCTAAAATATAGTAAGCGCAAAGTTTTACTGCTCTTTAGTACAAAGCAGCCACATACCCAGACCACCAATTTAAAGGGGCTTGAACCCAAAAGGGGGGGGGAAGAGGCATAAACATGACCCCATTCCTGCCCTATTCTCTGTGCTTCCCTCCACCTAACCTCAAATTCCTTTGTCTGATGGGGATCCCCCAAGTCCCGTCATCTGAGGAGGTCCTCCTCCCAGCCATGCTCTGTTTTTGAAAAACTGAGCATATACCTGGACCCTAGACCTGCCCCCCAGGCCCACCCAGTCCACCCATCCCCGCCCCGTTACACTGCAGTCCCACCCCCAATCCTGCCTTTCACTGCCTGCTCTGTCTGTCACGATTTTGAGGAAGCTTTCCAAAACCTGGACAAAGTGTGTTTATTGATTCTGTATTATTTGTAATTTCCTAATCGTGACCAGTTTTGGGGTGTAATTCGCATTGAAATGCAAGGCTTTTGCGGAATACAAATAAACTATTATTGTTATTATACTGCTGTGATGGCCCAAGGAACTCAGGGTCAATTTCCTGCTTACATATAAAACTAAGCTCCACCTTAAAAAATAAAATTCCCTATACCATTTTAAAGAAGCAGAATAGTTCTACTTGGAAGACGATTGCTTTTCACTTTAAAGATCAAGCCTGGGTCAAGCCTGGTTAGACTTTGACTGGACACCACCCCCCTCCCTCCCCATGCAAACAGACTCTGAATGAAATTTTTAATTGGATAGGTGGCTCACTTTTAGAAGATAGGAGAAAAAAAAAGCTCTGAAAAATGGTATCTTTATCTTACCAAATAAAAGGCCATTAAACTCACTTCCCTGTAAATTTCCTATAATTGGCTAAAGATCTTTTTATAAAACCACATTTTTACATTTTTAGGTACAATATAGGCATGATTTATGCAGCATTCGTGTTAGCATTTTATAAAGAACAACAGTAAACTAGAAAAACTCAGGTAGTTGCCTATTAATTAAATCAACTACATAAACCACCAGTAACCAAAATGATACTGATAGGATTTTATTAATAAGGGAACAAGCCTCAGATCATGGAGTTACACCCATTCCGGGTTTCTCAAAGAGACAAGCCAGGTTGTTCTCTTACTCCTACTTACATCACTGGCTTGGACCCATCCTACCTACCTTTTAAATTCAGTTAATACTACAATACTTTAATTCATTCATTAAATTCACTACTTTTTCTATTTTTTTTTTTTTTTAAGGATATTTTGTAAAATTCATTTGATATAAATCTTCTAATTCATACTAAATTTGCTATTCAATCACCTAACATAGCCATAGGTACCCTACAGTATGGCCCAAATTCTTAAACCATTGCCGATTTTCTAGGCGCTGGGAGGTGCCCATACTTCCATTAAAAACGCCGTCCAAATGGCATTTTTAACTGAGATTGGAGATGCATACCGGCGCTGGAATCGCATCTGAGAAGGCCTATGTAGGCACGATTCACACAAAAGATAGGCACCGGAAATGTAGGCCCAGAAAACCCTAGTCTATATTTCTGGTGCCTATCTTTCACATTGGCGCGATTCCAAAACCAGTGCCAATGCGTGATTGGAACATGATCGGTGGCTGCTTTTAAGGCGGCCATCAATATCGGCACTGGTTCAAAAATCTGGGCCTATGTGTCTTTATTAAATAGGGTAAAACTAGGTGCCTTCCTACCCTATTATTCTAGGTAAGATATTAATTCAATTATGAGATTGTTCTTTAAGAAAATCTGGAGTACACTTTTGTGGTCAGCGCTTATGGTTATATCACGATGTAACCAAAGCAACTCAGGAAAGGCGGAAATTATTTTTTTGGGATGAGAGAGGAGACAAGGAGATTGGGTGCCACATTTATGTTGGCTTATCCATGTAAATGTGTTAAGTTCCAGGGTTTGAAATATGTTTTCTTCATTCCAGAATATCTATGTTCTTTTTTAGACCTTAAGGGGTTAACCAGTGGTGGGGAGGTAGCTCAAAAATGAAAAAAAAAAAAAAGCCATGCATGTAGCCGTTTAAGTGTTTTTTTCTTTTAAGCTTTATTGAAATGTTTCTCCCTTTAATTTTCTTTTTTTTTTTTTTTTTATCTCTCCAACATAATTGTGGTCTAAGGAAGAGTTAAGTTCCATTCATTTCTTTTTCTTCATTTTGTAAGTTGTATATTGATGATAATTTTGATGGAATATGACTCTGTATTTCTTGTGCAAGTAGTTGTTACTTGTAAAGTTTGTTAAATCAATAAAAATTAAAAAAAATGCCATCCAAATGGCATTTTAAACCGAGATTGGAGGTGCATACCGGCGCCGGAATCGCCGAATTCACACAAAAGATAGGCACCGAAAATGTAGGCCCAGAAAATCCTGGCCTACATTTCTGGCGCCTATCTTTCACATCGGCGCGATTCCTAAACCAGTGCCAATGCGTGATTGGCACACGATCGGTGGTTGCTTTTAAGGCGGCCACCAATATCGGCACCGGTTCGAGAATCCGAGCCTATGTGTCTTTATTAAATAGGGCACAACTAGCTGCCTTCCTACCCTATTATTCTAGGCACTTAGCTATAAAATTAACCTCCGAATGCCCAAAGCTTTACTTATCTATTACCAAGTGAAAATTCAGGCCTGAATCAGACTTATACCATAAGCACTTACAGTAGGGGAACAGTACATTCCTATCCCCTGACAAATGCAAGAATTATAGACTGCTTTATGTACATTAAGATAAAAAACCCCAGTTGATTATTTGGAGAACTGCACAGGAAGACATTTAGCCAAGAATTGGCATCAGTCCCAACATAGGGCTCTGTCTACAGTTTGGCTGGACAATTGATGTGGAATGAATTGTGAGCCATTTCAATCGACTTCACTTTGTTTCCTATTGACTCACCTGCCAACTCCCTGATTGAATAATGAGGTCAGGTAAGAGTACTTAACATTCAGCTGCACTCCTGCAAAAGAAAATCCTGTGGTCATCATAAAAAGATGAACTTTTGCCAGTTTCAGTGAGCTGCAATTTGCATTCCTTTGATCAACATTAACCCTTACTATCCAGCAGAGATTACAAGAAGAGAAAATGCACTGGGCCGGATTTTCAGCTGCTGTGGTCACTGGGTTAATTTAATTCATATGTTCAGCACCTGTATCTGTACAGGTAGAAATGCTGACCGATGACCGTGCCAGCACTATCCATTTTGATTAGGATTGAATATTCCCGCTAAATGGATACCGTATATACTCAAATATAAACCGAGATTTTTGGGACAAGAAAATGCCGTCATTTACTATGTTGCTATGTTGTTTTAGAATCAGCTGGGACAGGAGGTGGGAGGGATCCCGCCTGCTTAGCTACCGCTGGACCACCAGATCTCACCACAGGCCTGGCAGAGGCCTGCAAAGCATCGGTACAGAACCTGGCAGGGAGGGAGTGGGGCTGGGTGCAGAGACTGGCAGGGGAGGGAGGGGGCTGGATGCAGAGCAGCGAAGGAGGGGGAACAGGGTGCAGAGCCTGGCAAAGCACTGCACTTTAATATTAAACCCCCTGGTTTGTATTTGAGTCAACCTTTTTCCTCCTTTTGGGGGGGGGGGGAAAGATTACCTCAGTTTATATTCGGGTTGTTATATATTCGAGTATATACGGTAATATGTGGCAACATCTAACCCAGCCTACAATTATATGGATAGTTATGGGCTCATTAGCAATTTTTGAGGGTAGTTATTAAGATAACTTATGGCTCTAATGTAGATGATTTCCCCTTTAACACGTGTTACAGAGCAATGACGTGTCTTCTGTCACTGTAATGCACATTAACATTAGGTATCACAAGGATATGTAATAATGAGATGCGATGAATTTAAACATATGCAAAACAGTTCATTGCTATGTAAGTTGAATAATGCGGTTTGCATTACTCCTGGATTGAAAGCTGCATTACTCCTGGAAAAAAATTGCCAGCAAAAAGCTGGCAGCATTTTTCTGACCCTAAGATCAGCAGATCAAAACTTACTGGCCGTTCCTTCCATCAAAGAATTCTATTACACTAGGAAAATCAACTTCTCTGTAGCTGCTCCAATCTTATGGAACGCCATGCCACCTCAACTTCGTCATGAAAATCTTCTTGATAAATTCAAGACCAAACTAAAAACATTTCTGTTTCAAGATGCATATCATAATCTCTAAATACTTCCATCCTCAAATCCAGTAAAATCATCTCAAACGCTTTTACGAAGCGACCCTATCCCTGATGTTATATCCTTCCCCTCTCTTCCCTTCTTTTAATTTTCATTTTAATAATGTATTTATTGACCTTTTCCTTCACCTTAATACCCTCAAATTCATGTAAGTTTTTGTCTATTGTCTTTTAATGTTCACTCCTCCCCCATATATATATATAATTATTATTTTACTTTTTATTTTTATTATTTTTATTTAGCATTGTAAACCAGCCAGGTACATGTTGATGGTCGATATATTAAACTTAATAAAACTTGAAACTTGACCTGGGAGTTTTGGGTCATTGGTAACGTGACCATTTATTTTTTTTCATCAAACGGGACATCTACTGATTTTCAATCCCGCCCTAGCCCTGCTCCAGCCCCTCCCCAATTTCTTCATTCAGCGGGAAATAGCCGGTGATCTCCCACTGAATATTGGCGGATAGCCGGCTATGTGAGATTGAGCCGGCCGAGAGCCATCCCCGGCTGGCTAAATAGCGCTGAATCCCTCTACTGAAAAACAATGGCTAATCTTAGTCATCAAACTTATAATTGTGGTATCCAGATTTACTGATAATAAAAATAATCACATTAAACTCCCCACCCCTTTTATAAAAGTGTAGTGTGGTTTTTAGCACCAGATGCAGCGGTAACAGCTCCTACGCTCATAGGAATTCTATAAGCGTTGGAGCTGTTACCACCGCAGCTGGTGCTAAAAACCGCACTACAGTTTTGCAAAAAGGGGGGGAGAGGTAAGTTTTTAGATCTCAGCATTGCAGTCCGGGAATAGAATATATATATATATATATATATATATATATATATATATATATACACATATACTAGTCTTATAGCCCGTTACATTAACGGGTGCTAGAATATATGTGTGTGTCTGTCTTTATTTCTTTCTCTCTATCTCCTTAGCCGCTTTCTGTATTTCTGTCTTTCTTTCTTTCTGTCTTTCTTTTTCCTTGGCTGTCCACCACCACCCCTTGTCTGCTTCCCCTGTCCATTCTCCCTTCCTTTTACCTCCCATGGGTCCACCACCACCCCTTCACTGCTTCCCTTATCCAGCAGCAGCCCTTTGTTTTACCTCCCCCCTGTCCAGCAGCACCTCTTTCCTGCTCCCCCTGTCCAGCAGTAGGCCTCCCTTCCTTTTTCTGTCCCCCCCAACAATCAGCACCCCTTTCCTGCTCCCCCTGTCCAGCAGTAGGCCTCCCTTCCTTTTTCTGCCCCCCTGTCCATCAGCACCTCTTTCCTGCTCCCCCTGTCCAGCAGTAGGCCTCCCTTCCTTTTTCTGCCCCCCTGTCCATCAGCACCTCCTTCCTGCTCCCCCTGTCCAGCAGTAGGCCTCCCTTCCTTTTTCTGCCCCCAGTCCATCAGCACCTCTTCCTCTGTCCAGCAGCACCCCTTACCTCTGTTCGCGTCTGCCCTCTGCCGGCAGCCGCCGCGACCTGCAGGTGCCGACATCCGTCGCGGCCTGCAGGCGCCGACATCCGCTGCGGCCTGCAGGTGCCGACAGCCACCGTGCACGCCTGAAGCTGACAGCTGCCTCATTAACGTTTCTGCCATCCTTGCCACCGCTGCTGCTTGAGAGGCCCGCGGAACCGAAGGCATCCTGGAGTCCTGGTGTCATGCATGCGCACTCCTGCTGACCACTGACCTACAGATCAGGGATCAGGGAACACGGCAGTAAGAGTGTGCATGCGCGCTTAACATTTCATTATTATAGATATATCATTTTTTATTTAAATGTAAACCATTCACTACTAGTCCTCCCGATTCCTGGAATTTGAGAGCTGTATCTCGGAAGACTCGCAGAGTTTGTAGTTTTCTGAGTTTTGCTACGGTGGCGGTTAGCGTTGGGATTGGGTGGGTGAGGAGGAGGTTCTTACAGCTTGGTTCATTGAGGTGTTGGTTTTCTTTCTTGTGTTGGAATTGTTGTTGCAATGCACTCTTGTTTGTCTGACATTTGGGTTTTTATCCGGGGAGATGTGGTCTCCTTTCTTACTGTTGCTTTTATATTTTTGTACTGCCTCCTGGAGGAAGCTCCCTGTTTTGGTTGGGGGGTGGGGGAGGGTATAAGCTGTTTAGCTGTTTACTAGCATTGTTGTGCCAGTTTTATGTTAGACTTGTTTGGTCTGGAGTTATGCCCTGAGTGCTTTTTGTACTTTCATTTGAAAACCAATACAAAATTGTTGTACCATAAATATAAACCATTCACTTAGCTTAACTGACCTGTCGGTAGGGGACTTCTTCTGACATATTTCGTCAGCAGGCTATTTCAAAGAAACATCCCCTATATAAATTTTTTTTTAATTTTATATATGAAAAAATGTTCTACACAACATTCCCCCATACAAAATCATATATATATGAAATAATTTTTGTTTTTTTTTTTGGGGGGGGGGGGTTGTACAAGTTTGTGCGAGGGAATGTTTTGTATAACTTTTTTTCACAGAATTCTATAGCCAATAATGCAACAACGAGGAGATAGTTGGCTAGTCCCCACTAGGAACATCTATATAGAATAAACACAGTAGGGACAGGGGATAAGATAATCATGGCACAGATAACCAGATTTATCAAGAAGTTAGTACGTAAGATGAACATAGATCACAATACAGACACTGAGGGTCTCTTCTATGAAGGGGAGCCACGCTGAATGGCCCGTGACTCCTGACACTCATAGAGTTCCTATGAGTGTCGGGAGCAGCGCGGGCCATTCAGCGCAGCTCTCCACGCTAGAAACTGCTAGCGCAGTTTTATAGAAGAGTGGGTAAGTGCAAATTGAAATAGGAGTAGTATGAACACAGTACATGATGATAAATATGGATGCATATATGTATATATTTATATGTGTGTATAAGAAGGAATAATATGAATAAATATATGATATATTTTATATAAGTATGCACAAGTACCTAGGTATGTATAAGCAGGTAGATTGATTATATATTATAGGTGGAAATAAGAAAGAGGATTGATTATGATTTAAATGGCTGTTTTGAGAACCAACTCAGAAAATGCTAACTCTGTATTGTAATAACATCTTTACAAAAGTATTGATTAAGGTTTGATTATGTATTATGGTTTAATGATATCTGTATTGAAAACCATCTCAGGAAACACAAACTCTATATTATAACACCATTACAGATGCTCATGCATTGTAACACCATTACAATGCTCATATAAACCGCTCTGAATTGACTTCCCCAGTCATTAGCAGCGATATAAAAGCTTTCAATAAACAATAAACAAACCATGCCCAGAAGATTTTGTGCATCTCACTGCTTTTACACATACAAATAACCGCATTGTAAAATCAGAATTTACTAAGCCAAATGCTGCAAAAGGTGGTTTTTTTTTTTTAAATAACCATCTTAATTTCAGGAGCTCTATGAAACTATCCAGGGACAGATACCAAACAGATTTCAGAAAGTGCCTGTTCCAGTCAATGAACAAGAAACACTGGTATTTTTGCCAGATTGTGTGATCAGGCTGTATACACTGGTTTGAATGAATTCTGGAAGACAGCTCCATTTGATCTGTTCTCTAAATTTGGTTAGTTTTCCTTGTATCATGACAATTAACTTCACCTCTAATGTCTCCATTAGCGTCTGCAGTGTATCTGATCTAAACTGGATTAGAACAAAAAGTAGAATTTAGTTTTCATAAAAAATTATTTTATATGTTGAATGATAACCCGGAAAATGCACTTCAGTACTGATACATATATCACAATTTCACTCTTTTATCTGGTGGTTAAAGAAGAAGCTTCAGCTTGGTTCCTGACACTTACAGGCCAGCAGAATAGCGGTTCAGCTGAAACAAATCATGATGTAATCATCGGTCTCCCTCCACCACCTTAATATACCAATTATGCAAGCTGTTAAATCTGTCCTTAAAATTTATAAATAATTTCAATTATATGAATAACTTATCTCATGGTTGAAGGAATGCAAATTCTCAGTGCTGATTCTGATGGGCCCGTTTCGCCCACTGCTTCATTAGAGGATCAGTCTAGAGCAGGGGTTCCCAACCCTGTCCTGGAGGACCACCAGGCCAGTCGGGTTTTGGGGATAGCCCTAATGAATATGCATGAGAGAGATTTGCATATAATAGAGGTGACAGGCATGCAAATCTGCTCCATGCATATTCATTAGGGCTATCCCCAAAACCCGACTGGCCTGGTGGTCCTCCAGGACAGGGTTGGGAACCACTGGTCTAGAAAAGCAGACCTGGAAGCGTTCCAGTCTGCCTACTCCATTTCAAGCATGAATACTAATCACAGGAGACAGACAACACATGAAGTCTCACACAGCGCTATAATCCCAACCACTTCAACATCCTATCACCATAAATGGTTCAAACCCACACTGCTCCTTGTGACCCTGGGCAAGTCACTTAATCCCCCCCCCCCATTGCCCCAGGTACATTAAATAGATTGTGAGCCCACGGGGACAGACAGGGAAAATGCTTGAGTACCTGAATACATTCATGTAAACCATTCTGAGCTCCCTTGGGAGGACAGTATAGAAAATTGAATAAACAGATAAAATTTCACAACTAGAAATGATCTAATTCACATTTGGATGTCACAGATCAAATTTCTGGTCATCTGTGTCTTCCAGATCTTTTTTGAATATTGAATACTCCTGACTTCTGGCTCAAAGGGATTCTTCATTTTTTATTGCAACTGTACCAAATCCTGATGTTGTTATATATTAAAAATCCAAACACTTTAAAAGAGCTAAATCCTGCAAGGCTATAGTTATAATGTCAGTAAAAGCAATCTGCTATCAAATAGTTTTCTCCACTCTGTTCAAGTGAAGAAATCAAAGACAATTTGATTATCTGCTATTAAAATAAAGCAATGGTTTATTCTTCCAAAGATAGCAAACCGTCTACTACCTTGGTATACCCTCATGCATACATATTCATATAACGTTCTTAAGGATCCTCAGCGGCACCACTTAGGGCTCAATTCAATCTCATTGCCCTAAGCTTTACGTGTCAAATCTTCATCGGGTCCTATCTTAGCTTAATTATATCATTTTTGTATGTCATTTTTTACTTTTGTTAAAGTTTGTTAAAGTTAACAAAAGTAAAAAATGACATACAAAAATGATATAATTAAGCTAAGATAGGACCCGATGAAGATTTGACACGTAAAGCTTAGGGCAATGAGATTGAATTGAGCCCTAAGTGGTGCCGCTGAGGATCCTTAAGAACGTTATATGAATATGTATGCATGAGGGTATACCAAGGTAGTAGACGGTTTGCTATCTTTGGAAGAATAAACCATTGATTTGAGTCCCTTGTGAAGAGAGTGTGTGTTGTGCTATTGCAAAGATTAAAATAAAGCAAAGCATAACAGGAATTCAATGCAGAATATCTTGTAGCATAACTCTAGTTTTTAGACTTGAAAAAGAGAATGACGTTGATCCCTCTTTTTCTTCGACGTCCTCTCCATTTTGATCAGTTTACAAATGCACTTTTCCCACATAGCCATGTGTTTGTTTATTGTTTCGTGCAAATATGGTTCTATTTTCCTTTCTTTTTTTTCTCCCAGTGCTGCAAAACTATAACTCACGTTGCACCAATATTCCCAGGAATTCTCACTTTGCCCTTGCTGGCTTTATAAAACCCATCGAGGCTTCCAAACACAACAGGTATTGAGACATAAATGCTCCGCAATGAATACCTGGGACATCACATAAGTCAGACAGGTTCTGAAGGTAGCTCAGACCTTTGTTAGAATATAACTAGCTATCAAATACATTTAAGGTGGTTATGGCCTATTTTATTAGAGGTCCTGCCCTGCTAGATTAGAGATAGATAGCTTGTCTTATCGGATTTTCACTTCTTCTTCTATTTCCCAATGTGGAGGTCATATCAGTCAAGGTTGCAGCATTTCCCCCATAGACATGAACTTAAATTACTCCTTTAGCATGTGAAGGCATCATTTATGTACGCAGATGTTGAGAGCAGAGTCCTTGAGGCACACTCAGATGGTCAGGGTTTTTAAGATAACCTTTCTGGGTGTGCTCCGAGGACTGGGTTGAAAACTTCTGGTTTAGAATAATGGCATATAAACACATGTATGTGCCCACATACTACCCCTGCTACTATCGGCACTAGAAAAGGTTCAAAGAAGAGCGACCAAGTTGGTAAAGGGGAACTCCTCTCGTGTGAGGAAAGACTAAAATGGTTAGGGCTCTTCAGCCTGGAAAAGAGACGGCTGAGGGGAGATATGATTGAAGTCTACAAAATCCTGAGTGGAGTAGGAGGGATACAAGTGGATCGATTTTTCACTCTGTCAAAAAAGTACAAAGACTAGGGGATACTTGATGAAGTTACAGCGAAATACTTAACAAACCAATAGGAGGAAATATTTTTTCACTCAGAGAATAGTTAAGCTCTGGAACGCGCTGCCAGAGGTTGTGGAAAAGCGGATAGCGTAGCTGGTTTTAAGAAAGGTTTGGACAAGTTCCTGGAGGAAAAGCCCATAGTCTTCTATTAAGACAAGGGGGAAGCCACTGCTTGCATGGAATGTGGCTACTCTTGGGTTTTGGCCAGGTACTAGTGACCTGGATTGGCCACTGTGAGAATGGGCTACTGGGTTTGATGGACCATTGGTCTGACCCAGTAAGGCTATTCTTATGTTCTTACTACTACTTCTCATTTCTATAGTGCTGCTAGATATATACAGTGCTGTATATTAAAACATTCAAGAGACAGTCCCTGCTCAGTAGAGCTTGCAATCTAATCAAATAGACAACGGGACAAGTAGGGGGTAAGGAGTTTCTTAGGCATGGGTGCTGTATAAGTGAGTGGGAGTTAGGAGTCAAAAATAACCTCATAAAAAGTGGGCTTTTAGCCTGAATTTGAATACTGCCAGGGACGGAGCTTTACGTACTGGCTCAGGAAGTTTGTTCATATGGTGCAGCAAGAGAGAAGGAACTTAGTTTGGAATTGGCAGTAGAGGAGAAGGGTACAGATAAGAGAGACTTGTCCGATGAGCAGAGTATCCAGGGAAGAGTATACGGAGAGATAAGAAAGGTGAGATATTGAAAAGCTGCAGAGTGAATGCACTTGTGAGCCAATAAGACAAATTTGAACTGTATGTGGAAATGGGTAGGGAGCCAACGAAGTGATTTGAGGAGAGGGGTGATGTGAGCATAGTGACACTGGCAGAATATAAGTTGTATAGCAGAATTTTGAATGGATTGAAGGGGAGAGCGATGATTTAGTGGAAGACCTGTGGGAAGCAAGTTGCAGTAGTCTAGGCAAGAGGCGATAAGGGATTTAGCAGTCTGTTGGATTTGTAAAGAGAAAGAGGAGTCAAAGATGGCACAATTGCAAAATCTAGCCTAAGCACTATTCTCCAAATACCTGGGCAAGTCACTTAATCCTCCATTGCCCCAGGTATAAAAATTAGATTGTGAGCCTGGTAGGGACAGAAAAATTGCCTGCATATAGGATATCTGAATCACTTTGGTTGTACCCAAGGAAGGGCAGTATATCGAATCCATGACCCTTTACATGTTTAATTTACAGAATACTGCAGGTTATACATGCATTCCTGCCACAATTAGGCTTTTGCATGTACCTCAGATCTATGACTGCGGTATATGCAGGAGTCTAAATGTTATAAGCACTGATACCAGGTTACACTAAGGTAGTGTATCGCAAACAGGGATGAGGAGAGGCACCGGCTGACTGTCTACAGGACGTGCCTCTCGCAGCCAGAGACAGCCAGCGCCTCTCCGTCTCTCCATGCCTCTTCCCTTCCAGCCCCCCTCCCCAATTGGCGGCTTAGTGCCCCGTCTGGAGGGCCTTTGCGCATGCATGGACGTTGACATGATGATGTCACATCTGCGTGCGACATCATCGCATCGACATCCGTGCACTTCTGGATGTCCTCGAGCCTCAGCCGCCGCGTTTAGTGTGCCACGGCTTCGTTAAGGGGGTGCAGAAATGAGAGGGTCATGGGTGGATCGGGGCATTCCTCAAATTTACAGGTGTAATTTTAGAATAAGGGTCGTCGGTGCCTAACTTTAGCTGTGAGGCTTTGCATCACATTTTCATTGGTGCAAATGGTCACACCTGGGTATAAGTGCTATCACATTACATTACATTAATGATTTTATTCCGCCATTACCTTGCGGTTCAAGGCGGATCACATTAGAGGTTATCTGGACAGTTCCAGAAGAGATTACATAGTTGAGCAGTTTACTTTGGGGTAGAGAATGACATGGTGACAAAATTCATCACCGTTCCCGTCCCCGCGGATAACTGCGGGAAACCATCTTCATGTCATTCTTTAAGGAGAGAGGGAAGAATCAGAGTATGAATGGCCACAACCACTGACCCGCAAGCTTTGCTTTGAAGAATGCTGGTGTAGAAGGACAGAGGATGAAATAGACACTAGACAATGACATGGGTTTATTTCCCGCGGTTATCCGCGGGAACGGGAACGGTGATGAATTTTGTCACCGTGTCATTCTCTACTTTGGAGGATTAAGATACTTTCTGTGGACTTAGTTTGTCTTGATGGATTTCTTGAATAGTAGGGTTTTAATTTCTTTTCTGAAGGTTTTGTGATCTGGTGTCATTAGTAGATTAGATAATTGGTGGTCACGTTTCACTGCCTGCGTGGCCAGTAGGCCATCGTATATTTTTTTGCATTTGACACCTTTGATTGGGGGGTGCGTGAATGGTGTCTGGCTTCTCCTTTGCCTCCAACTCTAGGCACCGTTTATAGAATAGCACTTAGGAGGGAGGAGGGGGGGGAGTTTGCACCAATATTTTAGGTGCGATAAATAAAATTCAGTCCTAAGTGTAAAACTGTGCATGCAAGTTACAGAACTTGGGAGAAATGCATGTACATATAAGTGCAAATGCATCTTTCTGCATAATTCATATCCTAAAATCCTGATGGGCTTTTGACACACAAGGCCTGAGCTTTGCCTGGCATAGACTTTCCCAAAGAGCAGCTGCAGATGGAGAGGGAGACTGATGCGCCTATTTCGAGATGTGTTAATGTGTCTTGCATCGCTTTGCCATGAGCATCACAGATGTTGTGACATCCATGACTTGTTTGCCAAAAAATTTGCAAACTTGAGCGATAATTGGGGCGTGAAACATTTTAGATAGCATTTGGGGGCAGAAGATAATGATCACCATAGGAAGGAGTTTAGTTGGCATTCCTACACTTGTTTGTTCTTTGGAAGCGGGGAAAAGACACTGTAGTTTTTAAAGTACTTTAACGAACAGGAATAAAATTGTTTGCTAATTAAGAATAAACACTTCCCTTAAGGACAATAAATACATAATGTGGTGACAGTGTAAATTAAGAATCATTAAATTACTTTGGCAATTTCAGCTCATTCACAATGGCCCTTAAATCTCATTTCCACCTATATTCTTGATACCAGTCCATACCCTAAATTCTAACATAAGCACTGTACTTTGTGATGCAGCCATCTGGCCAATAAAACAAAGCAATGCATCTACAAGTCTTAAAACTGTAATTCAGGTATTATTTTCTTGAACAAATCTCCCTTCCACCAACTACTTTGCTCATTCTGATTACCTCTTAAAACTCCTGTGCTAATAAATTCTATTCTTGTGGATATTATTGCTTTTATAGGAACTGATTCCTCTGAAAATTTTTGTAGCACAAAAAGAGTTACCGTAATATTCTAAATTTACTGATTTTGGCTCGTAATAACTTGTTAACAGGCTCGATTTGAGTGTGTCTGATGATATGTGTTGATGTATCTTGTGTAGTATTTTAAAACGCATTTCACTCCGATGATAATTCATTTGTGACACATACTGTTGGAGAGGTGGATTATAAGTAGTATTAAATAAATAAAAAATACAAATAAACTACAGTATACTGAGCCAGACGTACTATGCATTTTTCTCATTGGTACAACATATACCTTGGCATTCCACTGGCAAATGTGATTATGCTCAACCTTTTGGGCTGATAAGACTTCAACTACTCACCTAACCTTCCAATCACTCTCTCTTCAATCATTGTTCATCTCTCTTGCTAATCACATTGCTTGTCTCTACCCTCAATTCTCTTTTCAATCATAGCCCCCATCCTTCCAATCAGCCACTTACACCTTGAGCTCCTCAGTCTCCTGCTATCATTGGCCAGGCCTCCTGCCTCGCTTGCAAATGCAACTTTGTTGTGGCGGTGAAGCTTAAGGGCCGATACTCCTTTATTCACTGCACACAAAGGAGCTGCCAACCCACATTCTTCTAATCTGCTGTCAGGGATTTCCAGAATGATTCTATCAGAAGGGGAAGTAATGCGAATGAGTTATTTATTTATTATTTATTTTATTTTTAAAATTTCTATACCGTTTTTTCCAAAACGGTTTACAAAAAGTTACACACATAAAAATATTAAAAAGTCAAAACAAAATAAGAACAAAACAAACAGATTCAATCTTTACATTAGATCAATTGCACAAAGAAATGCATCTTTAACATTTTCCTGAATGCGTTCCTGTCTCTACATTTTCGAATTTGGCCAACAAGGCTATTTCACAACTTAACTCCTGCACATGTGAAAGTCATGACATTCGTTTCCACATATTTGAGATTAGCTTTCGTTTTCAGTAATGCCGAACTCTCAGAACGCAATGAGAATCTCGGAGAGAACGTGAACTCGCAGGCCTTGAGCATGCGCAGATGCTCAAGGCCCAGCAAGAAGAGGAGGCCGATCTTCGGGTACTGGCACCAACGCACAGGACATGCCAATGCCGGTGCCCAGGCCCAGATGACAGTAAGAAGCGGCGGGGGGGGGGGGGGGTGTGCCGGATCACGGGGGGGAGGGTGGCGGATCGCAGGGGGGAGGGTGCCGGATCGTGGGGGGGGAGGGTGCTGGATTGCAGGGGGGGGGGGTGCCAGATCGCAGGGGGAGGGTGCCGGATTGCGGGAGACGCCGCTCGCAACTCGAGGCACGCTCGGTTTCTGAGGCACCGATTTTGCAAATGTTTTGCTCATCTTGCAAAACACTCGCAAACCAGTGCACTCGTAAACCGAGATACCACTGTATCTCTATTATTGTATGTTAACAAATACAGTCAATGGGCTCCATACTTTATTAAATGTATTGCTAAGACCCAAGCATTCCGCATTCATTCTTTCATATTTATATTTATTACACACACTTGCCCACCAGAATGTGTAGTTAAGTCTGTCATAACATTTCCAGTTCCTTGTGATCATTTGGATGTGCTTTCTGTTTAAGTATATTAATAAATGTAATCACGACTCATTTTAAAACTTTCAATAAGTGTGATACAGTATACAATCAATTTACATTTAACATCACTTAAAGCTCTTACAATACTCCTTCATAACAAATACCCCCTCCTCTCCCATCAATTTCCCACTAATAGACCATAATTGAAATCAATTGAAGTAAAACCCGGATGTCTCAATCCGTCTTCCCTTTTCTGGAGCCATTTGGTAACCCTACATAGAGCTCTCCTCTCTCAGGCTTCTCATTGCCACAGAATAGTGAACCTCAGACAGGGATAGATGTAAAAATTCCCTAGGCAAGCTGTTCCTGCCTTACAAGTACAAGTACAACCCCAGCAACACAAGCATGGGGAATGTAACCTGCATGGCGCGTATAGCCCTAATAACCTCTCTGGGCAGACTCAATGGGCCATATTGGTCTTTTTCTGCCAAGTGCATTTTCTGTTCCCTTAGTCCAGGGGTAGGCAATTCCGATCCTCGAGAGCCGGAGCCAGGTCAGGTTTTCAGGATATCCACAATAAATATGCATGAGATAGATTTGCATCTCAAGGAGGCAGTGCATGCAAATCCATCTCATACATATTCACTGTGGATATCCTGAAAACCTGACCTGGCTCTGGCTCTCGAGGACCGGAATTGCCTACCCCTGCCTTAGTCCCATCCTTCGCTCAGCAAATGCAGACGTCAACAACTTGAAGAAGATTTATAGTAAAAGAAGACAGAATACACTTCAGAGCACATACTGTAAATGACGTGCGCTTTACAGCTGAGGCACATCGTATCTCCCATAGTGTACAACAGGGGTTTCAAAGTCCCTCCTCGAGGGCCGGAATCCAGTCGGATTTTCTGGATTTCCCCAATGAATATGCATTGAAAGCAGTGCATGCAAATAGATCTCATGCAGATTCATTGGGGAAATCCTGAAAACCCGACTGGATTCTGGCCCTCGAGGACCGACTTTGACACCTGTGGTGTACAACATAGTGCTGCCCGATTCAGGAAAAAAAAAATTTGATTCGATTCGATTCAGCCTACTGAATTGGTTTTTCAATTCGATTTGATTTTCCTGCCCAATTGGGTGGTTTTTTTTTCAGACATCCTGGTGGGTTTATTTTATAGCCTCTTCACCTCCTTTGCCTTCTCCTAACCACATTAGCTGTGGTGTAAACAAAATAAACAAACAAAAAAGACTTTTCCTCTCTCTCTTAAATCCTAGCCCATGTTTGCGGTCTAACACCAGCTCTGGCAGGATACACGTTTCAAATCTGACATATTGTAATTACAAAATGGAAAATAAAATTAGTTTTTCTACCTTTTGTTGTCTGGTCATTATTCAAATCTTGTTGGTCCCAGGCTCTGGTTGTTTTCTGATAACTTGCTTGCCAGGGTCTTCTTCTTTCTCCGTTCTAACTATCCATTTGCCATTTCTGTCCTCCCCTTCCGTTTCCCTTCCCTCCTCCGGAGGTCTGGCATCTTTCTTTTTTTTCGTCTCCATCCACAGATCCACCTTTTCTTAACTACCCTTTCATCCAGCATCTCTCCCTCCTTCCCCACCACCCCAGGGTCCACCATCTCTCCCTTTCTTTTCCCAACTACCCTCCTATCCAGTATCTCTATCCCCCCTCCACACCATCCCTTGTGTCCCACTTCTGTCCCTTTCTGTTCCTTCCCTCCCTAAATCCCATCGTCCATCATCTCTCTCCCTCTCCTCTATTTTTAGACCCATTATTTCTTCCCCCCCAAAGTCTGGCATATGCTCATCTCTTTGAACCCCCTTCCCTCCCTCCATGTACTTCTACACCAAGGCCCCCCTCCCCTGAAGGTCTGTCCCCCCCTGAAGGCCTGCACCTCGCCCCTGAAGGCCTGTTTCCCCATCCCTGAAGGCCTGTCCCCCCCCCCCCCTTGAAGGCCTGCCTGTCCTCCCTGAAGGCCTATGCCACCATCCCTGGCCTGTCCCCCCTTAAAGGCCTGTTCCGCCCCTTAAAGGCCTGCACCCCCCCAGGCCTGTACCACCCCCTAAAGGACCGGCCCCCCCCGAAGGACCCTCCCCCCCGGGAAGGCCTCCGTGATCCCCCTGGCCTCCCCAAACCGTTGCAATGCTTTGAGCTGTTTCCTCTGCTGCGGTCCTGTCCCTCCTCTGACATCAGCGTGACATTGTGTGTGCACAGAAGCTGGTGAGAGCAAGGAGGCAGCTGATAAGCAGAGCACGCGGGCCCTGGAAGCACAACTGTGATATTACACCCACCCTGAGCCCCTCATTGCTGCTGACCCAGGGGAACAAATGGTTGCTCCCTGCCCTCCATCGAGTGCTGATATTCAGAGCCGCTAGGGTCCATGTTCACTGGTGATGGGAAACTCAAAACTTTGTAAGAATATTGCCTGTAAACCACTTTGATCTGTGCACCGGATATCATTACATTACATTAGTGATTTCTATTCCGCCATTACCTTGCGGTTCAAGGCGGATTACATAAGAATTGTCCTGATATTTAGAAGTACATAAGGGATAGTCTGGACCTTTTCTGATTTGCTAAGGATTAGATACCCCAACACTTCTAGTGACTAATATTAGTAGCCAAAAATACGATCGTGTTACTCCTCTTCTCCGCAAAGCTCATTGGCTGCCCATCACACCTATAAAATACTACTTCTTGCTTTCAAAACAAAAAACTCCTATCAACCAGCTTTCATTCATAAATTTTTAATCCCATATGCATCTTGCAGGTCCCTTCGATCTAGCAATCAAAACCTGCTCACCATCCCTCCAATACGAGAACTCTTTTACGACACTATTCGCAAATCCTTCTTCTCTGTCATAGCTCCCACACTGTGGAATGCTCTTCCCACTGTTCTTCGTTTAGAAAACTCGTTAGATAAATTTAAATCCAAACTTTAAACGTTCCTCTTTAAAGACGCCTTTACTCTGTAAATTCCATTGATTATCCTTTGCAGAAATCCCAAGACAACCAAAACGCTTCTTTTGATGCGACCTCCGCAACCCTTTCCCATTCTCCTCTTATATTTTTATTTTCATCTCGATGTATTTATTAATCTCTCCTTCCCATCCTCTCCTAATGTATCATGTACGTCCGTGCATAAATGTTCCCCCATTTTCTTAGTGTAGATAGGTTTTTACTTTATATATGTTACATTTTATTGTAAACCGTTTAGATACCTGTATGATAAACGGTATATCAAAAATAAAGAAACTAAACTAGAACTAATTAATTATTGCATTTAAGTAAAAGTTTTTGTCACTTTTAGTTGGATGAAGTAAATGAAAAATTTGCTACTTTTACAGAGGTAATAATTTCATTCAAGGTCCTTCCCTCTCAAGGTTCAACATTTCTCTTTCCTATGCTTCCTAAATTGCTTTCCCACACATACTCACATCTACTATGCCCCCAAATGTACCACCCCTATTTCTGTCTGACATACAACCAAACTCAGAGACAACCCATCCTGCTGTTCCCATTCCTCCATCACCACAGACCAACTATAAGACTCACACACACCCATGCAACTTCTGTAGCACACAGGCAGAGCAAGTTTAACATGCACATCCAGGTCATGGAATTATGTTAAAAAAATGTTATTAGTAAGAGAACCTGTGAGTTGTGCAGATGATAATGACTCTAACTTCTAGTAAGTCTATTTCCAAAGACTAATTATATCCTGGAAAAAATGTTAATTGAAGATAATGGAAGTTGTGTGATTTGTTATGATTGTTTAATGGTTGTCTGATGAAAATGAGTATAAGATAAGCTTGTTTTAATCTGCTGTTAGCATGCCTTTTCAAGTTAAGTACTCTCGCGAACTGATTACTGCCCTACCTATGCCCGTATTCTGCTATACAAATTGCTACCCAGGGCTTTAGAAATATCACAGGGTACCTCTGAAGATAATATGTTCTGAATAAAAAGTAAAATTTTGTGCTGTTAGTGTGTTAAAAAAGGAAAAGTACATTATAATTTTGATCTCTATTTTTTACAGATAACTGGTTGCTTTCGGGCAAACAGCAATTTACAAGGTAAAGCAACGGAAAAAGAGATACCATTTTTTTCTTATGAGATATTGGAATTCAATTTAGAAGCCTTGTATGACATTTCTTCTGGTAAATGCCTACATTTACCTGGACAGATTGGATACATGTGTAAATGCCAATTTTGGATTGTGGGGAATTACTGGTTGAATGTCATGGAACATGCAGATTCAAAGGGGAATGTTCTGGGTGGTCCAAAAAAATATATGTGCGTTCCCCTTTTTACAATGGGGAATAGATCAGCGGTCTCAAACTCAAACCCTTTGCAGGTACTTGGAGGGCCTCCGAAAAAAAATAGTTAATGTCTTATTAAAGAGTTTGAGACCACTGAGTTAAGGGAAACGGTTAATCTGCTGGTTGGGTTGGAGGGCAGAGGGGAGAACAGGACAATCAAGCCATTGTGACATCACTGATGAGGTTGGCTCTTAATGGTGGAATGAGGCATTATGACATCACAATCTCAGCTCTGCTTCCCAAAGACAAACATGGTTACAGTTATGCCAGTGGTTTCAAACTCAAACCCTCTGCAGGACCACATTTTGGATTTGTAGGTACTTAGAGGGCCTCAGAAATAAATAGTTAATGTCTTATTAAAGAAATGACAACTTTGCATGAGGTAAAACTCGTTATAGTTTATAAGTCTTTCCTTAATTGCTTCTGATCATTTCAGCTATACACAGCTAAAAGCAGTGCAACATGCAGAAAGTGAAGTTTAGATAGTTTTTCACATTCTGCATGTTGCACTGCTTTCAGCTGTGTACAGCTGAAATGATCAGAAGCAATTAAGGAAAGATTTATAAACTATAACGGGTTTTATCTCATGCAAAATTGTGATTTAGATTCTAAAGTATCAACTGCAACAGACAAGATTTTGGTGCTGTCCTCTAGGCTTTTTTTTGTAGAGGGGAGAATCAACATCTGACTTGTGCCTGGAAAACTTGTGCCTTAAGTGTCCGGTGGTTGCGTTCGCAACCGCCTTCAGCTCTCACCCCCTCTGGCACCAGACACAGCTGCCATCTTACATCAAGCAGTTACCGCCAAGGAGAGGTGCCGAATTTCACGAGAGTTCACAAGATTACGTACACACGCACAAGCTGCGCTGTCGCCAGTGGTTACCTTACGCTCTGGAATGTTGTCCGCCTCACTGTTGTGACCTCACACAAGCACTTTAATGCATATGTATGCGATTGTCCTCTCCACTCCACCTTACAATCACATACAGACGCAGGAAAGTGCTTGTGTGAGGTTACCGCAGTGAGGCGGGCAATGTTCTAGAACAATGGTAACATACCAAGGGCCTCAAAAGAGTACCCAGAGGGCCGCATGTGGCCCCCGAGCCGCGAGTTTGAGACCACTGGAATAGATGAATTTATTGATTTTTATTTCCCTGTACTTACCTCCCCTTTTACAAAACCTCACAAGAGGGGTTTTTTTAGCGCCGGCTAGCACGCTGAATGCTCTGCGCTGCTCCGATGCTCACAGGAATTCTATGACCATCGGAGCAGCGCAGAATACTCAGCGTGCCGGCCGGTGCTAGAAACCTCTTGTGTTGGATTGCAAAAGGGGTGTTAGTTTTTGGGTGTTTAATACCATCTCAAAAATTCAAACAAAAGTGTTATTTCAGTTGGCTCCTTCATTGATTCCTCCTCTTCTGTGCATACTTTTTTGAGATCCAGCGCTTTCACATTTAAGAGCCAGCAAATATGCATGTATGTTGCAAAACTGGCATGTACATATGTGCATTTACCATTACTTCCTCATGTATCACCCTGAGTGATGCCACTCTTTTTGCCAGCATCATTACACTCGTTTCACAAAAGGCTGGGCCTTTAGTAAAATACTTGGGGAACTGTTAACATCTCACCTGAACATCCAAATTCCTACCAAGTTTCCAAGTTTCCAAGTTTATTGGTTTTTAATATCCCGACCATCAAACAATTGTCTGGCCGGTTTACAATAAAATTATTAAAAAAAAAGTATTAAAAGTAGCAGTATGTGCAAAAAGATGTCTTAAGTTAAACATAAATGACAAAGACTTGACGAACTGGAGTGTGAGGGCAGTAACAGCGGAAGGGGAAAAAGTTACATTGTATAGATGAAAAAGAAAGAGTGGGGGGGAGGATTGAACAAAAGGGAGGGGAACCTTAAGATAATGGAAGTTTGCTGACCGAAGGAAGAGAGAGAAGATGCTTTTAGGTATGATTAAAAGCATCTCGAAATAAGAAAGTCTTTAGGTTGATCTTGAATTTGACTAGTTGTTGTTCGTCGCGGAGGTATTGTGGAAGTGAGTTCCATAAGGTAGGGGCTGTTATAGCGAAGTTTGTTTTGCGTGTATAATAAAAATCTTTAAGAGATGGAATATAAAGAAGTTTTTGGTCAGATGATCTTAATGTACGAGTGGAACTTTGAGGAATAAGAAGTTTATCGAGGAATGTAGGTTGATGTAAGAGTTTGATTTTGAAAGTGAGTAGAATAATTTAGTAAGTGATACGATAAGAAATTGGAAGCCAGTGGGCTTCCTTTAAGAGAGGAGTGACATGATCATATTTGGTTTTTTTGTAGATAAGTTTTATTGCGGTATTTTGTATGAGTTGAAGGCGTCGTAATTCTTTTTGTGGAAGACCATTGAGGAGTGAGTTGCAGTAGTCTAAGTGAGAAATTACTAAAGAGTGGGTTAATATAGTAATAGAGTCAGTATTCAGAATGGATATTAATGATCTGATGATGCGAAGTTTATAGAAGCAGACTTTTACTACGGAGCTAATATGTTCGTGAAAAGAGAGATCTCTGTCAATGATAACGCCAAGTATTTTAATTTTAGTTTCCATGTGTAGTGGGACAGATTTGATAGAGATAGTTCCTGGTAGTGATTCAGATTTTTTGATCGGGAGTAGTAGCCCACAAGATTTGTCAATGTTAAGTGAAAGTTTATTTGTGTATAGCCATTCGTTTATGTTATCCAGTTTATTATTTATGTCTTTTATATCAGAGGTGTTAGTGATATTAATAGGGTGAAGAAGTTGAATATCGTCTGCATAGGCAAAAATGGTGAATCCTATCGATTGGGCTAATGTAAGGAGAGGGGAGAGGAATACATTGAATAATAATGGTGATAATATTGAACCTTGTGGCACTCCGAAAGTTTGAAATATAGTTGAGGAAATTTCGTTTTTTACCCAGACTTTAGAGCTGCGTTTCTGAAAGTAAGATGAGAACCAGGAAAGTGCTGAACCTGAAATGCGGCAGTCTTTTAATCTTGAGATAAGAAGAGAATGATCGATAGTGTCAAAAGCTGAGGAGAGGTCTAGAGAGATTAGAATGACAGATTTTTGGTGTTCGTGGTAGTATTGTATGGTTGAAATAAGGCCGAGTAAAGATAGTTCAGTGGAATGTGAAGAGCGAAAGCCTGTTTGACAAGGGTGTAATGCATGAGTTTTTTCGAGAAAGTCGGTTAATTGGGAGTGAATGATTTTTTCTGTAATTTTGGAGAGTAAGGGAAGATTAGCGATAGGGCGATAGTTTTTAGGGAGAGAAGGATCTGAGTTGTATTGTTTGAGTTTTGGGAAAACGAGTGCAGATTTCCAAGTGTTGGGTACTGTGCTTTCTGAAAGAGATTTTGAAATCATTTCCCAGATGAAAGGGCCGAAGAAGGAATAGAATTTTTTAAGTAAGAATGGGGGAATGCTCTCTAAGAGATTATTAGGAGAGTTTAAAGATTGTATTGTAAGAAAAAGTTGTGATAGTGAGGGCATCTTGAAATGACTGAGAGAGCTAAAAGAAAGTTGGGTAGAAGGGTTGATAGTTTGAGTGGGGGGGGTAAGTATAGATGTTCCTAGATGCCCTATGCAAAATGGGCTTATCTAATATAATAAAACGGTAAGCCGCGCATGCGCACTTCCTAAGCGTGGGTCCGTTTTCTGTGAGCTGTAGCACACATAGGAAGTGCACATGCGCGGCTTACAGTCTGGCCTCACGCGAGGCAAGACAAGTGGCATGCGCGCTCTTCCCTGCTCTCCACCGATGCCGGCCGCTAACACCCCCTGCCCTCTCCAAGCCGGGACCTCAGCCAGCCAACGATCGCCTCCACAGCGCGCAAGAGGAGAAGGGAGAGGGCTGAGGGCTGTCCCGCTGGCAGCATGGCCCCGATCCCCTTGCGCCGCAGCGTCGACGACTCCCCCCCTCCCGTACCAACTGCTGCCGCTCCTGTTTGAAGCGGCCTGATGAGGTTCGCGGCCGGCTGTAGCAAACCTCGCAGGCCGCTCTCCACATGAAGCACGTTCCCTCTGACGCAATCGCGTCAGAAGGAACATGCTATCATTTGGAGAGCGGCCTGCGAGGTTCAATACAGCCGCCCATGAACCTAAGCAGGCCGCTTTGAAAAGGAGCGGCAGCGGCGGAAGGAAACCCGCAGGTAGGAGCCGCATGCCCCTACAGTACTCTCTCCCTTCGCCGCCGCCGTTCGTTCTTTCAAAGACGCAGCGGTGGCTACTCTCACGATCCCCGCCTGCGTCGGACTTCCGACACAGGTGGGGATCATGAGAGGAGCCAACGCCGCGTCTTTCAACTAAAAAAAAAAATACTCGCTTTTAAAAAATCTTCAGGCGCCAGCAACGGCTTGCCGCACGCGCCCCAACTTCCCAACGCCAAGCGCCCTTTTAAAATCTTCAGGCGCGAGCAGCGGCTTGCCGCACACGCCCTGACCTCCAAACCCCCCTGCCGGCATCTATTTTTCCTCCTCCTCCCTCTCGCATGCTCACAGCGTTTAAATGAAAAGCGCTGCGCTGTGCTGCCACTGGCCTCACCATCTCCTCTCCACTGCGGCCCGCCCTCTCACAACTTCCTGTTTCCGCTAGGGTTGGCCACACTGTAGAGAAGACGCTGAGGCCAGCAACAGCGCGGTGCAGTGCTTTTCTGTGAGGCAAGTAAATTTCTGTGGGGCATATGCACAGGGGGAGCAGAAAATGAATGCTGCTGGACGGGGGAGGGAAAAGGAAGGGAACAGGGGGAGCATGCAATGGGTGGGTGCACAGGGAAGAGGGGGAATGCTGCTGCTACACAGGGAAAGGGGGAATGCTGCTGCACAGGGAAGGAGGGAATGCTGCTGCTGTACAGGGAAGTGTGAGTGAATGCTGCTGTACAGGGAAGGGGGGAATGCTGTTGCTGCTACACAGAAGGGGGAATGCTGCTGTTGCTGCACAGGGAAGTGGGGGAGGGGGAGAAAGGGAAAGGGGGCCAGGGAACAATCTTGGTTTGCTTTGGGGGGAGACAAAAGGGGGCCATGGAGCGAGACAGAAAGATAGGCAGGCAGCGCACGAGAATGAAAAACAGACACACAGAAAGACAGCAGGGAGGGAGAGAAACAGAAATAAAGAAACACAGACAGGAAAAGGGGGCCAGGAAGAGAAACAGACAGAAAGAAATACAGACAGTGAGAGGGAGAGACACAGAAAGAAAGAAAGACAGATAGACATATTCTAGCACCCGTTAATGTAACGGGCTTAATGACTAGTAGTGTAATATTTTAGCAATAGTCAGCTAATAATTTTCCCAGCATTCTAAGCAGCTTGTTTCACCATTGTGTCAGGCAATTATATATACACTGATTTCAATAAATTGTTTCAATCCCCTCCAATTGTCAGGTTCTAGAATATAAATGGAGCTCTGAGGCATGATCTTGGATAACAGTTTTCTAGTCCACCATTGTTCCAAACTAACAACCTCCTTTACTTAACGTGTTAACAAGCATTAATGTAAACTAACATGTATTAGCTTAGTGTAATCCGTGGTTAAATTTTTTTTATAAATTTACCTGAGGTGGGTGGGGGAGGTCCGGGTTAGGGCCCTAGAGAGCAGCCATTGACTAATTCACGGGTCAGGATGAGGCTTGTTTTAGGCCGGAAAGACAAGATAAGAAAGGCCCCGGCAACATCACAGCACATACATTACACCAGCAGCACTGCAGCATGGGTTAGTTTTGTTTGCATGCGGTAGGCAAGGAAGGATGGGAAACTGGCAGTGGCACGCATAGGGTTAGGGCCCCACAAAATGGGTGACAGGCAGGGAAGTGAGCTCCTGATTCCTACAGGCACTCCTGAAGGAAGGGACCAGGAAGAGGCTTCCAAGAGTCACCTGAAGAAGAGGGGGAGAGAATGGGACAATAGTATGGTGAGGGGAAGAGAGATAGGAAAGTAAAAAAGTAAGACAGGAGTATTGGGGGGAGAAACAAATGGTATTGAATGGGGGTGGGGGGTGGGAGACAGATATGGTAATGCTGGGGGATGAGAGACAAAAGGGCATGTTAGATGGGGAAGAAATAGAGAAGATGTTAGATTGTGGGGAGATCCTGGATGGCTGTAATGGAGACAGGGAGAAGAGATTCCGGATGGAAGGGAGAGAGAGGGGGGAAAGAGTAGATGGAAGGGGAAAGAGAGAAGGGGAGATGCTGATTGGAAGGGAGAGAGAGAGAGAGAGAGAGAGGAGAGACTCTGGATGGAATAGGAGGTGAGAGAGAAGATGGGAGGAGAGGACACATTAATGAAAGTCTGCAAAATATGAGATAGAGGAAGGGGAATGGGAGGGCAAGGATGAGGGTGAGGGAGAGAGATGGAGACCTATAGATAGATGTAGTAACAAAGAAGGAAACTGAAGACTGGATAGCAATAATGAAATCTGGACAGAGACAGAAAAATAAATGGAAGAAATTGAAAGGAAAAGATCAATGCTGGAGATGGATGTAATGAAGGACGTGAAGAAGACAGGAGAAGAGAGAAAAATGGCAAATGGATATTAAACCCTGGCAAGTCAGAGTTAAGAGAAGACATAGGAAGGCAGAAACCAGAGACAGGAATCAACAAGATTAGAAAAATTAAATGACCAGACCACTCAGGTAGAAAAAAGGATGTTATCTTTAATTTAGGATAAAGTAGTGTTATTCTGCTGTAAAGGTTAAGAGATAAAAATACAACATATGTAGATAAAAATTAAATGAAACTCTTATGAAGCCAGACACTGCACAAAATGCACCACCACGGATAGAGAATCAGTGACTTGTGTCCTCTTGTTCGGTGCAAAATACAAAAATAGCAGCACGTGATGGGGGGACAAAGAGGACAGGGGATTGGGGGGGCCAGTTCTTAGACAATTGCGTGCAAGACAATTGCGTGCGGACAACTGAGCGCAAGACAAGTGAGCGCTAGTCAATTGAACGCGAAGACAACTGAGCGCGAAGACAACCTACCGCAAGACAATTGAGCGCAAGACAACTGAGCGCCGGCAGGTGAGCGCAAGACAATTGAGCGCCGGCACATGAGCGCAACACAATTGAAGTATTCTGTATAAGCGCAAGACAACTGGTTCATAGTCAAAGCGCCAGTACTGGGCAGACTTGCTCGGTCTGTGTCTGTATATGGCCGTTTGGTGGAGGATGGGCAGGGGAGGGCTTCAATGGCTGGGAGGGTGTAGATGGGCTGGAGTAAGTCTTAACAGAGATTTCGGCAGTTGGAACCCAAGCACAGTACCGGGTAAAGCTTTGGATTCTTGCCCAGAAATAGCTAAGAAGAAAATTTAAAAATTTAAATTGAATTAGGTTGGGCAGACTGGATGGACCATTCGGGTCTTTATCTGCCGTCATCTACTAAAGCACGCGCCGAGACAACTGAGCGCAACCCCCCCTCCCACACACACACACACACACTTTACGGAATAGATATCTGCCGGCGTTTTGGGGGGCTTGGGGGGACTGTGAGACCGGTTACCAGAACCAGATGTCAAGAGGACATATATAATGAGGACACGTAACCATAGTAACGAAAATGCATTCACGTGACTTATATTGAAAACGCAAAGAGTGAAGGGAACGCGGTGACGTGATCACATGTTAACGTGTTGAACGTGTGCGTGGCCTTCGTTCGCCAGGAACCATCATTGCGCTGAGTTATCGTTGCGCTCAATTGTCTCGCACTCAGTTATCGTTACGCTCAATTGTTTTGCGCTCAGTTATCCTTGCGCTCAATTGTCTCTCGCGCTATTGTCTTCGCATTTTTGTCTGCGCGCAATTGACCTGTCACCGGGGGGCCTTCTTAATTTCTGTCCTGGACCCTACAATGTCTAAAACTGGCCCTGGTAGTGGTGCCCTGGGTTTTCAAACAAAAGAGAAAAGAAATAAAGGGGTTTCTTCCCACTTCTCTGAAGTGTGTGTGTGAGACTGTGAGTGCAACTGTGTGGATTCCAAAGGAGATGAAGCCGACAGTGCTGCAGAATTCAAACCTCTCCAGTAGAGACGTCAGGGAATCAGTATTACGGTGCAGAAAGGAAATCTCGGAAAGGGAATAGATTTGATTTAATTTTCTTAAAATTAATTTCACAGTTTAGGTGTCCTGGCAGGCAGGCTTCCAGCCCAGTGCCCACACAGAGAGAGATAGCTTAAATAAAAATCAAAGGAGAGAAGACTAAACTTAGGGTGAAGACTAGGATAGAGCAAAGTCAAGAAAGAAGAGCTGAAGAAAATTCCAGAAAGCAGAAAGACTTCAGGATTTGAGGTTCTTGGCACTGGTGTTTCTAAAAAAAATCCTCAGATAAACTTGGTAAGCCTGAATATAGTGGTATGCTAGATATCTCAGTCTGCAAACCTTCAGAACACTAAGGGCTCCTTTTACGAAGCCGCATTAGCGGCTTTAGCGCACATGACTTTTCATCACACGCTAACCCCCGCGCTAGTCGGAAAACTGCCACCTGCTCAAGAGGAGGCGGTAGCAGCTAGCGCGGCCGGTGGTTTAGCGCGCGCTATTACGTGCATTAAACTGCTAATGCGCCTTCGTAAAAGGAGCCCTATGCCTTACAGTAAAGTATGACAGCGTTATAGCGGAAAAACACAAGTCCATGAGCTCCTATACCAAAATTTGGAGTCCGGTTAACTTCTACTGTAGGGTCAGAATGTAGGGTCATGAAATAGTTAACTGTTGTTTAAAATATTGCTCTGGCCTACATAGCTGAAAACAGTGTATAATCTATTGACTGCATCTGCCTAAAATGTATGTCCCTACCTTACCACATTGTAAGCTGAATAGATAAGAGTTTGAGCCATGATGTACCCTGCCCTTCTGTACATTTACCTGCAAGAGTTAGATAAGTGTCCTGCTAGTGACCTGCTAGTGTGAGCTTAGAACCAATGAGTGTTAAGAAAAGTAACACGTGAAAAGCTTTTTCTAGAATTCAGTTGTATAGCCAGAAAAATGAATAAATATCTCTGTAACTTCCTGGTTTCGGCACTTCTGAGCCAGCTTGAAGCTCAGGGGTCCAACATGCATGCTGTGAATAAATTTCTTTTACTTTCTTCACGCCTCTGACTTTGTGTGTCCAAGTGACCTTTCATTTGGCTTCCGAACAGGGACTTGAAGGTCTCTTGACCACTGGTTACTCGATTGGTCATTTGTTTCTGGTCCTACGGCTGATATGTCTGCTTAGCCGGCTGCCTTCCTTTTGGGGGGTTGGCAGACCTCAGGACGTTGGACCGCTTCAACTGACTTATCTAGTCTCAGTTTAAAGTACAAGAATCTGTATCTGTATCTGTACCTGGAGTGGCCACTATCTGGTAAGTGGGGATTGATCATCCCTATCCTGTCTCTCGTCTCCTGCCTAGTAAGCCACGTGATCTGTCGCTGAAAAGTTGTGGGAAAGGGATTCTAGGAACTGTTATTTTCTGGTTGAGTAACTGAACTGAAATCTGTTGTGTTTTGTGTGTTTGAGAGTGTCTGAGACGTCCTTGAGGACGAAGCGAGTGTGGACCTGTTAGTACTGCGTTTCCCTAGTCCAGAGATGGGCGGGGCCAGGAATTCAGGGAAGTGTTTTTGTCCTCCATTGCACAATGGGGGGGTGTCTGTCTACCTGTGGGGATCCCTTGATATGTTAGCTAATTTTAAAAAAGGAATTTGTCTTTGATTATACTTAACAAATCAACCCTTATTTGTCTGTGCCAGTTAGAATGGCCGATATTTGGTGTGGGCTGGCCCCCTCTGGCTTCCTGGAAGAGGACATAACTCGTCAGGTTTTTATGCATTCGTTTGCTGTCAGTTCCTCTTCCAGTCAGCCAATTTTTGCATTCCAATGGGAAAACCCTTCCACTGGACAAACCTCCTAAGTAACCTGGACCCGTCTACCCCAGGGCTTTAAAATTAGCCCCTCTCTATTCAGCACTGCCCTTGCTTCAGACCTTGCCAAATTCTTCCCTTCATCTGATTCCCAAGTCCTGCAGTATCCCGGGTTTTTTTATGAGATCTGTCTGTCCAAATGTATTAGTGAAGTTTAAACTGTCAGTTGTTCACAGCATGAGAGGAGAGTACTTTTCCTTTTGTGCTGATAAGGGCCATGAAGTGTTTAGCACTTCAAATGCGGTTTCTCCTGAAACAGATAAGTAGTTTTAGATTTAAAGTTTTTGGCTATGTTATAAAATGTTTATATATATTTAGAAATGTATGTAAACGAAAAATATGATTTCTGGAACTTATATTCCATGCTAAAAAGAAGTTCTTTGTCCAAATTTAGTAGTTATTTGTCTAAATTTAAAAGTTCTGAAAAGGACTACATCTGTAATTTGATCTCTTTGATCTTTATGCACTTCTCTCTCTCCTTTGTGAAATTCTGTAGGAAGGGGGAGTAAGTCTCTACTGAGACCCATGTTGATTGTAAAAAAAAATAAAAATGAACAATATTTAAACTTGTGAGTACAGTAAAACTTTGGTTTGGGAGCATAATTTGTTCCAGAAGTATGCTTGTATTCCAGGGCACTAGTGTACAAAAATATACATACTTGTATTGCAAGCCCTTGCTCGTTTGGAACAGTCACTGCATTCCTGCAGCGTCATATAGAGAGGAACCATTGGCTCAGTTGTGAAAATATGATGCTTTTATACTGTATGTACGTGTATTGCAAGACGTTGCTGGTATAGCAAGTTAAAATTTAATCATTGCTTGTCTTATAGAACACTTGCAAACCAAGTTATTTGCAATCCAAAGTTTTACTGTATATTCCAATCTTTGTTTTGTATTTCTGTATATAAATCATGTAAGTTTAGGTAAGAATGTAATTTTTAGGAATGCTTTTATAAGGAAGTAAATATTTTTGCCAGTCAGCTGATAGTGAAGGGACTGCTGCTTTAGAGAGCGCTTGTGTCAGACTACCCTGCTTAGTGGGTGGATCCAGAACTGCATTTAGCTTAATTTTATAAGTCAGCTCTTTGGGATAGGAACCTGATATAGAATAGGGATTGAGAACAATTCCTATGTGTTAGTAGACATCTTAAGTTCAATTATTTTGTACCTTCTCTAATCTTTTGTAAACCACATAGCTCTTCACGGTATTGCGGTATATAAACTGTTATTATTATTATTTATCTGAGTCTTTCAGATAGTGGGTCTGACTTTTAAATTTTCCTGTGGCCATATTTACATTGATTTCAAGTATGCCTTCCTCATGTCACCTACCTTGGCTTTCAAATCTCCCAGGGTACCAGGTCCCTTCCTACACCGAGGTCCAGGCTGTCTGTAGTCTCCCTGTCCCTGATAACTGCAAGGCTCTGAGCACCTTTCTCAGTATTGCAGGATACTGTCCCATCTGGCTCTCTGATTTCTCTACTATTGCTCGTCCTCTGTATGATTCCACCAAAGGCGCTGACTCAGCCCCTTTTGTCTGGACCCAACTTCAGGAGCGGTCCTTTCGCTGCCTCCAAAAACTTCTGACTCAGGCCCCTGCCTTCTGGCCCTTCTGCCCAAGAAGCTGAGCTTTATGCCCTCACTTTTGCCCTGCGCCACTCTGCCTCTCAGTCTTGCAAAATATATATACTGACTCCAAATATGCTTTCCTTAACTTGCATTCCCATAGGGCCATCTGGAAACATCGAGGTTTCATTATAGCCTCCGGCCGCCTGATCCATCATGCTCCCCTCATTCTTGACCTTCTTGAGGCCGTACAACTACCCTCACGTGTTTCTGTTATGCTCTACCATGCTTACAGACGCGTGATGGACCTTGTCTCTCGTGGCAATGCCCTTGCCGACCGCACAGCCCGAGCTGCCAGTCTCTGCCCCCTCTTTCAGCTCCTCTGTATACAATCATTCCTTTTCTGGATTCCCTTACACCCCAGTACGCTTCTCAGGAACAGACTTGGGCATGCATTATTTTGGGCCAGTCTGTCCTGAAAGGGGGGTGGATACAAAATGCGCCAATTCAAGTGCCAATCCAGACCCACACACTGATACTTCAAATGCAAGCACAGCGGGTACCCTCATATTCATTCCTCAACACCTGGCCCTCACGATTGTCAAAAGATGCCATGATTTGGCACACTCTGGAGAACCCGCTATGAAAATTGACTCTCAAGAGACATTTCTTTATCAATCACCTTGATCAGCTAGTCCGGAATATTGTCCGACAGTGTGTTGTCGGTTCTAGAATAAAATTCCCAATCAGATGACTGCCACCTCTTGGATACCAACCTATTGGAACATATCCAATGCAGGTTCTGTCTGTAGATTTTACCCACATGCCCATTTTCCCGTTCCCTCAGTCACTTCCTAGTCTTCACAGACACCCTGACTAGATGGGTCAAAGCCTTCCTTACTTGCACTGAACACGCCAGAGACGTAACCAAACAACTCCTGAATAATTCCGTGCTTTGGTCTCCCTGTTTTTATAGGCAGTGACAATGGCCCTGCTTTCATTGTCAATGTTGTCCAACAAATTGCTCAGGCCCTCCAAATTGAATAGAAATTATATGCTGCTTACCATCCTGAGAGCTCTGGTCAGGTCGAAAGAATAAACAGAACTCTTAAGACCCTTCTCACAAAATGAATTGAAGAAACTAATCTGTCCTGGCCTGTCCTGCTGCCTTCTGTTCTTTTTCAGATTAGATGCATCCCATCTAAGCCCCATTTGAGCTCATGTCTGACAAGCCACCACCCATTGTGAACCCAGATCCTGGTTCCTTTGCTACTCTGGGATCAGATATCCTCCAGAGTCAGGTCCAGTCTTTAGCTAAAGCCCTTTAAGAGCTCCACAAATGGGTCCTGGAAAGGGCCCCACTATCGATAGCTACACAAGTCCATGGGTATGTCCCTGGAAATACAGTATGGCTAAAACTTGGAAGTCAGACCCCCCTGAAACCTAGGTGGATAGGTCCTTTTACTGTCCTAATTTCTTCTCTTACAGTTGTCAAAGGTGTCCGGACATGAAACTTGGTTCCACTACAACACGGATCTTCAGCTGAAGCTTTCTAAGACCTCAAAAGTTCTGAATATTTACCACTGTACTTAGCAGGTGTTCTGAATATAATTCTTTATAAGTGTTTGAGTTTAATTGACTGCCTGTGGTTCACCACTGCTTTTAGCAAGTGTCTTGAGTATAACTGTTTGAAGTTTTCTAAGTTGTGCCTGAAAGAAAAATGAGTTTCCCCTGTTAGTATATATATATCTGATATTTGTGTTGCCCTTACTTATGCTTCTTTCTTCTGTATTTCTTTCCTATTGTACTTAACAAGTGCAGCCCCTTTGCCTGATGTTTGTTTGCATGAAGGAGTTAAGTACAGAAAGTGTCAAACATCAGAGAGTATTTTCTGTTTCCAACCTACTGGTGATGAAGTTTAAAAGTGGGCGGAAATCTGCATTGATGATGTTGAGGGTCCACTTATCAACTAGACTCTTATTGTAGACCCCACTCCGCCCGGTGTCTTTGTATTGTGATACATGTGTGCTATTTGATGGTTTCTCAAGGTCATGGTACTACCCCTAATTCAGTTTGTGTGGCTCCCTAGATTGACAGCGTTATTATACCAAAAGTGCTAAGTATATATGTCTGTATAACCTGATGCCTTTAAGAACTGCCCCTATGAGGAAACCTTCACTAATGGTGGAGCCTGTCCTTTATGAGAAAGTGTCTTGTGGGCCACCTACAATAACCCACACAAATATCCCCCTAATACCCCGTCTGCCTCCCTTACTATAGGTCCTAGCTCCGGCCCCTTGTGTACTACAGGCTACTGTAATCCCATGGTTTTCACTATCACTGACCCATATAACTGGAATGCCAATGTCCAAGTCCAGAAGGCCAGAGACTGCATGGCATTGTATATTGATGGTAAAAGGTGAGACTCAGGTACTGATGTATATGTCTGAATTGTATCCCGCTCATGTGCTCCTGTCTATCACTCTGTGGTGTTTCCCCAGTTTTATGAAATTATGAAAGTAGATACTAATATCCTGTAATCACTAGAAATCTGTTTATATAGTTTGCTGAAACTATAGGTCAGACTCTTAATGTTAGCAATTATTTTGTATGAGGAGGGACTGGTATGGGAGAACAGTGGCTATGGGAGGCAATGCAGCTGGACATGTTAAACCTGACTTCACAGACCCTCACTTTTACGTCAGGTCCACGACCTTCACGATGGGCCATTGTGAACCTCCATTGTTGCTTCCCACTGTCTTCAGCCCTTCAGACACTGCTTAATGGAACTTCCTATGAATTATGGTCAGCTCCTGATAGTTGATACTGGCTCTGTGATCTGTTTGCCTACTCTTGGTTGCCTGCTTAATGGACTGGTACATGTGTGCTTTGCATGATTCGTCCCAGCTTCTTCCCGATGGTGAACACCTGGGAGCCCCTGTATTCAACACCAGAGGTCGCCAAAAGCGGTCTACTTCCACCAATTCCCTTAAAATAGGTGAATGGGGTGATGACTGGCCTGCAGAACGGATCATTGCTGTTTATGGACCTGCCACATGGACCGAGGATGACACCTGGGGCTATCGGACCCCAATCTATATGCTGAACTGCATTATTTGTCTATAAGCTGTACTTGAACTGATAACCAATGAGACCTCCCGAGCTTTGAGTACCATTGGCAGAGCGAATGCTAAAATGCGCACTGCTATTTATCAGAATCGTCTAGCTTTGGACTATTTACTAGCTGCTGTGCCTGTGATAAATTCAACCTCTCCAACTGCTGCCTTGAACTTGAGTAAAGTGATTGAGAACGATGTGGATCGTATCACCAAACTGGCTCATGTTCCTGACCAGACCTAGCGTGACCTTACTGCAGACTGGATCTCTGGTACCTTCAGCTCCTGGTTGCTCTCTGGTTCAGCATTGAAGATCATCTTGCTGGTTGCTGCCCTGTCTTCTCTGCTCCTTTGCTGCCTGCCCTGTGTGGTCCCCATAGCCATAAAGCTGCTCCACTGAACTATGGACTCTGCTGTCAAACGTTCCACTGCTGCATTGGCCCTCTCCCAGTATCGTCCCTTACCCACTGGGAACCCCGACTTTCCTGACCCCTAACTTTATTTTGTCAGGCTTGGCTCCTTAGGTACGCCAGCCTGAAAGGGGGGAATGTAGGGTCAGAATGTAGGGTCATGAAATAGTTAACTGTTGTTTAAAATATTGCTCTGGCCTACATAGCTGAAAACAGTGTATAATCTATTGACTGCATCTGCCTAAAATGTATGTCCCTACCTTACCACATTGTAAGCTGAATAGATAAGAGTTTGAGCCATGATGTACCCTGCCCTTCTGTACATTTACCTGCAAGAGTTAGATAAGTGTCCTGCTAGTGACCTGCTAGTGTGAGCTTAGAACCAATGAGTGTTAAGAAAAGTAACACGTGAAAAGCTTTTTCTAGAATTCAGTTGTATAGCCAGAAAAATGAATAAATATCTCTGTAACTTCCTGGTTTCGGCACTTCTGAGCCAGCTTGAAGCTCAGGGGTCCAACATGCATGCTGTGAATAAATTTCTTTTACTTTCTTCACGCCTCTGACTTTGTGTGTCCAAGTGACCTTTCACTACTGCAGTACAGGCTAATGGCATTCAGTTCAAGTCCTGGAACATGTCTCCTGGCTCTCTCCACACATTCCTTTAGGTGTATGGCTCTTTCTGTGTTTTGGATACTACATGTACTTCTGGCTGCGCGTTGTGCTGATACTCTCCGCCTTCTAAATAGGCATGGGTCTGCTTGCTGTATTATATTATATTAATAATATTTTGTGACTCCTTACATTGATGCAGCTTGTATGTATCTTGCCTTGTTAACATTTATTGTACTTTTATATGCTAAAATCAATAAAAACTTTTGAACTTAAAAAAAAAAAAAAAAAAGAAGTCTCAATCTGTCCTCCTTACTTCCATTGCTTACCTTGTCGACCCGGTTACCACTTCCTGGGAGTGTTTCCTGTTGACAAGCCCTTGGTTTCCACACAGATCTATCTCACGGCTCTGTCTTAGATCCTTTTTTTCTCTTTTCCTCTCTACCCCCGTTCCCTCAGTGCTCTGATCTCCTCCCACATCTTTTGGTACCCTTTGAGTAATGCGCACTGTCAAGCCTACCTCTCTAAACCATAATTTCATCAAAACTCTAGTCCTTAGTCTCGGCCTGGCTCTCCCAACACCATCTTAAACTTAACATAGCCAAGAAAGAATATCTTAATTTCCTTTAAAAACCATTTCTTCTCTCTATTTCTCTTCTCTCTGGTTGATGCTCTCATACTTTTTATTTTATTAGGTATTTTTATGCTGCCTATCAAGGTTATCTAAGTGGTTTACAACAGGTATTCAAGCATTTTTTCCCTGTCTGTCTGGAGGGCTCACAATCTACCTAATGTACCTGGGGCAATGGGGGGGGGGGGATTAATGGGTCCTTTTACTAAGGCATGCTAAATATTAGCATGTGCTAAACACTAACACGTCCATTATAGTCTGTGGACGCATTAGCGTTTTAGCGCACACTAAAATGGCTAGCACGCTTTAGTAAAAAGACCCCTTAATTCCCCCCCCCCCAACTAAGCGACTTGCCAGTGTCACAAGGAGCAGCCACAGGGTTTGAACCCCACAACCTCAGGGTGCCGAGGCTGTAGCTTTAACCACTAGCCACTCCTTCCTGAAGTTCAGCTAAAGGCAGTGGTTCCCAACACCCTGTCCTGGAGGAACACCAGGCCAATTGGGTTTTCAAGGCTAGCCCTAATGAATATATTGGCCTGGTGTTCCTCCAGGACAGGGTTGGGAATCACTGGCTAAAGGGACTGGCCTCACCATGTAATTATGTCAAACTGTAACAAGAGGCAGTGAAATATTTAAGGTGCCTGGTTGGAAAGTCAATAACAGAATTATGGGAATAATAATTGACAAATAATTGATAAATACAGTGCCATATGGATGCACGGCATAAAATACTATTGTTCCTAGTCAGCTCAAATAGACCATTCCTGATCTTTGATGGAAGTGGATATGGGGAAATGGAACACTTGAGCATATGCTATGGGCTCTGCCTTCTGAAAAGAGATTGGCAAGATCTGTAATCAAATGACTGATGAGAATTTACCTCCTGGTGAGGCTCTTATGCTTTGGGGCTCCTCCAAGAGTTCTGCTGCCACAAAATTGCATAGAAAAGAGGATGGTTAATTATCACATACTGACAGCAAGAATATGTACTGCAAGAAAATGGAAAGACCCAGCTCCGAAACCCCCCCCCCCCAAAAAAAAAAATAAAAAAGGAAAAGCAAAAAGAAAGCATACAAAACTCAATGGATAGACAAAGGAGCAGAGAATTTTGTATTTACATTTATTTATTTATACCCCGCCTTTCCCAAGGTGGGTCACAATATGCACAAACAGAATCACTATACATTACAACAAAAAAGAACATCAATAAAACATAATAATGATAATGTAAAGCCTCCTAAAATTACAAAGAGGCTACAAGTGCCTCACATCAAAAAACTATAGATCAAGTCCCGTGTTTCATCTTACAGAAGAGATAATGCATTTGGGGATTAGTAAATCGGAAGGAACCATATATGCTGGGAGGTGAGAGGCTGATATGCCCGGATGGGGATAGGGACCTTGGGGTTATAGTGTCCAAAGATCTAAAGATGAAAAAACAGTGTGACAAGGTGGTGACCGCTGCAGAAGGATGCTGGGCTGTATAAAGAGAGGCGTAGTCAGTAGAAGGAAGAAGGTGTTGATGCCCCTGTACAGGTCGTTAGTGAGGCTCTATTTGGAGTATTGTGTTCAGTTTTGGAGACCATATCTGGCGAAGGACGTAAGAAGACTTGAAGCGGACCAGAGGAGGGAGACGAAAATGATAGGACGTTTGCGCCAAAATGACGTATGAGGAGAGACTGGAAGCCCTGACTATGCATACCTTAGAGGAAAGGAGGGACAGGGGAGATATGATTCAGACGTTCAAGTGCTTGAAGGGTATTAACGTAGAACAAAAATCTTTTCCAGAGTAAAGGAAAATGGTAAAACCAGAGGACATAATTTGAGGTTGAGGGGGTAGTAGACTCAAGAGCAATGTAAGGAAATTCTACTTTACAGAGAGGGTGGTGGATGCCTGGAATGCGCTCCTAGAGAGGTGCGGGAGAGGGAAAACGGTGACGGAGTTCATAAAAGCGTGGGAATGAACACAGAGGATCTAGAATCAGTAAATAATAGTAAATATTGAAGAACTAAGGCCAGTATTGGGCAGACTTGCATGGTCTGTGTCTGTACATGGCCGTTTGGTTGAGGATGGGCTGGGGAGGGCTTCAATGGCTGGGAGGGTGTGTAGATGGGCTGGAGTGAGCTTTGACGGAAACTCAGTAGTTGGAACCTAAGCACAGTACCAGGCAGAGCTTTGATTCTTGCCCAGAAATAGCTAAGAAGGAAAAAAATAATAATTTTAGATTGAATCAGGTTGGACCATTGGTGTCTTTATCTGCTGTCATCTACTATGTTACTATGTCGTAAATATCCCAGAAACTTATTCCGTTCCCGAAGACCCGCACATGAAACATGCTAGCTTACACAGCTAGCCACAGCTGTTTCACTGTTGGAATATGTAGGCCATCGTGAGACACCGAGTGACATGAGCTGTGGTTCATATGGCCACATAAGACCAGACCTTCAAACTAAAGCTTTGTCACCAGCTCCTCCCACAACGATAGACTAGAAGATGAAGTAGATTCATTAATGGAAATGGCACTGGATTCAGCCTGGATCGTGTGGTCACACCTTTGCCAAGAGAGTCTGGGTGCCAGGGAAGCTCTATTTGGGAAAGGATGGTGTGCCTAGCACAGGAATGGATGATGGTAATATTAGAAATCAATTGCTCGATAGGCCATACCTCATTAGGGAAAAGCAAGTTGCAGACAAGGCCATTGACAGTAACCAAGGTTAAATGGTGCATTTTTTTTCTAGAGTAAACTTTTCTTTCTTTTTGGACTGTAAACTGTTAAGAAAAAATTTATACAAATAAGAGTGGAAAACCCTCAAAGTGAATTTTTTTTATTGATTTAATACCTTGACCTGAAAGTACATTCCAAACTCCACCATATGACTATGAGAGATTGCAAAGATGATTCGATTACGTATATCAAATAGCTAAATCTGTTGCCAGACAATGAAAGGCAGAATCTCTTATTAGAGGCCTTAGATATATTGCCACACTTCAAAGCAAGTTCACAAGAATAAATGAAAAATTGTTTCCCACTTACTCTGCATGATCAGGAGTCTATAGCAAGGCCTCTAATAACAAGTTAAATATAGCAAACATCTCCGACACAATGAAAGTTAACAGAAGGAAGTCAGGCATGACAAAAACATCATTCAACATAATTTCACAATCAAGGTCAAGGACTAAAGGCATGACAAAATATTTATCATTTCAGAACCAAGGTCAAGGATTACAAATTTAAAAAAAAACAACCACAACAATCTCAAAATAACATTTGAAAGACCAAATAATCACTGCTATTTTGACCTGATGTGGGGCACTGGGGAGCAAAAACAGAAGAGTTTCTTCTGATAACTGATGAGAAGAAGGGAGTTGTCATCCCTTAGCCAAGGTGTGGGGGGTGCTGAAAAGTATCTCAACCCCAACCCAAGCGAGAATGACATGGATATGGTTCAATCAATGATCTAAAACAAAGTCAAAACATAGAATTTCGTTTCTGCAAATTGGCACTTAACCAAATATGATAATACTCTTTTCAGCTACAGTGCAAAATACGCTCAGAATTCAGAAGTTTCAAGTTTATTAGGTTTTTTTTATATACCGCCTATCAAGATTATCTAAGCGGTTTTACAATCAAGCATTTGTACTCAAGTTTAGTTGTTTGGGCTGAGAACTTTTCAGCGACCCCCTCATATGTATTAGCAGTGAGCTAAGTACAGTATAGGACAATCAAGCCCTTGTAACATCACTGATAAGCTTGGCTCTTATTGGTGGAATGAGGCATATGACATCACAATCTCAGCGCTGGTTTCCACAAGACTGAACCCTCTTCACACTACCAGGGGATGCTGAAAAGTTCTCAGCCAACCAAAAGAAGACATAACGTGGACATGGGTCAATCAATGATCTGAAACAATGAGAAACACAGAATTTCATTTTTTAAAACGAAATAAGATAACTCTTTTCAGCTACAGTGGCAAAAATAAAACTCGGAATTTAGGAAGTTGGTTGGCTGGGCTGAGAACCTTTCAGCATCAACCCTCATATAGGGTGGCCCACCCTTGGAGACGTGAAGAGCATAGTTGGATGGGGGAATGGGTACTCTTCAGAAGATGTAAGAAGGAGATTGTCTTATAGTGCAACCGAGGAACCAAACTCCCTGTACCTTGGAGATCTGAGCAGCAGCATAAATTTTAAAAGCAAAGCAAAACAAAACAAAGTAATGTATAGCTAGTTTGCCAGGTCACATTACAGGCCGTAGCCATTCCTCTCCCATACAGGTTTCCTATTATAGTGCATTCAGATGAAGGGTTGAATGATGGGGATGCCAATAAGGGTCTGTGAATATGTGACATGCTATTTTTTAATTTATTTTTTTTTCTGACCAATGATCCTCCCGCTGCCAAAGCTCAGACATGGCCCCTCTGGTTTGCAAATGTAACAATTTCCGCTAAGCATTGTGTTCCCTGATCTTCTATGGATTTTTGCTTTGTTTTCTTTCTTGATCCTTCTTATTATATTGGCCACCATGTTGACGGACTACTAGGTTTAGGTGGACCATAGCTTATGTCTTATGAACCTCTTTAGATTTTCCTACACACTGCCATTTTTTTCTTAATTCTATCAATCAAGATCCATTTCTTTTGCTTTTCTTTTCCATGTTTTTTGACGATATCATGGTAGAACTGACATGGTTTAGTTAGGAGGGACTTAAAGATGCCAAAAAGAGCAGCTATGGCAAGAGACAAGCCTCCAGGCACAAAACACCGAAAACCAATTTTAAATAAACGATGAAGACAATACTAAATTTTTTTGTGTTGCGTGCCCTCGGTGTTGGAGCTAAGCTAACAGAGAAGGCAAAAGAATGCCCCTCAAAGGCAAACAACAGAGCTCACCACTACCACACACATCATAGGGCACGACACTGTGCTGAATAAAGTGCAAACTGAATAGTGCAAAAAAATCACTTATTTTAGAACTGAAAAATAGTGGAACAATTGATGGCAAAAATCATAAATCACGCCGTTGCAGTGCATGAAAACAGTCACAACCGCCTCAAAAATGAAAGGCAAAAAACAAGACACAGTGAGCCTCGTTTCAGCAGGAGTTCATGTAGCGCTAAGGTGAAGGAAGTTACTGCAATCGATGGTAAACCTCGTAGGTGGTTTCAACCACGGCAAGGTTTCAGGAACTTAAATGTTCCTTCCAGTGCTACCACAACGCGCCAAAGCAAGACGCCGGCATTTTGAAAAAGCTGACTAGCATGGCGCGAGACCAGAGTTGATTTTTGCACTACTTGGTTGCACTTTTTCACGCACGCTAGTCGTGCCTATGAATGGTGTGGTAGTAGCGAGCTCTGTGATTGTTCTATGCAAGAACTTTGTTAATGGATAAGTGATATATATTTGGATTTGATGATATTTAATGGGTTTGCTTGTACATATAGAGAGGATTGTTGCCTTCCAGAAGGTTCTGTACCCTGCTGTGACATACATTGATATCCTGTTATACTAAAAAAAAAAAAAAAAGTTTTCAAATAAAAGAAATTGCTAATTTTTTAAGCTAAAGCTCATAAAACAATGCTCATACATCTAGCTATGTATTACTGATGTCGGTATATTTGTATGTAGAGAATGACATGGGGACAAAGCTTGTCCTCGTCCCCGCAGGAATCTGTCTCCATCCCACCCTGTCTCCGCGAGCTCTGACCTGCCCCTTCCCTGCGAGTTCTGCCCTCATCTGCACAATCCTTGAACACAAGTTTTTAAAGTTTTCAAGGCTTGTGCCGATAAGGACAGAGATCGCAGGGGTAGGACAGAGATGGAGACAGTCCCCACAGGGATAGGGACAAACTTTGTCCCCCATGTCAACAGGTATCAATTTCCAATTTCCTTTCTTTTATGCAAAGAGAAACAACATATGCAAAAATTATACAAAATAGAGCACATTATTTATAAGAAAACACAAAATATTTTCACTACTTGGATGACGTTGAGGATCTTTGGGGAGAGGTGTGTTTTCTAATTGTCTGGCTTATAACGAGGTCTTCTGATTTTAAGTTTGAACTGAGAAAAAAAATCTATCTGGTTTAAATATCCCAAATCGGTATTTATTGGGTAGACAACAAAACCATCTCACTTTCCTAATACTCTCACCTTCTGCTTCCTCTCTCCCCCCACCCCCTTATTTGTTCCTATTCCACACTGATGACTCCTCAGCTAATTAAATGTAAGTATTTTATTCCAGCAGCAAAGGAACCTAGCAGCAACATCTGGCCCACAAAAGCACTGATAAATGTGCTAATTTTGTACATCAAAGAGCCACTAATTAAATGGAAGTAAATACCTCTATTTACAATTTATAAACCCCTAAAAATAGAATCCCTAATTACTGTGTAATATACCACTCGTGTTGTTGGCTGTTTCAAGTTATAAAGCACTGAATGCTAAGCCTGCCTATGCTGTATAAAGCAAATTCCATTTTATTCATTGGAATTTATTAACTGCCTTTATTTTGTCCATCCTGCTATCCTTACTATACTACATTGTATTGGAGGATAGATTATACAGAGACTTCTATTCTAGGAGTCATGACGTGGAGGAGGAACCTTCAGACTGGTGTAAAAAAACACAGATATATTCTTTGTGAAGGAAATGATCAATAATAATAATAATAATAATCCAATTTTAGACATTAGAATGGAACTGGAGCTGTGATTAAAGCCGGCAGTAAGATGGAGAATATTTTTGAGGATAATATGGACTCATCCTCTTTTCTGTTTGAAATGATCTTGCAGCACTGGAGATTATTTGGCCTCTTTATTGTTTCAGATATTAAGGGCTCCTTTTACTAAAGGTGCGCTAGCGTTTTCAGCGCACGCAGGATTTTAGGTCTAGTGCACGCGGCAATTTAGCGCGTTAAGGCCCTAACGCACCTTTGTAAAAGGAGCCCTAGTAAGAATGATTGTAGGTACAGACAATACAAATTTGAATATACCGTTTTGGAGTTTGTAAGGGCTTATGATAGTTTCAGGAGGGAGGCTCTAAGTAGAGGATGACATGGGGACAAATTTTTCCCCGTCCCGTTCCCGCGAGTTCTTTTCCTGTCCCTGTCCCGTTCCTGAAAGCTCCGTCCTCTTTTGTGCAAGCCTCAAACACTTTAAAATCATAAGCGTCTGAGGCTCATGCGGTTAAGGCAGAGCTTACAGCGGGGTAGGGAACTCTGGTCCTCGAGAGCCGTATTCCAGTCAGGTTTCAGGATTTCCCCAATGAATATGCATTGAAAGCAGTGCATGCAAAATAGATCTCATGCATATTCATTGGGGAAATCTTGAAAACCTGACTGGAATACGGCTCTCGAGGACTGGAGTTCCCTACCCCTGGCTTACAGGAATGGGCAGGGATAGGGACAGCTCACGGGGATGGAACGGGGAAATTGAGTTCCTGCGGGGGCGGGGACAAATTTGTCCTCCTGTCATTTTCTAAAGTTTGATGAAGTCCCCTGGATACTGTGGCCTTTTTTTCTTCATGGTTGTCTCTACTCTCTACAGCAGGGCTGCCCAACTCCGGTCCTTGAGATCTACTGGCAGGCCAGGTTTTCAGGATATCCACAGTGAACATGCACGAGAGAGATTTGCATACCAAGAAGGCAGTGCAGGCAAATCTCTCTCATGGATATTCATTGTGCATATCCTGAAAACCTGGCCTGCCAGTAGATCTCGAGGACTGGGCTTGGGCAGCCCTGCTCTACAATATATCTGAGTCATTATCATTTTGTAGTTTGAAACATCAGTATTCTATTAATATCCAGTGTAAAAAAGAAGATTGGGTTGTTATTATTATTGATTGGGTTTTTCTTCTTCACTCAGCTATATTTTGTGCAATTAATATGGCCACGAGAACATGGCAAAAAGAGAGTTCAGAGAAGCGTCTGCACAAATTATTTAAGACAGGTAAGTGAGCATTGGTATTGTGGTCAATAGATCTCTGCCTGGATGCAGGATACTGGTTGTTCTACTCCTTGAAGGCTCATTGTGGTACTTGGAATTTACTTGTTGCAAAGTGGCAGACTGAAGCGGCGACTGCTTGGACTACACGATCAATGCTGCCGTCCTGGCCAGACATGTTTTTGCTTGCATCCTGAGTAGAAGCGCACACTTCTCTTTTTCCCTTGTAGATGATTTGAAGAGCTCAACAAAGTGCAAAATGAAAAGCATAGCTTTGCTAAGAGTATTTTTATTATTATTGGGCTGATATTCACAATGATTAGCTGGCTGCTGACTGGTTAAGTTGCTTGGGCAGGGATAGCCACTAATATTCAGCGGCACTTACACCCTCCTTTAACGAAGCCACGCTAGCATTTAGCACTGACCCGCGGCGGTAAAAAAAACTCCGACACTCATACAATTCCTCAGAGTTCCTCATATTTCCTTGCTGGTTTGATTGTTTAAACTGTATTTTATGATCCCTACCCTATTTAATTTTTATATTTACTTTACAAAAAAAACCAACACTTTTTATTGTAAACCACTTAGATTTACCTTTGGTTTTATCTGCGGGTATATTAAATAAATTGAACTGGAGGGGCTACGCACGGCGTGAACACGTGAAGTTAGCGCCAAACACAAAGTCGGCTATCTTGGGGGGGGGGGCGGAGTCAGCAGGTTGGCCGCTTAAGAGCTGATATTCCGCACTTAAGTGGCCGGGGTTAACGCATAAAACGAGATCACATAAATATCTCTCCGTATCTTTAGGCCCCTTTAAAAAAGTTGTGGAAGTGATTCTCCCATGGCAAATGCCCATAAGAATTAAATGGGCATTTGCCACGTTTGTCACGGGAGAATTACTAACCGCAGCTTTTTAGAAGGAGCCCTTCATTACGAGTCACTTAGATTACTGTTTCACGTTATTTCTAGAGTCAAGCATAGCTAATCTATCAGGCCCACAGCTAATTCAAAACACTGCAGCTAGATTCCTGAACAGGTGCACACTTTTGGCGACCACCTCCGATTCTGTTTAAGTTGTTTAAACGGATTGAATTCAAGCTACTTTGCCTAGTTTTCAAAGCCTGGCATCTTTTACTTCCTGATTATCTACATAAAAAAATGAATCAAATATCAACCCAGTAGAAACTCCGACATCATCTTTCATGACCAATTTGAAATCCCAGGTCCTAGAATGATATAATGTCAAACAACAAGGAAAAGAGCCTTCTCATATTCAGGTCCCTGCCTTTGGAATTCCATACTTCATGACTTCTTACTCCTCCTTCCAGAAACTGTTGAAACCTATTCTCTTTCATCTTCACTATGGATCCATCCAAAGTCCATTAACACATGTCTCTAAATTAAACTAAAACTTAGTTTTATAGACCGAGTCATCAACCAAGAGGAGCTCAACTCTGATTACAATAATGTAAAACATAATAGATAAATTTGACAAGAAAAAGTAGACTGAAATAGTTAATTTCCAAAATGTTTAGCAAACAAAAAAGTTTTCAGAACTTTCTGGAATAAAGCAGAAGAACCTAAACTTCTTAATGTAAGCGGTAAAGCATTCCAGAATTTGTTTTTAATTTAAAAGCAAAGGAATAACTAAGGGCTCCTTTTACTAAGCTGCGTTAGGACACGGTACTACTCAAAAGGGTCTAGAGAAGAGCAACTAAGATGGTTAAGGGGCTGGAGGAGTTGCCGTAGAACAAAAGATTAGATAAACTCGGCTTCTTCTCCCTTGAACAGAGGAGATTGAGAGGGGGCATGCTCGAAACATTCAAGGTAATGAAGGGAATAGACTTAGTAGATAAGGGCAGGTTGTTCACCCTCTCCAAGGTAGGGAGAACGAGAGGGCACCCTCTAAAATTGAAAGGTGATAGATTCCGTACAAACGTAAGGAAGTTCTTCTTCACTCAGAGAATGGTAGAAAACTGGAACGCTCTTCCGGAGTCTGTCATAGGGGAAAACACCCTCCAGGGATTCAAGACAAAGTTAGACAAGTTCCTGCTGAACCAGAACATATGCAGGAAGGGCTATTCTCAGTTAGGGCACTGGTCTTTGACCTAAGGATCACCGTGGGAGCGGACTGCTGGGCAGGATGGACCACTGGTCTGACCCAGCAGTGGCAATTCTTATGTTCTTACCGCACGGAGTAGCACGCGCTACAATGCCGCGTGCGCTAGACGCTAACGCCAGCATTGAGCTAGTGTTAGTTCAGCCACATAGCGTGGGGTTAGCCCACACTAATCTGCTGCGTGTGCTAAAAACACTAGCGCACCTTAGTAAAAGGAGCCCTAAATCTCTTAAAGGTTCTGTTGTTAGCACTGAGAAAGGAAAATGTAAGTTTTAATTTTTGAGAACTCTAGCTAAATATTGTATCTGGCGCTAGCCTTTCTTGGATGATAAGTTGAGGCATTCTGTCTATTGGGCCGGAATGAAACTCAGAACTATAAACTGTCTAGAGTTTAGTTTAATTTTTAATTTTTCTCGTTTTCCTGATATTGATAAATTTAGATTGTTAGTTTAACTATTCTATCTTTCCTTAAAATGTAACCATAATATTAATCTCTTTCTCCTCAACAACGCATTTCCAGTCCTATTAACTCTCCTTTTCCCCCCTCTTAAATTCAATCAATTTGTAACTCGCTTAATCTATTGTAAACCGCATAGAACTTAACAGTATTGCGGTATATAAGGTGTTATTATTATTATTATTATTATTATATTCATTTTCTTGGATCTTGAGGGTTTTTCCCCTTTGCCTTCAATGTTCTTTACTTTCCACAGAAACATAGAATATGACGGCAGAAAAGGGCCTACGGCCCAACAAGTCTGCCCACTCAAATAACCCTCCCTCTAAGTTCCTCTTTGAAGTGAGCCCACATGTTGATCCCATTTGATCTTAAAGTCAGTCACGTTACTGGCCTCAACTACCTGAAGTGGAAGATCATTCCAATGGTCGACCACCCTTTCGGTGAAGAAGTACTTCCTAGTGTCACCATGGAATCTCCCGCCCCTGATTTTCAGTGGATGCCCCCTTGTCGCCGTAGGGCCTGTAAGGAAGAAGATATCTTCTTCCACCTCAATGCGGCCAGTAACGTATTTGAACGTCTCTATCATGTCACCCCTCTCTCTGCATTCTTCGAGAGAGTAAAAGTGCAACTTACCTAGTCGTTCTTCGTAAGTGACATTCTTGAGCCCTGAGACTATCTTGGTGGCCAGTTGTTGAACCAATTCCATTCTTAGCACATCTTTCCGATAGTGTGGCCTCCAAAACTGTACACAGTACTCCAGATGTGGTCTCACCATGGACCTGTACAGCGGCATCACCACCTCGGGCTTTCGGCTGACAAAGCTTCTCCGGATGCAACCCAGCATTTGTCTAGCTTTAGATGAGGTTTTCTCCACCTGATTGGCTGCCTTCATATCTTCAGTAATGATTACTCCCAGGTCTCGTTCTGCCACAGTTCTGGTACTTTCTTTTCCTCCCTCTTTTTATATATCTCCATAATGCTAGTGATGTATTTTCTTGTATGCTTAATTAGATTGTGAGCCCGTTAGGGACAGAGAGAGTAACTCAATGTCTATATTTAGTATTGTAAACTGCTTAATACCTATGTTCAAGCAGTATATCAAATGCAATAAATCCAATCCAATCCTTTATGCACTAGCCCATAGCTGCTTAAGTGATGAATATTGACTTAAATGTCTATTAGGGGCATGATCAAAATATAAAATGTCCAGAAAACTGTAAGTCAGCACTTGGATGTCCTAATCACCGGGTTGTCCAAGTGCTGATGATCAAAACTATTTTCCTGGATGTATAGTGAGATGATTAATTCACTATGCAACCAAAGGGGCATGTTAAGGGGCATCTTATGGGCATGCTTTGGTCAGGCTACACTTCCACTTCAGGTTATTGAGGCCAGCAGCGTGCCTGATTTTAAGGCCAAATGGGATAGACACGTGGGATCTATTCACAGAGAAAGGTAGGGGAGGGTCATTGGGGTGGGCAGACTAGATAGGCTGTGACCCTTATCTGCCGTCTATTTCTATGTTTCTATGAACGTCTTGTTGGGATAACCAAACCTTTTGTAAAATGTCCTGGACAGAAGTTAGACGTTTGGGGTTAGACCTCTTTTGGAAGTGTCTTAGGGCCGGATTCTCAAAACTCACCTTGCCTTTAATGATAGTCGCTAAACCAGTTCCAGGAAGTTTAGCATACCAGTATTTTACCACCCGAGTCTTTTCTGAGTTTCCTAGCAGCCTCTGACTTTACCATGCAAATGTAGTATTAAAATGGAATTACAATGAGATCTTTAATATTAAAATGAGCACTCCAGGCTATTCTCTATCATTGCCGGGTGATTTTCCAAATGAAGCGTCGGGTTTTAACGACCCAAAATCACTGACTGGTCTGGAGGTGCCAGTACTGTGAAAAGCGCATCTCAAGCATATGTATCTGGATGTGGCTTATGATAAAAATGAAAAGAAAACATACTATTAACATAAATGTATTTAATTTCAAATGTTTTATTATTTGTACACTTGTTGTAAGATTAAAAAATGAATAAAGAATTTTTTAAAAAAAACCCCAAACCCCATAAATGATAGTAATGGGTAAAAAATTTCAAAAGAGCATGAATTAAAGAACATAAGAACATAAGAACTGCCATCTCCGGATCAGACACATGGTCCATTGAGTCCGGCGATCCGCACACGCGGAGGCCCAGTCAGGTATACACCCATATCCCTCTATGCCTCTCGTAAGGAGATGTGCATCTAATTTGCCTTTGAATCCTAGCACAGTGGATTCCTTAATAACCTCCTTTGGGAGAGCATTCCAGGCGTCTACCACTCGCTGCGTGAAGCAGAACTTCATGACATTTGTCCTGGACTTGTCCCCCCTTAGCTTCAAACCATGTCCTCTTGTCCGTGTCGCGTTGGACAATGTAAATAATTTATTTTCCTGCTCTGTTTTATCGATGCCTTTCAGCATTTTGAACGTCTCGATCATGTCCCCTCGCAGCCTCCTCTTCTCAAGGGAGAACAGTCCCAGTTTCTTGAGTCGTTCCTCATATTCCAAGTTCTCCATACCTCTTATTAGCTTTGTTGCTCGTCTCTGCACCCTCTCCAGCAGTTTTATATCCTTCTTTATGTTGGGAGACCAATGTTGGACATAGTATTCCAAGTGTGGTCTGACCATTGCTCTATAAAGCGGCATTATGACTTTCTTCGATCTACTCGTGATTCCTTTCTTTATCATGCCTAACATTCTGTTTGCTTTCTTTGCCGCTGCCGCGCATTGTGCCGATGGCTTCAGGGTCCTATCTATCAGTACACTGAGGTCCTTTTCTTGTTCGCTCTTACCCAGAGTTGCGCCTGACATTCTATACTCGTGTTCCTTATTCTTACTACCTAGATGCATTACTTTGCATTTCTCCACGTTGAACTTCATATGCCATTGCTCTGCCCATTTCTCTAACTGATACAAGTCGCTATGGAGTTCCTCGCTATCCTCCTGCGATCTGATTGCTCGGCATAGCTTTGTGTCGTCTGCAAACTTAATGATCTCACTAGATATTCCGTCTTCCAGGTCATTGATGTAAATATTAAATAGGATCGGCCCAAGAACCGAGCCCTGGGGCACACTACTAGTCACTTTCTCCTAGTCTGAGAACTTCCCATTTATGCCCACTCTCTGCTTTCTGTTTTCCAGCCATTTGCCTATCCACCTTTGTATATCTCCCTCTATTCCATGGCTTTGTAGTTTCCTGAGAAGTCTTTCATGTGGAACTTTGTCGAATGCTTTCTGGAAGTCCAAATATATTATGTCCACCGGCATTCCACTATCAATTTGCTTGTTCACGGTCTCAAAAAATTGAAGTAAATTCGTTAAACATGATTTCCCTTTCCTGAACCCATGTTGACTGGGTTTCAGCAAGTTGTGTGTATCTAGGTGCCGGACTATGCTATCCTTGATCAGTGCTTCAACCATCTTTCCAGGGACAGACGTAAGGCTCACAGGTCTGTAGTTGCCCGGTTCCCCTCTCGATCCTTTTTTGAAAATTGGCGTGACGTTCGCTATCTTCCAGTCATCTGGTATCTGTCCAGTTCTGATTGTCAGATTGGCAAATTTTTGCAATAACTCTCCGATTTCAACCTTCAATTCCTTTAAGACTCTCGGGTGAATTCCATCCGGTCCAGGGGATTTGTCACTTTTAAGTTTGTCGATCTGGTAGTATATCTGGTCCAACTCCACTTCAACTGTGGTGAGGCTGTCTTCTATTACTCCACTAAACACTTTCACTGCTTCTGGTATTTTTGCGGTATCCTTCTCCATAAAGACGGACGCAAAGAAGGAATTTAGTTTGTCTGCAATTTGTTTATCTTCCTTGATGTACCCTTTTCTTCCCTGGTCATCCAGGGGTCCCACCGCCTCTTTTGCGGGTTTTTTCCCTTTCACGTATCTAAAGAAGGGTTTGAAGTTTTTGGCCTCTTGCGCTATTTTTTCCTCATAGTCCTTTTTGGCATCCCTCACCGCCTTGTGACATTTCTTCTGATCGTCTTTATGTTTTTTCCATGCTTCGGTTGTTTTCATGTGTTTCCATTTTTTGAAAGAGTCCTTCTTTTCTTTTATAGCTTCCCTCACATGTATGGTAAGCCATGCCGGTTCTCCCTTACCTTTTGTTCTCCCCTCTTTGGAGATCCTCGGAATGTGGAGATTTTGTGCTTCTGTGATAGTATTTTTCAGTAGTGACCAAGCCTGGTCTACCGTTTCAAGTTTGTCCAACTTTTTCTTGAGTCGTTGTTTCACCATGGCTCTCATGCGATCGTATTTGCCCTTTTTAAAGTTTAAGGTTTTGGTTAAGGTTTTGGCACGTTTTCTATTCCCGATGTCAAGCTTAAAGCTGATCACATTGTGATCGCTCGTCCCCAGCAGTACCGTAACTTCTACTTCTTTTGTCGGACCCGTGAGGCCATTTAGTACCAAGTCCAGGGTGGCGTTGCCTCTTGTCGGCTCTTTTACCATTTGTTCCAGGCGCATCTTATGCACATGCTCATTGAAAGCTGAAGACTGATCCTACCCTTCCCTCAATTCCCTTCCATCCAGTAGCACTGGCATGACTATGACTGACACATATCATTTGCAGGTAGTTCTCTACTCCTCCTATCCACCCATGCAATCCATACCCCATGATATGTGCGCCTACGGAGTAGCTTTTCCCAGCACATGCACACCATTTATGCCTCTTTCCGTGGACTATTCTGCGCATATGCCAACTGATATCACCAGTGACTGATCTCATGGAGATTAGTTACCGAAACTGACCAGATGACCACTGCAGGGATTGAGTAATGACCCCCCACACACACTCATACTCCCCCCAGTGGTAACTGACCCCTCTTACCCCTAAAAGAATCTGAATGAAAGAGTGCATACCTGTCTCTACAACAGTAGCACCTAATATAGGAAATCCTAGTAGAGCATCACACAGTTGTCTTAAGTAGCCAGATGGGTGAGCTAGTGAACCATAGAGAGGAGGAGGAGCCAGATCCATAAGACACTCTAACCACATCATCTATGGTGTTAAGTATGAGCCCACCAAAATCCTACTATACTGCCATATATTGTAGGTGCTACCTGTAGCCATAAGAGCTATTGGGGTGGTAGACAGGTAGGTATAGTAGGTTTTGGGGGAGTTTTGGATGTCTCACCATAAATTATAAGGGGTATATAGTGAGAAGTTCACAGCAGTGCCCCTCCCATAACTAAATGATGCTGATTTAGATATTTCTAACTTGGACAGTTTTGTGGTTGAAAATGGTGAATAAAGCTAGATGTCCTGGCAATCTAGACATTTTGGCAGCCAAGACGTCCAAGTAGGGTTTTGGATGTCCTATTTAAAAATGGGCATTCCTGTGATTCTGACTTTGGACGTTTAGCGGGAAACATCCCAGTCAGACTTAGAGGTCCTTTTTGAAAATGGCCCTCCACGTGTTAGCTAGCTTAAAAATAACCAGGTATTCAAACTGAAGACTCACACAGGTCCAGGCTTTTTATATCAAGGAGTAATGCTATCAGCAGGGAGCTGAACATTGGCCTCATTATCTTCTAATCTTCAAGATTTAGGCTGGAAGAAACAAGAAGGCTGTTTTCAAGAGTTACGCATTTAAGAGACAACATTTTTCTTCCGACCTCCTTCATTAACATTCTACATTTATTTCTTTGAGGTTGTTTTATGAACAGTGTAAGCCTATTAGAATGGAAAGCTATTTAAAACAATGTGTTTGTGTGTACCAAAGACATGCAAATTCATCCTCTTCTATTTTAATTAGCTTTTAGTTTTGCTTATAAACAGATCAACAGAAATAAATGTGAACAAATAAGTGATGGATGATATGTAATTTACTGGACTAACATTCACATTTGTGACGAATGTTTTACAGAATTATACACCCTTCATCAAGTCAATGCTCCTTATGTACTTTTAAGGGATAATGCCTTAATATTAGCAACAGATTGGGTCAATTTTCAAAGGGACATATACATCCAGGTCCCGATTCTATATAAGACACCTAAAGTTAGGTGCTTGGATTGGTGCGCCTGGCTGATCTTAGCACCTAACTTATCCCCCACTCCCCTTTTACAAAAGCACAGAAGAGGTTTTTAATAGGCGCCTTGGAGTAGACGCTTACCTCAAAGTGGTAAGTGTATACCAAGTTAGGCGTTTACCAACTAATTTATTATGTAATTGTGATTTTCAATTAACAGTGACGAGTAATGCTTTTAAAATAATTAACACCCCCTCCCCATTTCTACAAAAGTGCAGCAGAGGTTTTTAGCACCGACCGGCATGCTGAATGCTCTCCACTGCTCCAATGGTCTTAGAGTTCCTACGAGTGTCGGAGCAGCATATAGCATTCAGCGTGCCGGTTGGTGCTAAAAACCTCTTACGTACTTTTGTAGAAGGGGTGTGTGTGTGTTAATTATTTTAAAAGCATTAATCGTCACTGTTAATTGAAAATCACAATAATTAATTAGTTGGTAGACGCCTAACTTGGTATGCACTTACCACTTTGAGGTAAGTGTCTACTCCAAGGCGCGTACTAGAAAATAGGTGTGGTTAGGGGCAGATTGTGGGCAGATCTTGGGCACGTTTTGACATAGGCAACCTCATTTAGACCATGAAAATAATGACATAGAGTGTGCCTACGATTTCAATGCCTCACCATGGTCTTTTCCAAGCTTCCTAGCAGCCTCTGACTCTGCTATGGAAATATAGTACAATGAGGTTATTAACTAATATTAAAATGGTATTACAATGAAGTCATTAATATTAAGACAAACACTCTGTTCTATTCTCTATCATTGCTGGGCGATTCTCCAAATGAATCATGGGTTTTAACGATCCAAAATCACCAACTGGTCTGGGGGTGCCAGTTTCAACATGCCTAAGACCGCTTTAGGTGCTGCTAGGCATAATTCTATAAATGGCACTTATGATTTACACTTGCACTCCTTAGTGCCTACATATTAGGCATCGTTTATAGAATCAGGGCCTCAGTGTCCCCATCTGTCGATTTTTCAGCAGCACTATGGGGGCAATTCCATAACAATGTACCTAATTCTAGGCACCAAGAAGGCTTATTCCATAAAGGAAAGTATGCACCTACTTTCTTTGAAAGATGCCAACATAGCGGGGAAAATTTGCATAAAAGTTTCATATTTATTTATTAGTTGATATCCCACTCATAGGTAGAACCTTCTAAGTGCCTTACATAATAAAACAAGATAGTCATAGATAGAGAAAGAAAGTTAACAATTGTGGTAGAGTGAAAGCATCCACATCATCCAGACTCCAACCCTCTCCTTATAATCAGCTGTGCGCTGCAGGAGATTACACTGGAAACTTTATTAGTGTGGCTGAGAAGAAGCATTGCAGAATAAGTATGTTATCAGTTGGGCCTTAAATTTATCACTGGATGGTTCTGAACACAAGGAGATGGGAAGGATGTTCCATAGTATTGGTACAGTGACATTCCCTTTCATGGCGGCAGGCCCTATCCAGTGCATCTCTAGGATGCACCATTTTTCAAGATGGTGGTGCCAGAGGCAGGAGTGAGCATGGTGGGCTGGGCTGGGCTGGAGGAGGGTTTGGGTGGGCTGGTGCTATTAGACACCAGCGGTTTCATTTTTTTAATATGAGGAAAGGGGTTTCAGTCAAGGGGCGGAACCACTAGACCACCAAAGATATCTTTTGAACTATGGGTGTGGAAGTTGGTTCATGTTGAGTTGTTGGGGAGGGAGGGGGCACTAAACCACCAGGAAGGAGCAATGCAGGTATCTGAGGCAGGGTGGTTGGATTAGGAGGAACACCCACCCCTCTCAACCAACCCCTTTATGCTGCCCCAGACTCTAACACAAATTATCCTATGTAGTCACGCATTATGTTTCCCCTCTCATTGAATCACCCTGTCTGCTTCCGCACATAGTTCAAATTCCCCTTACTGACCTACAAGTGTACTCACTCTGCAGCTCCTAAATACCTGTCCTCTCTTATCTCTTGCCCTGTGAACTTGTTCTTTGAGTAAGTCTCTCTTGTATGTACCCATCTCCCCTACTGCCAACTCCCGACTCCACCCTTTCTGTATTGCTGCACCGTATGCCTGGAACAACCTGCCTGAATTGGTATGCCAGGCTCCAGCCCCCAGCAGTATTCAAATCCAGGTGGTATTCAAAGCACTTTTTCGAAGCTGTGTTTAGGTTCTAATTCTTTCAGCCTGTAATACACTATATCTGTTCTCATTCCCTCTGTAGCCTCTACCTTCACTACCTCTTTTTCCCTTGTTTGTCCCTTCATGAACACCATATATTGATCGGCCCTATGCCTTTTGTGTCTGTCATAACTTAGATTGCAAGCTCTTTCAAGCAGGGACTGTCACTTGCGTGTTTAATGTACAGCACTGTGTACAACTGGTAGTGCTATAGAAATAATAAATAGTAGTAGAATGTTTTCATATGGGTTAATGCCTGGAAATATGAGGAGATTACATTTTGATCCTTTGCAAGATATGTAGTGTATTGTCCTTGAGGCTTCTAGAATCTTTGTATATCTCTTATTATCAGAGTTATTGCTTAGTCTTGACATGTTGATGAATAATACTGAATGAATTGATTATCACTTGGGGAAACAATGAAAAATTCAGACAAACCAACAAGGACATGAAACCAAAGAGGCTGAAAGAATGATGCTCTCTGTAATGTAAGCTCAAGTCAAAGGGAGAAATGTTATGCCAACATAGTCAACTGTCAGAAGAGTGATTGAACATGTTTATTAAGAGGAATGGGAAGTTACTAATATGCGATAAATGATCATTATACTATGGGGTCCTTTTACTAAGACGTACTAGCGCACCTTAGTAAAAGGACCCCTATGTTTGCCTCACATGTTAAATGGCAAAATCATGCTTTATTTCAATTTTAACAACCACTATGAAGAATGACCAGAAGGCAATTGCTCTCCTGAAATGTTCCACTTAAGTAATTCTATAATGTTTTGATTTTCTAATATACATTCCTATGAAAATTTCTTTGAAATGAGTTGCATTTAATATATATAGCTATGCAAAATCAATATCAATAAGGATTTGTAGCAATTGTTACTTTATAAGTTATACCTTTTGATGTCCACAATAAACAAAATGTTATTTTGTGATGTTGTTCTAAAATTTCATTGGAGGTTTCTGATTTAATATATTATTTTAATGTAATGCAAGTTAGTGTAACTCACTGTGGGCTGCATAATAATGAGATGCAAAGAATGCATATGTATGCAAAGCAATTTACTATTATGCACATAAATTAAAGCAACAAAAGCTAGCAATATTTTTCCAACCTAGGAACATTGGTCCACTAGAACAGTGGTTCCCAACCCTGTCCTGGAGGACCATCAGGCCAGTCGGGTTTTTGGGATAGCCCTAATGAATATGTATGAGAAAGATTTGCATATAACTGAGGTGGCAGGCATGCAAATCTGCTCCATGCATATTCATTAGGGCTATCCCAAAAACCCGACTAGCCTGGTGGTCCTCCAGGACAGGGTTGGGAACCACTGCATTAGAACACTGCATAATTTTCCGAGGCACCATCTTTGAGCTGTATAAATAGCTCCCTCTTCCCCCTCAACAGACCCTCCAACCCCATACATGATCTTTTCTAGCCAAGGCCTCCTTCCTTTCTTAAAACCTTCATTCAAGGACCTCAACCCCCAAAGGCCACCCCTTAAACCTACCTGAAGAAATCCCTAGTGGTCCTGTGGAACGGTATAGAGTGATCTCTAATCACCCTTACCCTTCAAAATGGCACCTGTAACCCCCTAGTGGTAGTATTGTGAGACTACCACTAGGGGTCAGGAGTACCATTTGGAACCCAGAGCAGCAAGGGGTACAAAGAATTAAGTATCACAGCACACCATTCCATTAGACCATCAAAAATTGCTTTAGGTATGACAGGGTCAGCCTATGGGGTGGGGGGCCTACAGGAATACAGGGAGTATGTTTGGAGGGCTTTGGATTAAAGTTTGGAAAGGTACCTGCATAGAAGTGAATGCAAGATGTGAAGGAGGAGGAAGGTGGAAGAGTGCCACCATTTATACAGCTCCAACTTCTTTAAGAAAGGTTTCCCAAGAGCCTCAAGCCACATGGTACCTGCCCAAGGAACAGAATAGTACACCCAATTAGATTGACCACAAGTTGCATTATTCATTTCCCAGAAGAATCATTAGACTTGATTTACTATTAATATTATTAGATTTTGTATTCAGGGTGCCGTGTTAAATTGTTTTAAAGGTTTTCTTGACTACATGTAGTCTTCAAATCAGAATGAAAATGCAGAGGGTTTTGTCTGATTTTTCTAAACCTATTTGTGGTGTCCTACAGGGATCACCTCTTTCACCCACTTTGGTTAATTCTAGGGATTGTCCTTGATTGATTGAAGATTTGATCATTTATATATGCAGATGCTATCACAGTGTTAATGATGGTACCTAAAGATAACCACAGCACGGTTAGAAGTATTCAGCAATATTTAGAGGTTATAGAGCAGTGGCCTTTGACTTTTTAGTTATAGCTTAACTAAGAGGAAACAAAATTCTCGTGGTTAGGTCTAGCCAAGGATATTTTGGGTAAAGAGGTTTTTTTTTTTTTTACCTCATTGGAAATAATACATTTACTTTTGAACTCTCTTTTTGTATTCTTGGTGTAGAGGTGGATAATCAACTTTCTATGGTAAATCAAGTAAATAAGATAGTAAAAAATCCTTCCTGCTGTTAAAGAAATTAAAGTCTCTCAGTCCCTCAGGACAGAATGAGCAGACTGATGAAGAAATGCTTACAGAGATTAGGGGAGCTGGCAAATTGGACAGGTGAATTGATACAAGTACCACAGTATTGTTTGTGAGAATAAGCAAAAAAAGAAAGATAAGAGAAAATTTATTTTGACTATTTTGAATGGTTGTTTTTGTAATTAGTACTGTGGGGATTTATTTTTTCTCAAATGTATGGACTGGGCATAGCTATTATCATCATTGTTGAATAAATCAAGCAATTCTATACCAGTATGTTATTATTGATTGTGGAGTTGTTTTGCTTATGATAGCGTGTGATTTGGTCTGTATTTTAAAATTAGACCACACTTTTGTTTAATCTGTGGCTTTTTTCTTCACATTTTTCATGTTGGAAAATAAATGGGTGTTTCCTTTTTTACTGGATAGGGTTATTTATATTACTTAAACATATTTATGACTTGTGATTTCAATTACCCCAATATTGACTGGATAAATATAACATCAGAGTGTGCTAGAGAGATAAAATTACTAGATGTAATGAATGACTGCTTCTTGGAGCAATTGGTCTAGAAACCATCAAGAGGAGAAACTGTTTCAGAGTTAGTCCTTAGTGGAATGCAGAGCATAGCACGAGAGGTAATGATGTTGGGTCCACTGAGAAACAGTGATCATAATATGATCAAATTTGAGCTGATATCATGTTTGACATCGCTACAGAAAATCTACTCTAGCAGCATTTAATTTTCAAAACGGTGACTGTAATAAAAATGAGGAAATTAGTTAAAAAGAAGCTAAAATAATTGGTGGCAAAGGTTAAAACTTTAAATCAGGAATGGACATTATTTAAACACATAGATCACACAAAAAAATTGAGTGTCACAACTTAATGTAGGGTATTCCAGAGCCACAAACATCAAACAGCAGAAGATATTTTATCAAAGGTCCTCAAAATGCAGAGGATATAGTTCCCTGAAGTGCAAAAACTGATAGTTGATGACACTTGATGAAGTTACAGGGAAATACTTTTGAATAGTTAAGCCCTGGAATGCATTGCCAGAGGATAACAGCGGTTAACATATATGGGTTTGAAAAAGGTTTGGACAAGTTCCTGGAGGAAAGGCCCTTAGTCTGCTATTGAGACAGGCAATGGGGGGAACCAATGCTTGCTGCTGGATCGGTAGCATGAAATGTTGCTACCTATTTGGGTTTTTTACCAAGCACTTGTGACCTGGATTAGCCACTGTGGAAAAAGAATACTGGACTATGGTCTGACCCAGTATGGCTATTATTATGTTTTTATGAGATAACAACCTTTTATCTTGTAGTACAATCATTTCTACTATCTAGGATACACTATTGTAAAGTTGCTTATGTGGACTGTACAAAAATATTACTAAAAAGTTATAAATAATCCAGGGCCTTGTGTGTTTGCACTTGCTTAAAACCAAACTCCAACTCAAAATTGCACAAACTGTATTATTCATATAATTTGCATAATAGTGAGGCAACAAACCTGATCAAGAGGACTCAAGATGCACCACTAAACATTTATTAAGGCTGAATACACCAGAGTCTTACAACTTAAGGTACCTGGTAAGAGATGCCTCTCTCCCCATCCATGATCTCCTATTTCCAAGGTTGATCAAAGTATTAGGTCAAGGTACTTAAGTAAAAGTAAAAAATAAATGTATATTTAATACTCAATTGAAAGTAAAAGTACAGCGAAGAACACATTAAAAAATTACTTATGTGAAAGTAAAAAAAAATTATTGCCTAATTGAATGCCACTATTATTAATGTTTATGTCCCCAACACATTCTTGTGAGTGCGCTTGTGAGCCATTAATCCAGCACAGCTAAAAAACTTGTTTAAAAACTGCACTAGCAGAAAAGAGATTGTTCAATCTGATTTTTAAAAAAAGTCCCTCAAATAAGGCCAGGTTGCAATATTACTGATGTCTTCTGATTGGGATCTGCAGATTTTGATCAATGGAATCTCTGAAACACTTGACTAGCAAAGAATACTTTATCATCATTATTGTCTTTGTCATCTGTATTAGAAGTGGTACTTGCCTAATTCATCATTTGTATCTTCATCTTTATCTTTGTTATCATCATCATACTGTACAATTACAGAGAGGTTTTCACAAAGTTGAAATCATCGTCTGCTGATGTTCTAACAATTTTTCATCTGTTGGCAAACTGAATATTTTCAAGAACCAATGCAAGAACGTCAAATGTGTGTGAATCCTTCAGTGTTAAGGCCAGGATGGTCTCGGGACTCAAGAACCTCCCATATGAGGAAAGACTGAATAAACTGCAGCTATACTCGCTCGAGGAGCGTAGAGAGAGGGGGGACATGATTGAGACTTTTAAATATATCACGGGCCGCATCGAGGTGGAAGACGATATCTTCTTTCTTAAAGGACCTTCGACCACAAGAGGTCATCCGCTGAAAATCAAAGGCGGGCAATTTCATGGCGACGTCAGGAAGTATTTCTTCACCGAAAGGGTGGTCGATCATTGGAATGAACTTCCATTGCAGGTGATTAAAGCCAGCAGCGGCTCGATTTTAAAAAGAATGGGATATGTATGTGGGATCTCTAGCCGGTGAAGTCTGGGGGTGGGGTCATTAGCATGGGCAGACTTGATGGGCTACAGCCCTTTTCTGCCGTCATATTCTATGTTTCTATGTAATGCTAGAAAACAGACTTCCTCCTCCAGTGGACTGCCATAACTAAAAAAAAAACTAAAAACTAAAACTAAATCTTAACAGCTTATATACCGCAGTCTTCTCTATAAAGACAGAGCTCGCATGGTTTTACAGGAAATTTAAAAAGAAGGGAAAAACATAATAATAATTAGTGATTCTATAGAGGAGCAGCAAGATTACATTTTTGAGAATAGCCAAGTTTTCAGATGTGTTGCGGAACAAATTGGAAGTAACCCAAAATTCCGCAGCTGGGCAGGAAAATTATTCCAAAGCTCAGTAATTTTAAAGTAAAGAGATTTTCCTAATTTTCCAAAATAGATAGCACCTTTAAGCAAGGGGAAAGATAATTTAAGCTTTTGGATAGATCTGGTAATATCAGGTCTCATAGAATTCCAAGATAGTGGAATTAAAGGAGGAAGAGTGCCACGGAAGATCTTAAATGTTAGACAGGCACATTTAAAGTGAACCCTAGAAATTACTGGGAGCCAGTGAAGTTTTAACAAAAGCGGAGGAAAACATGATCAAATTTACTTTTTGCAAAGATCAACCTAGCCACAGTATTCTGGATCTGCTGAAGTCTTTGAAGACTTTTCTTGGTTAGACGTAAATAGATAGAATTACAATAATCCAACCTCGAAAGAATGATTGATTGTACAAGGACAGTAAAATGTTGTTGGTGGAAACAGGATCTCACTTTTCTCAACATGTGGAGACTAAAGAAACTTTTTTTTTTTTTACCAGAGAGTTAAGATGGTCGTTAAACGAAAGTGTTGAGTCTAGAATGACACCCAAAACTTTGCTTGAGAATTCAATCAGCAGTGAGGATCCAGAAGGCAATGAAATGGGCAAAAGTAGCTGATCTAATCATGGGATGACCAGCATAACAACATACAAATTGCCGCTGCTGGGTCAGACCAGTGGTCCATTGTGCCCAGCAGTCCGCTGACACGGCGGCCCTCTGATCAAAAGACCAGTGCCCTAACTGAGATTAGCCTTACCTGTGTACGTTCTGGTTCAGCAGGAACTTGTCTAACTGTGTCTTGAATCCCTGGAGGGTATTTTCCCCTATAACAGCCTCCAGAAGAACATTCTAGTTTTCTACCACTCTCTGGGTAAAGAAGAACTTCCTTACGTTTGTACGGTTAACTTTAGAGAGTGCCCTCTCGTTCATCTCCACCTTGGGAGAGGGTGAACAATCTCTCTTTCTCTACGCCTACTAAGTCTATTCCCTTCATTATCGTGAATGTTTCGATCATGTCCCCTCTCAGTCTCCTCTTTTCAAAGGAGAAGAGGCCTAGTTTCTCTAGCCTCTCACTGTACAGCAACTCCTCCAGTCCCTTAACCACTTTTATTGCTCTTCTCTGGACCCTTTCGAGTAGTACTATGTCCTTTTTCATGTACGGCACCAGTGTTGGATGCAGTAATCCAGGTGGGGTGTACCATGGCCCGGTACTGTGGCATGATAAACTCGTAGCATATGGTATGATGTGATATTACAAATGCATACTTGATCTTGATTTGTCCTTGCCATTTTCAGAGCACAGACTGTAGAAGTCTGTCCGGCTCTAGTTTTGTTCTCCAACTACTGAAGCTGTCATTGATGCCCCACTCCAGCCCTTTCAAATCTCTCCAGCTATGATCAGGGCACAGATGGTAGAAGTCTGCCCAGCATTGGCCTTGTTCTCCAACTACTGAAGCTGAATCTGTTTAGCCATAATCAGGACATGGGCCATAGAAGTTTGCCTAGCACTGGCTTTCTCAGTTACTAATGTTGACATCTAATCACTGTTTATCCCACAGATGTTTTAATTCTGTTACAATTTTCACCTCCGTAGGGTCATAGGTTGGACAAGCCTGGTCTAGAATGTGGCAGATACTATTTAAATCTATAAAAATGCAGGTTTGTGCATTTGGCACAATATTAAGTACTTCTGTGCATGAAAGAATAGCAGGACCTGGAATGATTGTATCTTCTGGCAAAAACTAGAAGGATATATTTAGAGGCAAAGGGAAATGAATTACCAGCCAAAAAAAGAGGCGATAGTGCTTCTAACTAAACTAAACTAAACTTTAAGTTTATATACCGCATCCTTTCCACGGAAGTGGAGCTCGGCACGATTTACAAGAACTTAAAATATAAGAAGAGAAAGGAAAAGGTTTACATGAGTTTATATATAGAATGGAAGAGTAAGGGGGAAAATAGAATTACATGTTAGAGAAGAGCCAAGTTTTCAGTTGCTTGCGGAATAGTTGGAGAGAGCCCAGGTTCCGAAACGGGATAGTAAGGTCGTTCCAGAGACCTGTGATTTTGAAGAGAAGAGATTTTCCCAGTTTACCTGCATAGAGAATACTGTGTAAATCTTTGGTGAGACCTCATTTGGAGCAGTGTGTGCAATTCTGAAGACCACACCTTCAAAAAGATATAAACAGAATGGAGTTGGCACAGGAGGACGTCTACTAAAATGGCTGGTGGTCTTTGTGATAAATCATATAGGGACAGACAAAGATCTTTATATGCATGCTCTGGAAGAAAGGAGGGAACGTGAAGATATGATAGAGTCATTTACTCCCAGATTCTATAAAGGGTGCCCAAATTTAGGCACAATCCTGAATTGCACGAGGAGCTAAATTAATGAATGAATGATTTAACACTCAGCAATTGGCCTCTAACAATTATTGGAGTTTACTGGCACTAATTTGGAGTTGCACACCCAACTGCCTATGTATGATTCGATAATGAACCACACCTAAGTTTTCTTGCATGCAATTCAAAAGGGGGCATGACCATGGGTGGGGCATGTCCAGGTCAGGGATGTTCCAGGAATTTGGGGGCTGCATACTCAACTTACATATCAGGATTCAGTTAGTGTGAGTCTTCGCACCCAAAGTTGGAAACAGGAATCCACACTCAGAGCTATTTATTTATTTATTTATTTAATTCGCTTTCTAGTCAGTCCTCCCCAAAGAGCCCAGGATGGGTTATAGGTCAACATGCATCATATTCAGTTAATAGGATACAATTTGCCAAAGTTACAGTACAAGTTTTTTCAGGTACAATTTTTTATCCTCACTCGACACATGCAAGGGATCTAATACCAATATCCATAATATACAGTTTACAGGTTAAATTTGTCATAGTTACAGTGCAAGATTTTTCAATACAAGTTTTTATCCTAAAGCGACACACTATTAACCTTCAAAATTCAACAAACTAACACACCAATATTTTTACATCGTTATTTGATACCATATTCTCCAGCCAGATCTCTAAGATCAACAGATCAGCATTTGCTAACTATCCCGTCTCTGAAAATATTAGGCACCAGAAGAGCTACAATTTTTTCAATCATAGCACCCCAGCTATGGAACAAGTTACCAGTTTATCTGCGTGGTGAAACTTCTTTAGAAAAATTTAAAAGTACATTAAAGATGCATTCGAGTCTTAAACAGGATAACTCTTATCAACAATCTCAGGTTCAAATACTTAAACCTAACCAGATCTATATATAGGTCACAACTTCTGCCTTTCACTTTTAGATCTAGCTTTATTTGTAAAACATTTTCAATTACCCTCCTGTTGTTGTTTTTCCTTAAATGCTCCAGGAAATGTTTAGATTTTGGTTGCTGTGAACGTGGCTTTAAAATAGGGCGAGAAATAAAATAAACCTAGGTTACAATAAAATATTATTAAGCAAATTAAACGAGAAGACAGTTACGAGTGTTGAAACGTCACTTATTTTGTAGGATGAAATATGGTTAGTGACGTTTCTTTGTAGTAGATGAATGAGATATTTTTATATGTTGTTTTGCATATTTATTATGTATGTAAAGTTGTAATCCGCCTTGTTAAAGGAAGACTATAAATAATAAACTATAATACATTTTTTTTAAAAACCCAAAAGTAAATTCTAAGACACAAAAGGGAGGAAGGAAATGTGTAGGGTCAATTCAGAGAGGAAGCTTTGTTAAAATAACAGGGCTTGAGCATGGTACATATTTCCTTGTGTGTTGCATGTAGGCATCATTGGGGTGAAGTCTGGACAGAACATGGGTGGAGTTCATACAGTCCAGACAATGTTGTTGTGTGCTCTTACCTGGAGTACCTCGTCCAGCACTGGTCGCCGTACATGAAGAAGGACACAGTAGTACTCGAGAGGGTCCAGAGAAGAGCGACTAAGATGGTTAAGAGGCTGGAGGAGTTGCCGTACAGTGAAAGATTAGAGAAACTGGGCCTTTTCTCCCTTGAACAGAGGAGATTGAGAGGGGACATGATCGAAACATTCAAGATAATGAAGGGAATAGACTTAGTAGAAAAAGACAGGTTGTTCACCCTCTCCAAGGTAGAGAGAATGAGAGGGCACTCGCTAAAGTTGAAAGGGGATAGATTCCGTACAAACGTAAAGAAGTTCTTCTTCACCCAGAGAGTGGTAGAAAAATGGAACGCTCTTCCGGAGTCTGTTCTAGGGGAAAACGCCCTCCAAGGTTTCAAGACAAAGTTGGACAAGTTCATGCTAAACTGGTGAGACTGGACTCATTTGGAGCACTGGTCTTGACCTAGGGGCCGCCGCGTGAGCGGACTGCTGGGTAGGATGGACCATTGGTCTGACCCAGCAGCGGCAATTCTTATGTTCTTATCTACATGCGTTTCTTTAACAATTGTAATTCACTCTTCTTTCCTTATGTATCACTAATTAATTGTGTACATCGATTGCATGTTTACCTGTATAAATTGTTTTATTTTGTCCCCCTCCAAAAAAAAAACTTTTATTGTTATACGCATTGAAAATATTTGATATTGCATTTATATCAAAATTTTAATAAACTTGATACCGAGGATCTTGTATCAATATACATTTCTTTGTAATCTATCGGTCGTAGGCAGGGAATTAGATGAACAGGTATGCTTTTATTGCTTTCCTAAAGTTGAGGAGTCCTTCCAGGGATCTAATCTGTGGGGGGAAGTTGATTCTAGTAGGTTGGTATAAAGTGGGAGAAGGAATGTTGTTTGGCAGTTTGCAGTTGTAGGGCATGACCAGGGGGCGTTTTGAGGTTTATTTCATCCTGAGATCGGAGAGACCTGTTCGGCATGTAAGGAGGAAGCTTGGTCATCACTTAGCCTGGCACCATGTCGTAAAAGGATTTGAACGCTAGAATCAGGCCCTTGAAGACACAATGTTTGGGTACAGGCAGTCAGTGAGCCAACGATGGAGCCTGGGAGACAGGGTCGCTGGGATGGAGGTTTTTTAGAAGTCTGATTGCTGCATTTTATACACGTTGGAGACATCGTACGTTATTCGTCATGAGACCATATTTCATAAAGAATTCTCATCCCAAAACACTTTTTATAGAATAGCACCGAGCATGGATTTTTCCCAATACTTATTTTTCACTGTCATTTATTGAATCTAGCCCTTAAATACTTCCATAGTAGTGTATAAACGCACAAGAGCTAACAGCATTCTGGAATAAGGAAGTCTTAGGATAAAGGTAAAAGGGGATAGGCTCAGGAGTAATCTAAGAACGTGGAGGGGCATAATCAAAAAAACCGTCAAAGTCCCTTTTTGGCCTAAATCCTTAAACGTTCAAAGCAGAAGCAGGGAAAGTGTCCATAACCAAAACAAACGTCCTTGTTTTGATTATGGCCTGCCTCTACTAAACGCCCAGATCACCACTACGTCTACAAGTACACCCCCATGACGTCTACACTTTTTGGCCATAATGAACCAAAAAAACGCCTAAGCCCCAAACGTCCAACAGAAGGGCTTTTAGGCAAAGGAGGAGCCAGTCCTTCACCTAAAAGCTGGATTCTGTAACCGGGTTGGGCCCATGTGCCTAAGGCCTCGCCCACAGGAGGGGCCTAAGGCTCCCGGGCCTATTCTGATTGGCCCAGGTGCTTCAGGCCCCACCTGTGGGCGGGGTTTCTGTCGCCTGGGCCAATCCGGCCCCATTCTGGACCTGGCTGGCCTGCCGGACGGGCGGGCTTGGCACCCGTCTGTCTGGCCAATGTGAAAGGTACGGGGAAGGGGGGGTCGTGGGGTTGGCTGGGGGGGTCGTGGGTTGGCGGGGGGCCGATCAGGGGTTCTGGTGGGGGCGGTCATTGGGGGGGAGGGGGGTTGTGTCGAGGGCAGGAGGGCCTGGGATCCCTCATGCCCGTATTGTAGTGGGGGGTAGGGGGTCGCTGGGGCCAGGAGGGCTTGGGCTCCCTTCTGGCCCAATCCAGTCGGGGGGGGTCGCCGCAGCCAGGAGAGCTTGGGCTCTCTCCTGGGCCATTCCTGTTGGAAGGGGGAGGTCACCAGGGCCAGGAGAGCTTGGGCTCTTTCCTGGCCCGTTCCTGTCGGAGGGGGGGGTCGCTGGCGCCAGGAGGGCTTGGGCTCTCTCCTGGCCCGTTCCTGTCGGGGGGGGGGGGGGTCGCTGGCGCCAGGAGGGCTTGGGCTCCCTCCTGGCCATATCGAGTCGGGAGGGGGTACGATCGCCGGGGCAAGAGGGCTTGGGCCACGACCCACGGCAGTTCGGGTAGAGGAGTGATGGCATCGCGGTAGGGGAGATGAGGCATCTCTCCTGCAGCGATGCTTGCGATGGAGGGGTAGGCAGGTTGCTGGGGCCGCTGAACTGATCGCAGCAGCTACAATCAGCTCAGCGGCCCCTTTTTCGGCACTTAGACCTGGTTTGACTTCGTCTAAGTCAAAAAGGTCTAAGTGCCAACTAGGCAACCTGCCTACGGTTTTGGTTATACCTGTTGTACGCCTAGGTGTAGGTCGGCCCACCTCCCGCCCACTGCCCGCCCTTTCTCCTCCTCTAAACACACCTCTTTTTTCTCTGTGCGTTTAGTGGCAGGGGAAAGGCCTAAGTTGGTTTTAGATACATCTAAAAACCAGCTTTGGTTATGGGTACTTGGATGATCAGGCTTTTTGATCGTCCAAGTAGTCATTTAGGACACTTTTTAGACGTTTGTTTTTTTTAAATTATGAACCCCATAGCTCTTTACAGAAAGGCTGGTAAGGCTGGTAGACACATGAAACAACCTCTCTGGAAATACTGGAGTTGAGGATGGTGTCTGAATTAACCTGTTCTGAGCTCTTTGGGGACAACAGGATAGAAAACTAATGTAATTAATTAAAGAAAACGAGGGACAATCTCAGAAGATCTCTGAGGAAGAGGAAATGAATTGTAGAGCTTAGCAGCTGATATGCTTGGGCAGACTAGATAGACCATATGGTCTCTATTGCTATTATTTTCTGTTTCTGTAAAGGGAGTTTGGTGCAGTGGTTAAAGCTACAGCCTCAGCACCCTGAGGTTCTGGGTTCAAACCCACGCTGCTCCTTGTGACCCTGGGCAAGTCACTTAATCCGCCCATTGCCCCAGGTACGATAGAGCCCACCGGGACAGAGAAGGAAAACTGCTTGAGTACCTGAATAAATGCATGTAAACCGTTCTGAGCTCCCCTGGGGGAACGGTATAGAAAATTAAATTTCAAAAAATTTTCTATGTTTAGGAGGCAGAGAAATAGATGAGAGAGTACCGTATGGGAGTGTATAAAGCAGAAAGATGCAAAGATAATCCCTGGTTCGGCAAAGGAACGATGCCTCTGTGCAATTCTTACTAGCATGCACTTTACAACTTGCTATTTTCTAAAATCCTGACACTAATTGAATGTGACATGGTTATACATTACCTCTACCCCAATTAAAAAGGGTCTGGCAGGCTGTGGAACTGGTGCTGCCAACAGAATATTGCAGCCTAGATGTCTAGGAGTAGCTCCAAAGAAGGGAATGTCTTTTAGGGAAGACACCCAAGAGGGAAGCAATTATGTTCAAAGGACAAGTGAATGCAAATGGTGCTGATGTTCTTTAAAGGGACTGACGGTATCGTGCATTCTGGCAGTAAAGAAAGTAAATTAATCTGGCATAAACAAACAGGCTGTCACATAGCTCTGAGCATACTGATAAAAGCAAAATGTAGGGAAGGTTCTACTTGTTTGGTGGTTGTTTAGAGCTAAAGTTGCTTGACCCTCAAATAAATATTTGCTCATACAAAAGGCATCAGCGCAGATGCTGTTATTTTATGTTTAAATCTATTTTATTAAGCAACAGTAAGTACAACAGCAATAATAACCATGGAATGCAGTTTCATCAAACACCCGCGGAGGACTTCCCCTCTGTGTTGTTTAGACTAAATATATTCTTTGTACACTAACTTGAAAGTGCTCAAAACCCACAGATAGAGAACCCGTAAACAGGGATACACCCCAAAATGCGGACCTCCCCCTATACTAATAAAACTGTTTAATTTATCTTATTATGTTATTTTATTGTGATTGTTTTCAGTTATGTAAAGCAGTGTTTTACAACCTTTTTACACCTATGGACCGGCAGAAATAAAAGAATTATTCTGTGGACTGGCATCAGTCCGTAGACCGACGGTTGAAGAACACTAGGTTAAGTCGTGGGCCAGACCCCGCCAATCTCTACCCAATCTCCACCCCAGACCCCGCCCCCATAATAGTACTAATTGAACCTTGCACGTCCAGTGCCTCATCTGGAAGCCTTCCCTCTGACGTTGCAACGTCAGAGAGAAGGCTTCTGGTTCAGGTGCACGATGCCCGTAGGAGCCACTGCCCGTGGCTTTGTGCACTGAATCAGTTAGGAAGAGGGAGCTGGCTCGAAGATAAGGCCGCATCAATCACACCATGGACCGGCGGTTGAAGAACACTGTTTTGAGCCTGATGCATGTGCTGGCCCTGTGGACCGGCAGGAAATTTCTGTGGACCGGCACTGGTCCATGGACCAGTGGTTGAAGAACACTGATGTAAAGTGCTTAGTGCTTAAAGTTCATTCATGCTTAAAATTTATTAGTGTAGGAGGAGCTGCAGGGATAGACCAAGGGGGTCTGCTTTTTGTGGTGTGTCCCTATTTGCGGGTTCTCTACCTGCGGGTTCTGAGCACTTCCAAGTTAGTTTACATATAATATATTTAGTCTAAACAACACGGAGGGGATCGGTTATATATATAAGTATCTAGTTAACATCGGATCCACCTAGTATTAGATTTAATTCCCTGAGTTAGATTTTGGGGTTATTTTAACTTCTACATTGTTAGCACAGTTACAATATTGCTAAACTGAACTTACTGATGTTGGCGTTTTAATACTTGGCACAACTCATCACCTTTATGCTGTAGAAAGCAGAAATGAATCCTACGCATTCAGTTGTGTGATGAACAAACAATTTAAAACATCTAATTTAGATGTTCCAGTCCTGTGGAAGCTCCTCTTTTTATAAACTAGTGGTGAAATATAGATAGATGCCAATAATGTGCCAATTCTTAAGCTATTTCATTGGTTGCCTAGTCCAGTGATTCCCAACCCTGTCCTGGAGGAACACCAGGCCAATCGGGTTTTCAGGCTAGCCCTAATGAATATGTATGAGAGAGATTTGCATATGATGGAAGTGATAGGCATGCAAATTTGCTTCATGCATATTCATTAGGGCTAGCCTGAAAACCCAATTGGCCTGGTGTTCCTCCAGGACAGGGTTGGGAACCACTGGCCTAGTCAATGGCGCATTCATTTAAAATTTTAACGCTAATTTTTAAAAGTCTTTATGAACAACCACCACTTTGGTCTCCTTTTACAAAGGCGCGCTAAACCACCGGATGCGCTAGCCGCTACCGCCTCCTCTTGAGCAGGCGGAAGTTTTTGGCCAGCGTGGAGGTTAGCGCGTGATGAAAAGTCGCACGCACTAACCCCGCTAGCGCAGCTTTGTAAAAGGAGCCCTTTGTCTGGCTGCAGTCCGAAAGGTTCATGTGACGGGACGTCCCCTTCGTTCAAGTAATCAGACGCTACTTGATGTTCCGGATTTTAAGCATATTAGATTAGAGATGCATAGGCCCAAATCTTTATGGCTGCGGGACCTGTTACGGAACTCCTTTCCAAAGGGAGTTCATTTAGAAAACTTTTAAAAGGCACAACTGTTTCTCAAGCATCCTTATGAAATAAAACAGAAACTGTAGACATTGTTCAGATTTTTGAATACTGTATGTCTTGAAGAGCAGTGTGTTTTACTGTTATATCTATTCCATGTATGTTGTAAACAACTTAGAATTGCAGCATATTTGAAATTCTTAAATAAATAAAAATAAATAATGTATAGAATACTAGCATTCAAGTACATGATTAGTAACAATAATTGGCAGTTATGCTTTTATGCGCTCAGCCTTTAGTCGCGTAGCAGCCACGAGGTCAGAAACACAGACGCTCCATTGAAAGATTGCACCATCACAGAACAACGTGCCATAGTGCGCTTTCCTTGGGCAGAGGGAGTGAAACCTGTGGAAATTCAAGGTCGGTTATGAAGGGGCACATATATTCTTTGTAAGTTTTTCTATTCCTGCTTGTGTAAAAGGAACTGCTGTAACAGTTATCATTTTGCCAAGAAACCACAAGGTCTTTTCTTTTTGTGTTCTGAGCTCTGTGTCCCCATTTTGTTCGGTAGTTGACTTGTTTTGATAAGAAACATTTGTTAAAAAAGAAACATTGCTAGACCTTAGACAAGACAGTATTATATGCCATAGATGGAAACTTCCCCCCCCTCCCCGCCTTATGTTTGCTACCTTTTTCTAGTTGCTTTTATGTATCCTGTTACCATATATGGTCTTTCCTACAGTCATATGCTAACCGACCCATGTGAAATGCTATATATATATGTATGCAGTACTCTGAATAAAGGAGATATATCCCTTGGCATATTTGCATGTGCGTTTGTGTGTGTGTGTGACAGCAGGACAGCAGAACGAGGCTAGTACAAATTGGGACCTGGTCGTTTCAGGATATTGTCTCAGTATGGACATAGCACCATGACTCAATGAAAGGTTTAGGAGTGGGTAAAAAGGTTTAAAACGGGGAAAATATGTGTAACCGTTGAAGATCGTTCTAGTCGCCCATCAACATCATGCACAGAAGAGCACACTGATGCCTTGATTAAAGAAGACTGACAGATAACAGTGTCTCAATTGGCTGCCATTTTGAATATCAGCTAAGAATCTGCATTTGCCATAATGCATGATGACTTGGGATACAGGAAAGACTGTACACAATGGGTTCCCAAACAGCTTACTGATCAGTACAAGTAACAGCGTGTGGGAGGTTGCAACCCAGTTTCTGAGACGATATGAAGAAGGTCCAGGTATTCTGGAGAGAGTTGTCACTGGCAATGAGACATGGGTGCATCACTATGCCCCGGAGAGCAAAAGACAAAGCATGGAGTGGAGACACTTGTCTTCTCCAGTGAAGAAGAAATTGAAACGTCAGCCCTCCTCCAAGAAAATCCTGTCAACCTTCTTTTGGGACATGAAGAGGCCTATTCTGGCACATTTCCAAGCGCTTGGGCAAAGAGTGAACAGTGAAAATTACTGTGCATTGCTGCGAAATGAACTTAAACCTACAATTCACAGCAAAAGAAGAAATGTTGTCCAAAACAGTCTTGCTGCAACATGACAATGCAAGTCTTCATATAGCAGCAGCAACCGAAGAGACAGTGCAACAGCTTACATAAACTTAAGAATATGAGAATAGCCTTACTGGGTCAGACCAATGGTCCATCAAGCCCAGGAGCACGTTCTCACGGTGGCCAATCCAGGGCACTAGTACCTGGCCAAAACTCAAACAGTAGCAACATTACATGCTATCAATCCAGGCTAAGCAGAGGCTTCCCCCATGTCTTAATAACAGACTATGGATTTTTCCTCCAGGAACTTGTCCAAACCTTTCTTAAAACCAGCTCTGCTATCCGCTTTTACCACAACCTCTGGCAATGCGTTCCAGAGCTTAACTATTCTCTGAGTGAAAAAATATTTCCTCCTATTGGTTTTAAAAGTATTTCCCTGTAACTTCATCGAGTGTCCCCTGGTCTTTGTAATTTTTGATGGAATGAAAAATCGATCCACTTGTACCCGTTCTATTCCACTCAGGATTTTGTAGATTTTAATCATATCTCCCCCTCAGCCGTCTCTTTTCCAAGCTGAAGAGCCGTTATCTTTTTAGTCTTTCCTCATACGAGAGGCATTCCATCCCCTTTATCATCTTGGTCGCTCTACTTTGAACCTTTTCTAGTGCCACAATACTCTAGGTTAGGTCCCACCATGGAGCAATATAGAGGCATTATAATATCTTTAGTCTTGTTAACCATCCCTTTTAAATAATTCCTAGCATCTTGTTTGCTTAGGTTTGTTTAGGTTCAAATGTCTTCCACATCCTCCTTACAGCCCGGATCTGGCACCTAGTGATTATCACATCTTCGGTCCACTGAAGGAGATTTATTTTAAATGATAGCTTTAGAATATGTGAATCACAGATCTAGGGTGAGATGGCAGGCAATTTATGCAATATTCAGCACCAGCAATCCCAACCGCAAACAGAAAAAAAGCCACCAAGGGTAGAAATTAAAACAAGGATCCCAGGGACCCCATGGAACTAAAAGCGCATGGTCTCAAAAAGAAAGCGGCCATGGCATGGGGTCCGCAAGGATCCTCGTTTTTCAACTCCTGCAGACCTCATGGATTCCGCTCACCCCACGGATCCTTGTTTTAACTCTTATAGACCTCATGGATCCCGCTGAGGTCTGCAGGACACATGGGGTAAGCAGGATCCATGAGGAAAAGGTTCAGAGTTTGAGCAAGTAGGTTGGAAGGGAAGGAAGGGGGGATTTGGTCAAAGATGTTTGAGGGTTGCATAGAAGAAAAACTATACACCGGCACTGCTATGGTAATCTTTGTTGTTTGTTTTGAATTTTAAAATATAAGAAAAAAAAAAGAAATCAAGTGGAAATAAAGAAGTAAATAAGAAAACTGGTTAAATGGGGGTAGGGCAGGAGCGGGGCCAGAGAGCCCAGTGTAGCCCTAGGGGCCCTCGAAGAATTAATCCTGCCCTGTCCTTAGGCCATTATTGAGATGGCTTGTGGAAATCACTGCTTATTTCTAAAATAAGCAGCATAAAATCTGTTTTATTACTTGGGATCTAGCTAGGTACTTGGGACCTGGGTATGCCACTGTTGGAAACAGGATACTGGACTTGAAGGACCTTCGGTCTGTCCTACTATGGCAATTCTTATGGTCTAATGATCCATCCATAAGCACACCCACTTTCTGGTAGGTGCCATAGGCTAGGTGACTACCCAAAAGTGGTAGGAGCCTACTGTTTGTCTCGAGTAGACTGTAAGCTCTACTGAGCAGGGACTGTTTCTTGAATATTTGAATGTACACTGCTGCATATTTCCAACAGAAATGATAAGTCGTAGTATTAGTAATAGTAAATAGTACCACCCAATTAATTTTCATTTTAACCCATTATAAGCCCATTATTGCTCATTAACAGCCCCAATTAAGCTAATTAAAGAATTAAGTTAGACATCTAGATTAGATAGGCATGCTGACGTAAGCACCTAACTTTAGGCACGATTTACAGAATCCAGACCTTAGCGTGCTTCATCCTGACACCTAATTTTGGATGACCTTCACTGAACTTCCCCCTGCATGTTTAAGTAGCATGACTCCAGAAATGCCCCAAATCCCGCTTCCTTTCTGAGTGAATAAATGGGGACATATAGAAATTTATGTGTCCAAAAATTATCTGCTCACCCTGTGAATTTTTTTTTTTTTCAAGTACTTATATAGTCAGCTGTGCTGCTGGTCGCATAAGTGCTTTTGAATTTTGACCTCACTGTGTTAGCATTAAAAAAAAAAGTAGTAATTTATTAAAAGAAAACCAGCAAGCCACAGCAGTTTGGAGAGATCCTACCTTTACAGGCTGATGAGTGTTTAAAAATTCTAGCTCTGAAAGCTTATGATCTATTTCTCCAGCACTGCATTGCAAATGAAACTCAAGGGGATTATTTTTTGTTTGCAAAGGACCTAGATCTATTGCACTGCTCCCATTAGCAAGATGTGGTGCAGAGTCTAGCAGCCAAAACCAACTCGGAATAAACAGGATTCTCTGCAGGTAGTGATGCATTTTATGCAAGGCTGACCCATCCATTCGGCCAGAACAAGTGGGCAATAGATTCCAGGGCGTGGGGGAGGGTCAAAAACAAGCAAAATCATCAGTGCGTACTTTTATCTGCAAGAAGGGTGAACAGTTTTCAAATAGACCATTTGGGGAAATAACTTTTGGAAATTGCCCTCATATTTGTGCGTGGATGGGAGACTGAAGGTTTGCATTGGAAGCCCGGCATACTCGCACTGGTCCCGATTTTCCCTCTCCTTTACAAAGCCGCGATAGCGTTTTTAGCGCAAGCTGCCGCGATAACAGCTCTAACGCTAGTAGAATTCCTATGAGAGTCCAAGCTGTTACCGCCGAGGCTGGAGCTAAAAATGCTAGTGCGGCTTTGTGAAAGAAGGCGTTTATGAGATAGAATCAAGTGCTTTTTATATGTGAGCTTTCAAGGTTAGCTCTCTTCATAGGTGTGGTTTGAGGGGCATGGAGAAGCTGGTGTCCCCTCCAAAATACTGCTAGTTCTAAACTGGCTTCCTTCCCCCATCATCAATGCCTCCCTCCTCCATCCCCACCCCCAAAACTATGTAGGCAATCTATGCCTATTAATCTTTTCTTCTAGTCAAATCTGAACATAAGAACATAAGCAATGTCTCTGCTGTGTCAGACCTGAGGTCCATCATGCCCAGCAGTCCGCTCACGCGGCGGCCCAACAGGTCCAGGACCTGTGCAGTAATCCTCTATTAATACCCTTCTATCCCCTTTACCCCTGAAGATAGGATGTATTTGAGGTTTTGTTTGTTTTTGCACATTATATTTTTCATTGTCCACGGCGTGAAGAAGACCTCTTTTTTTCTCCGTTGAGTTGCCTTCCCGTTTAAATTTTTTAACAAACTTTTTCAAGTTTCTTCTTCTGTTCTTTACTTTCGAAAATCAATGAAGAATAGTAAATAGAAATTTTGGACTTTCTTTCTTTGAATCTGAGAATCTTGGAGAGAGCGAGATCAGAAGGCGTTGAGCATGCGCAAATACTCAAAGCCCAGTCCAGCCCAGCACAGGCAACAGGGAGGATCTCCTTTGACGCACCACCCAGCCCAGAAGAGGGAGGATCTTCGGGCACCGGCATGTCCTATGCATTGGTGCTGGTGCCGGTGCCCAATCAGGGTAAGGGATTTCGTTTCGGTGCTCAGAGGAGGGATGTATTATCGCGGGGGGAGGGGGGGGAAGGGGGAAGACACGAGCGGGGAGGGAGATGCCGGATCGCAGGGGATGGAGCTCGTAAATCGAGTCAAACTCGGTTTCCGAGCCACCGATTTTGCAAATGTTTTGCTCATCTTGCAAAACACTTGCAAACCGGTGCACTCGTAAACCGAGGTTTGACTGTATTTCAGATCATTGGTTGAGCTGAGAGCTTTTCAGCACCCTCTCTCTCGTACACCAGCAGAATTGCTTCCTTCTCTGTCTTTTCTTCATGCATTGTAATTTCTTTTACTTTTCCAACCAATTTTTTTTTTTTTAATCCCAATTTTTAAACTTACAATTCTAAGAAAAGCTTCTTCTAACAGACACATGAAGGGGGTGGGGGCATATTCCAAAACAAGCAATGATGATGATAATAAACATTCCCAAACAATCAACTCCAGATACTCAGTCCACCAATTAATCAGGGTCAAGGACTCAGCTAGGAAAACAAATAGAAAAGGAAACACCCAAAGCCAAGGAAAAGATCGAAGGACCTGTCTGCTGACCAGTATTATATACAGCACTTAACAGTTGGCATGCTCTAACACTGTTATCATATGTTACCTGTTGCAGGGTCTATTTTATTCCTAGGGGCCCTGAGGAAGATAACACACACTAGTGGTATAAAGGGACTCCCTGCAATGTTTAATATTTGATGTTTCTTGGTAAACAATATGCAGGACTGAAACAACGAAATAATAAGCCAGCTCAGCAAGACAAGACATAGGGTCACATAAGAATTCTAAATAGTGTCCATAGTAATAATAAGCTAATTAAGGCAGTCTATCTGTAGCAAATGAACCAGACGGATGAGGGGAGAGACAGAAAGCAGGAGTGACTGAGACCCGCGGAGACTGCGAACGGCAAAGGCCTAACTAAAGAGGCAGACAAATGAGGGAACATCTGGGAGAACAGCCATATTTCAGGCCAGCGTTGAATTTAGGCTGTAGCATCAGGTGATGAAAATTTGTTACAGCTGAAACTCATTGAAACATGCCTGCTTGTTAGTGTCAAAGGAATGAGTAAGCTGGCTTTGCCGTGGCATCAGTGGAGAAGGTAATTACAGATTCATTAGATTATCAAGGTCCTCAAAGGCAGCTATAACAAAGTAACTGGGAAGGGACAGACAGAGGACACAAACTTAACACTGAATATAAAGGTTTAAGTGCTTGCTAGCGTACTTCATTAGCATTGCAAGCACATGCTTAGGCCTCTGGACCTTTAACCAAGATACAAAATTTCCTTATTTTAGGAAATTATAATCCAAACAATAACTTAATGAAGAGCTCAGCCTAGTAACATAGTAGATGATGGCAGATAAAGACCCGAATGGTCCATTCAGTCTGCCCAACCTGATTCAAGCTATTTCTGGGCACCAAAGCTCTGTCCGGTACTGTTCTTAGGTTCCAGCTACTGAAGTCTCCGTCAAAGCTCACTCCAGTCCATCTACACCCTCCCAGCCATTGAAGCCCTCCCCAGCCCATCCTCCACCAAAAGGCCATATACAGACACAGACCGTGCAAGTCTGCCTTAGTTCAGGCCTTAGTTCTTCAATATTTACTATTATTTTCCAATTCTATTTTCTATTATTTAACATGCTGTGTGTTCTCCGCAGTAAGGGGCAAAATCAGCTGCTTCTCTTCAGCAACTTTTACTGCTCTCCAAGGAAACCGTACATCAAAACCCAAGAAGAAGGAGAATTTTACGGGTGAGGAGTTAGCCATAATGCTATTCTCTCCAGAAAAAGCAAGGCATCCTCCGTCTCACTTGCCCAACGCACTGTGTGTTCCTTAATTAAGGAGTGAGTAGAGATGTCAGGGCACTCCAGAACTCCACCCCCTCTACCTCAGACACCCTTAAGGACTATATATCCAACCTTTTATTACAGCATGTATTACGATATGCTCCTGTCTAGGGCAGGTTTTCACTCTCCTGATGCTTCACCTTACTTCTTGCAGCACCGGCGAACAGAAGGAAGGGGGCAGCGGAGTAGCATGGAATGTTGCTACTATTTGGGGTTTTTGACAGGTACATGTGACCTGGACTGGCCACAGTGAAGATAGGATACTGGGCTAAATGGACCACTTGTCTGACCCAGTAAGTCTATTCTTATGTTCTTACGAATACCTAGGATTAGCCAAGAGCATACCTCAAAATGCAATGTGTTAAATTGCACAGGGACACCTCTTGCTAAATTGTCTCCAGTCACAGAAAATCATCCCATATAACATTTCTCTTTGTCAATATAAACTGGAACTACAGCATGTTTGGGTTTTTTTAGCACTTAAAAGTTGTTATTCATAATGAAAAAGTTAAAAGCAATTCAGTAATAAAGCATGACCACGCTGCACACAATGGTATAGAAGCAGGTATAGAATGGTACACACAATGGTACACACAATGGTATAGAATTTATGAATTCCCTGCCCTCTTTTCAATAAGTTGTCTCCAAATGCACATCTTATTTTAATGAACTGGAGATTTAGAGCATTTGCTGCCTTCAAAGGAACAGTGGAAGCAAAATATCCAAACGCTGTTACCAAATGTGGATCTCGCTGTAATCTTCTGAAGAAACATAGCAAATGAAACACTGGTTTCCTTTTTAGTCCTTGCAGACATGTTGAAATATAATGCTATTTTATGTGACAGTACCCTAAAACTTTCCTGTCACAACCAATACCCCTTACAAATTACTTCCAGCAGATCCTCAGCAGCATCACTTCAGGCTCAAAAACTTTCACTGCCCAAAGATTTACATGTCTTCACCGGATCTTATACCATTAAAGGTGTGAGAATTGTGCTTAAATAATCATATATATACATAATGGGGCTCATAATTGAAATGGAAATATGTCTAAAACTGGCCTAAATCGGCACTTGGACGATCAGTGAGACAAGTCGTCCAAATGCCGATAATCAAACCGGGTTTTAGACGTATCTAAAAATGACTTAGGCCTTCACAGTGCTGCAGTACGCCCAGAGCTGAAAGGGGTGTTTCAGGAGGAGTGGTGAGGGCGGGATTTGGGCGGGACATGGGCTGTCCTAGACTTAGGGCTCCTTTTACGAAGCTGCGTTAGGGCTTTAACGCACGGAATAGCCATTGGTCGTACTGCATGTATAACCAAAAGTTTTATCCTCCCCATCTTCCCTTCCTTTTATTTCTTATTTTTTAAATGTAATTAAAACTTTCCTTCCCCCTAGCTTTCCTCAAATCACGCCTTGTTTTGTCTTCACTACCCTTTTTTAAAAACTTATTTTATCATAAAATTTTTTTTTTTAAACTTTTTATTAAGATCTTTTAAATTTTTAATACTGTAAACCGGCCAGACACTTGTGATGGTCGATTTATCAAACTAAGAATAAACTTGGAAACTTGCCTAGACAGAATGTGGACGTTGTGACTTAGGCCATCTAAAACCAGGTCTAAGTCACAAGAAGGTATCCAAAGTGACCAGATAACCACTGCAGGGACAAAGGAAAGACCCCCTACACACTCCCCCAGGGATCACTGACCTCCCCCCATAAAACTTGTAATTAAAAAATCACATATCTGCCTCCAGAACATCAGCACCTGGCAGCCTGGCATAGGAAAGCCTAGTAGAGCTGCACAGAGGTGGCTTAGTGGTCTGGGGGGGGGGGGGGGGATGAGCTAGTGAACTATGGAGAGGAGGACCCAGGCCCATAAGCCACTTTAACCTCTGCATGCATGGTGAAACATGTGTACCCCCAAACCCTTATGTACTGCCATATAAGTGGCACCTGTAACCATAAGGGCTATTGGGGTGGTAGACAGGTGGGTCTAGTAGGTTCTGGGGGTGTTTTGAGGAGATCACCATGATCTATAAAGTTGTTGTGGTGAGATCTGAGATATGAAGCTCACAGCAGTGCCCTGTAAGGTACCCCACTACTCTGGTACAATGTTTGGGTGTCCAGTCCATCACTTTGCTGACTCTGCCCATGTCCAAAAGGTCTTTTTCTATGACTTGGATGAGTTTTTAGATGAAAATGGGGTATAAAGATAGACGACTTAGCAGTCTGGAAGATCTGACAGCTGGATATACAGTTAGACGAATTTCAAAAAAAAAAATATATATATATATTTTGGAAGTATTTATCAAAAATGGACTTTTCCTATGTCTGACTTTGGGTGACTAGTGACTTTGGCCCAAAAAGGACTTAGACGTATCTTTTGATTATGCCCCTCCAAAGCTTTAAAGCAGGTACTTAACTTGTGGTCTCTGGCTAGGAATATTGCACCCCAGAAAAAAAACAAACTGTGGAAGAGCACAATGTTCTTGACTTTCCTTTATTTCTTCAAAATATCTTCAAACAGTGATTGGAATATGTCCACATCAAACAATTAAAAACTAATGGACCGCCACTGGCCGTGTTTCAGCTAACAAGCCTTTCTCAAGGATTCTACAGTATGAAATAAAACAAACAACAACAACAAAAATTAAACACAAGTGTGAACTGAAAACTTTCATTAAGAGAGTGACATATATAGTGCCATATCTTTGAAGATCGTGTAACTCCGGTCCTCGAGGGCCGGAATCCAGTCGGGTTTTCAGGATTTTCCCAATGAATATGCATTGAAAGCAACGTATGCAAATAGATCTCATGCATATTCATTGGGGAAATCCTGAAAACCCGACTGGATTCCGACCCTTGAGGACCGAAGTTGCCCACCCCTGGTGTAACCTGAATACATGTGCAAATGTATAAGTGAAAGCTCCTATGCGTTGGGAAATAAGGGATATTGCACCAACATATATCGCCAAATGGTTTTTCAAGGTAAAACTCCTAAGGAAGCAAAAAAGTCTTCAGTTCTTACTCATACTAATATGCAAATTCTACTTCAGACTCAATGCTAAGCTTCAAACAGATTATCAAAATCTTCAAACCTCTAAAAACTCCCTCCCCACTTACCTATTAAATAATAATGATATAAGACCCAGTGACAACAAGATACATAAAGCTTTGGACAGTGAAAGCTTTTGAGCCCAAAGTGGCACCGCTGAGGATCTGCTGGAAAGAATTTGTAAGGGGTACTGGCTGTGACAGGAGAGTTTTGGGGTACTATCACATGGAATATATTGTATGAGATTAATACCCTCTTTAAGTATTTCGGTGTATATATTGGTGCAAATGAAATATAATTATAAGAAAGGCTTTTTGCTCTTCCATTGAACTTCTTAAATTAAAACCAATTAAAGTGTGTTTGTTGGGACACCACCCTAAGCTCTGGCTAAGAGAAATGCACGGCCTCCCTCTAGAGCAGGGGTGTCAAAGTCCCTCCTCGAGGGCCACAATCCAGTCAGGTTTTCAGGATTTCCCCAATGAATATGCATGAGCTCTATTAGCATACAATGAAAGCAGTGCATGCAAATAGATCTCATGCATATTCATTGTGGAAATAGAGAGAAGAAGGGTAACTAGAGGGTCATAGGGAGGGGAAAGGAAGATATTGAAGGGGGGGTTGTAGTGATAGGACCTTCAGCCATGAAAGGGGGGGCACATGACTGAAGATTTGCCTATGGTGCCAAGTACCTTTGAGCCAGCCCTGATGCTTGAGAATTTTCATATATATTTTAAGGAGAGACACATGATCATATATCATGTTCAATGGTCTATAGCAGGGGTCTCAAAGTCCCTCCATGAGGGCCGCAATCCAATCGGGTTTTCAGGATTTTCCAATGAATATGCATGAGATCTATGTGCATGCACTGCTTTCAATGCATATTCATTGGGGAAATCCTGAAAACCTGACTGGATTGCGGCCCTCATGGAGGGACTTTGAGATCCCTGGTCTATAGCAAACAGGCCAGTATACATAATAAACAAGGAATATTCTGGAGATATTCACAATATCTATTGTCAAGTTGTATGTGCCACTTTGAGCTCTGACAGCCGGTATCATCAACTGTTGTAAATGAAGCCCCTTGTGAGACAATTAGGGGAAAAAGAAAGTGTGAATCTTCTTTGAAAAACCCACAGTTCACCAAGTTGAGCCAATGGATCAGTCTGTCACTCAAGCAGCTTTTTCACTGCTGCGTTTCTGAAGAATGAGAATCTCTGCCAGACTGAGAAACATCTTTCAACCATGGGGCGCAGCTTCCTTATCCAACACTGGAGGTGTGACTAAATCTGGCATTTTTTTCTGCAGAGTCTGGCAGAAGTGTCTTAAACCGATGCAATTATACTAGTAAAATCACCAAGCATGTTAATAGTGGATCCCAAAGAAGAATACAGGAGCTAGATAGAAGCCTCAAAGAAGCTAGCCCTGCAGAATGAAGGGTGGTGGGTTTGCCGGCTGTTCCATTGCTGCTTTACTGGAAATTCCTCTATTTACATCTGCAGCTAATAGTCACTTCCCAGGATCTTTTAAACATTTCTCTTTTGCTCCTTCAACTCAAGGGATACAAAAATCTATCCACCCTAACTAAACCTTTAATATTAGCATCCATATGCAAGCAGCATAAAGAATTAATGTGGGCTCACAAAAATCCAACATTCCTGGTTAAAAACCACTTTCTTAAAGAGCAAAGCAAAAAAAATAAATAAAAAATCGAATGCCCATAGAAAAAGAATGTTTATTCTGAGGATCACAGTTGTTCATTAATTGATGCTGGATTCATAGGCATAATTATTAGTAAAATGTTGGCATTAAGACAACATTTAAAAATGTATTATACCTCCCTGAAAATAAAAGACTGGAAAACAAATTATTTCTCTGGGAAGAATTTCTCCTAGACGCTGACTGTTCTTTCAGCATCCAGCAAACTTCCTGATGGGCGCATGGCTTGCATAGATATTCACTTCATAGCTTTTCCTCTTCTCAGAGTTTACCCCTTGGGTATTATGACTGCAGAGCACAATTATTGAGGTTCTATTTATTCCTGACCTCTGCAGCCATGGGCAACCTAAATCCTCTATAGACACAAACTTTACAAAATGCATTACATTTCATTAGAATAATTATAACAATCCCAAATGTTGCTATGCTAATGACATACAGAAAATTAATATAATACTATTTCTGGAAAGAACACTTTGACAAGCTACATCAGACATCTTTTGAAGCATTATGTGCTGATAAAGGGGAGCATTTTTAGCTTTTCTATCCTTCAGCCATCAAGCTTTTCTTCAGTGCCTGCCACTTTGACCATCTCTTTCGTTTTCTGATCTCCCAACATTGGCTTCTTGTTTCTGCTTGCTGCTACCTTATGTTACATCATGATCAATTTGTTCATCTCAGGATGTCGTCTTTTCTCTGCCCCTCCACACCTCTGCTTGTATATTTCTTGTGACTCTTGCCTTTTCTACCTCAGCCCTGCCCTCTGGAACACCTTACCCCTTTTTATACAGCTTGTGGTAAAAGCCATTAGCATAGCAGGGTTTAAAAAAAAGGTTTGAGAGATTCTTCGAGGAAACGTCCATAAACCGTTATCAAAGTAGACCTGCGGAAAGCCACTACTTATCACGGGGGATTAAGTAGCATGGTATTTTCCTACTTTTTTGGACTCTACCAGTTATTGTGACCTGGACTGGTCACTGTTGGAAACAGGATACTGAGCTAGATGAACCCTTGTTCTGACCCAGTAGGACAACACTTTTGTTTTCATGCCTTTGGCATCACCATCTTGGAAAATGGCAGCTCTCGACTCCATGCAATATATTGAAACATACCATTAGCCAGGGCTCGACAAACACCAGATCGCCATGGTGACTAAAAATTCAGACCTAGCGCCTGAAGTTTTCAGACTGTGACACTACCAGTTTTTCTTTCCGTTGTTTGCAGCATTCCCCATTCCTCTTTTCTGAGCACTTCTGATCCCCCACCTCCAAGGATCCAAACACCCCACTTCACAGGTCCAACACCCCGCCCACAATTGGATACAAACACTTCTCCTACTACTCCCATGCCCCAGTGCTTCAAACCTGTCTCACTGCAGCAGCAGTGATCAAAACACACTATCTCAAGCTTGCCCTAGAACTTTTCCTCTGCCACCTCTGGCCCCTGCATAAACAGGAAATTGTATCAGCAGGGGGAGGAACATGTAGAGCAGGGGTGTCCAACCTTTTGGCTTCCCTGGGCCGCATTGGCTGAAAAAAAAAATTTCTGGGGCCGCGCAAACACTGCAGCAAGACAGAGGAGCGAGCCGGCAGCAGAGGAAAACACTGCATCGCCCTCGACCAGGGCCGCACAAAATACTTCACGAGGCCACTTGCGGCCCTTGGGCCGCAGGTTGGACACCCCAGATGTAGAGGAAAGGATCAAGGGCAGGCTGCCATAGTAGCCAGATCCATGGTTTTCTCGCCCAATTAGGCTACTTTGGAACCCTGGTTGCGTGAAACGTTGAGTAGCTGCAGGTTGCGGTTTTTTGGGCTGGTTTTAGATTTTTGTGCAGTAGTTTGTGCTGCATCATGGCACGTTATTCTCAAGTCAGCTTGGCATTCAGCAATGATGACCCTTGCCCGCCCTCTCCCCACAGTCAATCATAATCAGAGCCTAGCCTTTTCCTGGGCTGAGCTCCAACTCTGATGTTGTCAACACTCATCAGCCAGGCAGCACGTTAGCTGCACTACTGGAAAAGAGAGAGGCAGCGCAGGAAGTGCACTTCGAGAGAAAGAGAGGGATTTGCACATTGAGACAGAGCAGGGTCCGACAGGACAGGAGCTGTACAATGAAGGAAAGAGACAGGTTGCACGTGCAGATTGTGCAAAAGAGAAACACAACAAAGAGAAAAAGTTTGCAGCCCATCCAACAAAGTTGGGACAGTCTCCATTGAGGGCTTTACACTTAGTTCAGCATTCCACTTTGTTCATTCCATCGGAAAAGCGCTGAAGGGAAATTAGAAACTCGCTGGACCAAGTGTATGGCCCTCGATGGAGATTGTCTCGACTGAAGTTAGTTGGGCTGAGAACTTTTCAGCACCCTCTTGTACACTGGGATATTTTGGACTGCCTTAATTAAGATAATTGGGTGGGATTATAAAAAAAGTATCTGGCAACACTGCTGGGGACAGCAATGAGACAGGTTTGACACGCTGGCGCATGGATAGAGAGAAATGTTTGGACCTACGGGGTGAGGGTGTTTGGACCCATGGGAGAGGAATTTTTGATCAGTGCTGCATTAAAGAGAGAAAGAGAGAGCGAGTGAGTGAGAGAGAGACAGACCCAGGTCACGGTGATATGTGGAACAACGGGGCAATTGCCTCTTTGCTTCACCTGTCAAGGCAGTGCTATCACACAGCTGACAACATATTTTAGGAAGGAAGACTGCTGGCTTCTGAGACTGGTGGTGTGCAGTGTTTTTAGTTTGTGTATATCTTTTAATGTCATAGTAATTTCCCTGATGCCCTGTCGGTGGGGGCGCCAGAACCTCTCTACCCTGCCCCTTCCACGCTCACGTCATCCCTCCCCTCATCCCATACCTCTGTAGATCTTTGCTAGCATGAGCAACTTCTGCCTGTTGCTTGTGCTAGCCTGGTTCTCCTCTGAATCACTTCCAGGGTCAAGGAGCCAGGAAGTGACATCAGAGGGAAATCCAAAGCTGGCACAAGGAGCAGGCTGGAGAAAAGCTACTCATACTGGCAAAGATTAAGAGGTGCGTGGGGGAAGGGAAAGCACGAGTGCAGAGTGGGGAGGAGCGGGGGGCAGGGAAGGTTCAGGGGTGCAGAGAGAAGGGTGTGGGAGGCATGGAGAGGAGGGTACGGGGGGCACCACCGCCCTGGGCACCTCCTACCCTTACTACGCTACTGAATTTCCATACCATTAGTTTATGCAGTAAATGTTTACACCTAAAGTATGTGTGAATTCATGTATGAGTTTTACATAAAATATTACGCATAAAGAACCTCTTTTGCTAAGCCATGGTGGAGGTTTCTACCACAGCCCAGAGCACTAAATGCTCCGACATTGCTCCGACGCATAGGAATTCTATGAGCGTCACACCAGCATTGGGGCATTTAGCGCTTCAGCCCGCGGTAGAAACCTCGACCTCAGCTTAATAAAAGGGGGAGACATTTTTTAAAAAATATTTTACATAAAATCATGACTCCATCTGCGCTGCACTCAAAACCTACCCCACAGACTCTAAGAGGCCCGGAATCTTTGAACTGTTGACATTTTGCTCATCCCTGAAAACCTCTCTCTCCAAGAAGCTCTACAGTAATCAATCACAGCCAATGTAGTTGGATCCAAGGGCAGACAGCTGTAGTCAATGTTTACTTTTTCTCTTATTTTTCTTTACTATTATATATTAGTGTTCCTTTGCCACTTTACTTATTTTTATTTTTTTACATTTTATTTTACACTGCTCCATTACGTTTGTACGTTAAGAGCAGTCTGTAAAGGAAATAAACCATCTTACTCATAAGCCTCTTGTGTCCAGACTCGCACAACTCAGCTTGAACGGGTTTGGAAGGGTGACTAATTAAAGCCAAAAATCCCAAAGCATTACCGTAGACATGAAAATCAGCTCAATATGAATGGAACTTACTGGAGCTTACAGAGGAAGTGGCAATTTACCCAATTAAAAACATTTCAGACTCATTCTTGAAAAGAGCTTCCTCATTTTATTTTCTAAACGTGACAGGCCCGTTGATAGTACATTCTACTACTACTACTACCACTTATTATTATTCTAAAGCACTACTAGACAGATGCCAAACTGTACAGAACACGTAACAGTCAATCCCTGCTCAACAGAGCTGGCAATCTATTTGAGACAGACAAAAAGTACAGATAAGGAATGTGGCAGCGTAGCTCGTGGCTGGCTGTAGGACTTCATAGAAGTGTGGCAGGCTCGTATACAAGGTGCAGTTAAAAGTCAAAAATATTTATGTACCCAAAATAGGGGTTATAGTCAGCTCTGTGGTGAGGAGGAGCCTAGTGGTAGAACTGCTGCCTCTGTGCCCCTGAGGTTATGGGATCAATCCCAGTGCTGCACCTTGTGAGCCTAAGTCACTAATCTTCTATTGCCCCAGGGACATAAGAAGTACTTTTATAGGGTTGCCAGATTTTCCAATCGGAAAATACGGACCCCTAGACCCATCCCCCCCCCAGGCCCGCCCATCCCTGCCCTGTAACTTTCTAATCCTGCCCCAGTCCCACTCCCCGCTCTTGTTGGTCAGGGAGGAAGTCCACGCATGTGCAAACTTCCTCCCTGCCCCACGCGATTTGAACCCCCAGACATGTCCTCAAAAGGAGGACATGTCAGAGGAAATCCAGACATCTGGTAACCCTATACTTGCATATATGTAAATTGCTTCAAATGTGTAACCACAAAAAAGCGGTATACAAGTCCCATCTCCGTTTCTCTTTGGTACTTCACAGGCTTTCCTGCTCAATACAGTCTCAATCAGTCCTCTTCATGGGGCTGCCTCCTACCCAGGCCCAAACATTCTAACTAATGCCACTCAGGTCTTCTGGACACACATCTAATTTACGCACCGTGGCCCAGATTCTCTATACAGCATCGATATCAGCAGCCGCCTCAAGAGCGTCTGCCGATCGTTTGTCAATCATGCACCTCCAGGAAAGAAAGGTGCCGGAAATGTAGGCCAGGGTTTTCAAGGCCTTCATTTCTGGCACTTATCTTTGCCATGAGTCACGCCTACATAGGTGCTTTACGGTGCCTAACATCACTTCCAGTGTTAGCCATGCCTATAATGGCATTAGGTGCGAATCAAGCATCTTTAAGCGCTGGTAGGTTCTTTAAATTTAACATCGTTTGCCATTTAAAATGGCATTTCTCAATTAACGTATGCACCGTTTATAGAATTTCCCTCTTTAGGAATACTCCCCTATCCTGGCAGTCTACTGTCCATACATCATTAGCTCCTGGAGGCTGACTTGACTGCTTGCAGTTTCCAGCCCCAGGAAAACACTTAGCTCTGGCTACTTCTCTTCCCTGGCACTTCTTTCAGGTACTCTAGCCTCAGTTGCCACTCCCTTACAGATAGGGTTACCATAGTCACCCCATTCTGCCTCCAGCCCCGCCCCGCTCTGCTCACAAAGCCTCCTCTCTTCTTCCGGATGAGCTCCGGCCACGTTTGGAGGGCTTGAAGCATCCGCACATGGGTGTGGCATCATTCGCACATGCTCAGAGGCACGCCAGATGTGGCTAGAGCTTGTTGGGGCTTTCCAAAACCTGGACAAATGCCGGGTTTTGGAAAGCCCATCTGAGAGCCTGGACAGTCCTCTAAAAAGAAGACGTCCAGGTTTTCCAAGACATCTGGTAACCTTACTTACAGACCTCTTGACTTAGGGCCTCTATAATAAACTACCCCTCCCCCTGCCTGTGCCCCACCCCTCCGACTCAGGTTAGCGCCACCTGCTGTAAGGTGGTTCAATTTCAGCCTCAGTGAGGGAATGATCCTATGGAACCCAGCCATATACCACCTACTCCCTCATAAGGAATGAGAAAGCAACATTTAGGGACTTAAGTTATCAATTTGGGCTACCATTAAGATGTGTTATTTTAGCACTCATTTTGCTATTTTAGTACAGGTCTCATCTCACACCATAAGACCTAGGAGGCGTTTTATTTAAGATCAGCGCATGTTATCTGCAGCAAGGACTGCAGGAATAAAATGGATCCTGTGGTAGATAACATGTGGTAACCTGTAGTAAAAGACCCTCCCCCCCTCACTAGTTACTAATAATTGCAGTCAACAGTAAAATGGTTTTATATCAATCGGACCAAAAATCTATGTGGCACAGTGGTTAAAGCTATAGCTTCAGCACCCTGAGGTTGTGGGTTCAGACCCACACTGCGCCTTGTAACCCTGGGCAAGTCATTTAATGGCCCCATTGCCCCAGGTACATTAGATGGACTGTGAGCCTGCTGGGACAGATAGGGAAAAATGCTTGAGTTCCTGAATAAATTCATGTAAACCATTCTGAGCTCCCTGGGAGAATGGTATAGAAAAATCAAACAAAAATCTTCATGCTGGAAATATTTACAAAGCAACTTCGCTATAAATGGATACACAGTTTTTATTTTCATATTAAGCAGCTGTAATCTGGAATGTGCTACCAACAGATATGAAACTGGAAGTAAATTAGGAAGAAATGAAAAAACTTATCTGTTGCAGTTTTCTGGATCTCGCTGCGGCTTGTTCAGCAGAACCAATGTTTCAACCATCAGGTTGTGGCTTTCTTCAGATTATGCTGCGAGGTCTGCAGTTTGTTTTTAAATTGTAGGTCCTCAAACCTGAATGGTTAGGGCTTGAGGTGAATGAGGTAGAAAAGTCCATTGGTCACCAATTTGAATTTTGGTGGGAAAGTCAGTTAGTCACATTCTGTGAGAAAAAGAGACCAACTGATTTTCCCACCAAAATTCAAATTGGTGACCAATGGACTTTCCTGCCACATTCACCTCAAACCTCAACCAATTAGGTTTGAGGACCTACTATATAAAGGCAAACTTCAGAAGAAAGCCACAACATGATGGCTGAAACATCGGTTCTACCTGACATGATGCAACCTGCAACAAGCTGCGGAAACCCTGAGAAAACAAAAAAACAAAAACAAAAAACAACTTATTTGTTTAATAAATATCTTATAAAATAATATTGAATGAATTAAATTTTAAAGTGCTTCTTCCCAGTATTTCTTCCTGGCTAATTCTTTTGTAATCTGCATTGAACCACTTATGTGGAATTTTGTGAACTAGAAGTACCATTTCAATTCAGTAACATATTATGTAACTCATGTTGATAACTCCCCCCCCCCCCCTCATAATGTGAATGATTACAGGGGTGTCCAACCTTTTGGCTTCCCTAGGCTGCATTGGCTAAAAAAAAAAAAAAGTTTCTGGGGCCGTGCAAACGCTGCAGGAAGACAGAGGAGGGAGCCGGCAAGATGGTAAACACCCGGGGGTAGCAGAGGAAAGCACTGCATCGCTCTCGACCGGGGCCACACATAATACTTCACAGGGCCGCATGCGGCCCTTGGGCCGCAGGTTGGACACCCCTGGATTAAAACAACCTGATCTGTTGGTGGCCATCAGAGACAGCATGAAGCCTAAAGAGGCAATTCTGTAAGTGGGTGTGTGAACTTAAATGCATCTCGCATGCATAAGCGCATAGAAAAGTGAAATTTATACACATAAGTGAATTATGCGCTATTCTATAAGCACAAGATTGCTATAAACTGCTCTGAATTGACTCCCCAGTCATTAGTAGTGGTATAGAAACTTTATATAAACAGTAAACAAATAATAAACATGGGTACTGAATAGCTGAATCGAGTTTCACAATTAAAAACATCCTGCAAAAGATGGGTTTTAGCCTGCATCAGAAGAGGCCCAGAGACATACCAACTTAGAGGACAATGTCTTTATTCTGCATGAGATGGTGCCACCTTTCTCTCGGGGCTAGTGCTACAGATACAGATGGTTTCAAAGAAGCCAGATATCCACAAACAAGCCAGCTCAGTACTTCACATGCACAAGAAAAAACTTTCAAAAGAGTCAGGCTACAGCTTTTATCATGGCAGCATTCCATACACCTCTGACTGTGTCTTATGAAATGCAAATCAGGAATGCTGAATTCCTTTGTAGTACTTTACTGCTTCTTAGCATGCACTGAGTAAAATCTCCTTTTATGACATAGAAAACACTCAAATCTCAAAACCTCTCTGCGTTGCCTCAGAATTCTATTGAAATGGTTAGATTTAGGATTACTGTGCAGAGCTGTAAACATCTGATTAGCTAGTCGAGTTGCTATACTTTTGAATTAGATGTGATAAAAACTCACCTTTCCTGAAAATGAATTGCTGTAATCTAGAGCCATCAAATAATCAAAATAATGCATCTATCATATACAATAGACAAGATGCATATGTCGGTGTTTCCATTCCTTAGAGCAGTAAATGAAATCCACATTTTCACATTCAGGAACAGTACTTCCGAGTATCCAGGAGGTTTTGCTGGATCTCTTAAGTGGAATGAATAACCTCATAGGTCACTGAGTTGCAAGCTGAATTAATAGGGTTTGCACTGACTCCACTGGGAATCATCGTAATCAAGATTTTAGTTACAGCTGTAACTATACTACTAATCTTGTATATACTACTACCGTATTTTCACTCATATACCGCGCACCCGTGTAAAACGCGCACACGGGTATAGCACGCGGGAAACTGTAATGTATTTAAATAAATTTTTATATACCGCGCACACCCGTATACCGCGCATGCCGCCCCGACTCTCCCGTCGCCACCCGACTCTCCTTTCGCCCGCCCCGACTCTCCTCTGGCCACCCCGACTCTCCTTTCGCCTGCCCCGACTCTCCTCTCCCCCTTGAAGTCCTGTCCCCATCCTGAAAGCCTGATGCCCCCCCGACGTCCGATTCAACCCCCCCCCCACAGGACCGTTCGCACCCCCACCCCGAAGGACCGCTCGCACGCACACGCACCCCCACCCCGAAGGACCGCTCGCATGCACTCACACCCGCACCCCCACCCCGAAGAACCGCTCGCACCCCTACAGCCTCCCGACCCCCCCCCCCCATCATGTAGAAGCTCCTACCGTCGTCCTGCTGCTTCCTCTTCCGGCAGTCCCGCCCTTTCTCTGATGTCAGAGAAAGGGCGGGACCACCGGAAGAGGAAGCAGCGCAGATGCAGGGCTCACAGAAGGGCCGGGACCGCCGGAAGAGGAAGCAGCAGGACGACGGTAGGAGCTTCTACATGATGGGGGGGAGGGGTCAGGAGGCTGTAGGGGTGCGAGCGGTCCTTCGGAGTGGGGGTGCGGGGCAGGTGCGAGTGCGTGCAAGCGGTCCTTTGGGGTGGGGGTGCGGGTGCGTGCGAGCGGTCCTTCGGGGTGGGGGTGCGAGCGGGTCCTGCGGGGGGGGGTGAATCAGATGTCGGGGGGGTGAACTATGTAAAAAAAAAAGTTGTAAAATGCGCTCACGCGTATAACGCGCAAGGTTATGCACGGTTTGTAAAAATTGTGTATAACGCATGCTTTATATGCGTGAAAATACAGTAATGCTGTATATCCTACTAATCTTACAACTTAGCTATGGAAATATAGTCTATGCACTCAAAAGAATAGTTGAGCTCTGGTATGCATTGTCAGATGTTGTGGTAAAAGAGGTTAACGTAGCTGGTTTTAAGAAAGGTTTGGACAATTTCCAGGAGAAAAAGGCCATAGTCTGTTATTGAGGAAGACATGGGGGAAGTCGCTGCTTGCCCTTGATCAGTAGCATGGAATGTTGCTACTCTTTGGGTTTTGGCCAGGTACTAGGGACCTGGATTGGCCACCATGAGAAAGGGCTATTGGGCTTGATGGACCATTGGTCTGCTCCAGTAAGGCTACTCGTATGTTCTTATGCAGGAATATCTCAAGCTAATTTGAAGAGACTTCAAAAGCTACACAATACAGCAGTGTCTCTAAAATTGTGTGCCATGGCACAGTGGTATGCCCCGAAGAGCTTCCGGGTATGCCACAAGAGATTCCAAAATTCTACTTTATTTTTTAAAAATTCCCTTAAGTATTCAGTACACTAGAATAGATGAGGTGTGCGTTGCATACGCAAGTCTGTCGATGTTATGAGCGTCTGCATGTGTAAGGTTAAAAGCACCAGACAAGCATCATTCTTTGATGTGATTGGTCCTTGAAAACTAATGACAAGTAATTTTATTTTTATTTCTTTATGCCGTGGTTATCCTATCTTGAGCAACAAAGCAATCAAGGCTTTGCTACTTTTTGGATCTTCTTATCTTTGCAAACTTGGATTTTCAGCTCTGACAGAAATTAAATTAAAAAAAAATAAAAAAAAGAGAACGACAGCAGATGGTGGACAATGAAATGCATATTTGCTTGTCGACTATCGAGCCGCGTTTTGAGTTAATTTGCACTCAAAAACAAGCACATCCATTGCAGTGATTAAAAATTCTATTCTACTTTAGTTTCACCATTGTTACAAGTACCCATACATAGCTTAAAGAACTTTAAATAAATAGCTCTCAAATTTAATTCTTTATTGGTTTTGCAATTTTATCATTTCAATTATAATGTACCGGAGCTAAAAGTTTGAGACACACTGCAATACAGCCTTAATTTATTAGGCAATCTTTAAAAAGCATGATGATATAACACCATTGTATAAAAGCTATCATTACCTACCGATAGTACAAAGAATTAAGTTTAAGGAATTAAAACTGGCACATGGGCCCAGATTCTATAAAAGACACTATAAAAGACACCTAGGGCTCCTTTTACTAAGGTGCGCTAACGTTTTTAGCGCATGCAGGATTTTATCGGGTGCTAAACCCGCGCTACACTTCTAGAACTAACGCCAGCTCAATGCTGGCGTTAAGGTCTAGCGCACGGGGCAATTTAGCGCGCGCCATTCCGCACATTAAGGCTCTAATGCACCTTTGTAAAAAAAGCCCCTACGGTTAGGAGCTTACATCGGCACGCCTAGCCAATCTAGGCACCTAACTTTAAATTAAACAGTTTAATCAGCTCTGATAACAAGATTAATTGATTTAAATTCAAATTAATTGCTTTCTAGGCATTTCACTCGGTAGGCGCCTAATACTTTCAGCTAGGTGCCTAGACCAAGGCACTTACCAGATAGTGGGTGTAGTTAAGGAAGGGTGGATGATGGGTGGATTGCAGGCATGTTTTCCATGTAGGCACCTAAATTGGACTTAGGTGCTGGAATTTAGGCAAAAAAAAACAACCACCACCTAGCGTAAATAGGGGGGCGCCTAAGATTTAGCTGCCTTCTGCCGTCAAAATCCAATTTAGGCACTGCTAGGTGCAAGTTTATACACAGCCCCTAACTCATGACCGACATGCACCATGTTCCTTGATACCTGTGTTTTAGGCACCATGCTACCCTGGCTACATTCACTACAGCCTGGCTGCCCTTGGTAAGCCCACTCTTGCTATCAGAAACCAGGCCTGGCTAGTACCTGGACGGGAGACTAGTGGGGAATGCCAGGCACTGTAGGCCTCAGGGCCCTATGTCAGGCAGCAGCAACATAATGGAGCCATACACTGTGCTGGAGAAGGCAATAGCAAACCACTCCTGTACTCTGCCTTGAAACATTACAGGGAGGATTCCTAACTGTACCTGCAGCCATGGGTCAATGGTCATTGTCCTATACTTGGCTCATTGTCTCATTGTCCTATACTTGGCTCATTTTTACTGCATTTTGATTTCTAGAGTGGCACTGTGATTAAAGCTACAGCCTCAGCACCTTGAAGCTGTGGGCTCAAACCCACATTGCTCCCTGTGACCCTGGGCAAGTCACTTAATCCCCCCCATTAGATAGACTGTTGTCCCACTGGGAAAGTCAGGGAATTATGCTAGAGAACCTGAATAAATTCATGTAAACCATTCTGAACTCCCCTGGGAGAACAGTATAGAAAATTGAATGAATAAATAGTGTGAAAAGCTTCAGTTTCTGATAAGCAGAGCTGCTATTGTGACATCATAATGCCTCATTCCACCAATGTCTAAGAGCCAACCTCATCAGTGATGTCACAATACCCTGTTCTTGGCTCATTTCTACATCATTTTGATTTCTAGAATGGTGCAGTGGTTAAAGCTACAGCCTCAGCACCTTGAGGTTGTGGGCTCAAACCCACATTGCTCCTTGTGATCCAGGGCAAGTCACTTAATCCCCCCATTGCCCCAGGTACATTAGATCAGTGATTCCCAACCCTGTCCTGGAAGAACACCAGGCCAATCGGGTTTTCAGGCTAGCCCTAATGAATATGCATGAGAGAGATTTGCATATGATGGAAGTGATAGGCATGCAAATTTGCTTCATGCATATTCATTAGGGCTAGCCTGAAAACCCAATTGGCCTGGTGTTCCTCCAGGACAGGGTTGGGAACCACTGCATTAGATAGATTGTGAGCCCACTGGGACAGACAGAGAAAAATGCTTGCAAACCTGAATAAATAAATGTAAACCATTCTGAACTTCCCTGGGAGAACAGTATAGAAAATTGAATAAATAAATATCCTAAAAACCTGATTGGCTGAGCATGCCCCAAGGACTGGTTTGAGAACCACTGCTCTGCAACATAACCGTACACATAAATGCCAGCACTTCCATATTGATGTATTGGATTGCAACCCATTGAAATGTTCATCATATATGTTTCTACAATGAATGTTTATACCTAGCACATAAATATCCATTTCTCCTGTATTTTTTTTTTATTTTTTAAATAGACTCTATGTTTGCAGATTCTGTTCTGAAATACTGGTAAAACTTGAGACATCCTAACCTGGCCATCTCAATGCTGACTTCTACATCCTTTCTAAAATGAGACTGCACTTGTATTGGTTATGCTTAGTATTTTGCAACTGTATGATCTTTCATTTTCTTTTTACCCACCTTAAACCCTGTGGCAGGACATAAATGTCTGTTTAAATTAAATTAGATTTTGGAAAGGTCAGGTTATATAGAAAAATCTCCTGAAATGACTGTGAGAGTCAGGCGTCAGAGAACTGAGAGATTGCCAGGAAAGGCACTACCCTCACTGGAGAGGGCCCAGAAACAGAGCTGCTAAGTTACCCAGTTCCAGGAGGGAGACTTTTTGGCCAGTCATGGTTTTGAATGTACCACCTGATACATTGAAATCTTTGTAGACCCCGATTCAGCCAATTTAAATCAATGTAGTACAGGCAGTCCCCAGGTTAAGAACGAAATACATTTTTAAGCTGTTTTAAAGTCGGATTTACATGTAACTCAGAACTTGCAGATTTTCAGGTTCTTGCTGCTTACCTCTGCTCCCAGCTGACAAAAGCGACGACTGTCCCTAAAAGTGTCCCCTCTAAGGTACAACATGCACAACCACACACTGTTCTTAATGTGGCCATGCATCATTCCAGAATCTGCTACAGGAGAAGTGTCGGTGTCTGTGCCACTGGAAATACTGCTCTGTGAAATCAAATGAAGCCGCGACCGCCTTCTTAAGTATGAATCATACTTAAGTCGGGCGTCTGTAACTCGGGGACTGCCTGTATATCCCAAAGTGCATCAGGATACAGTTGTCAAAAATCCAAGACTGGCTGAAAATCTTTCTCCTGGTAATGGAGAACTTGGATAAGCTATCTATGGATAAGCTGAAGGCTACCACCTTGGCAGGCTGGATGCAGAGCCTGAACAAGATATAGTAACCAAAAAGGTTTATGGGTTGCTGTAAAGAATCTAAACTAGACTCAGAGATGCCTGCTGATAAGGATAAAAATGAAAGTCCCCGATTTTGCAGAGAATTGAAGTAATGCTCTGTGTGGAGAAGCAGACTATATTAGATAATAATAGAGGTCTTCTTTTATGGTATGTGTCTGGCTGTTTCTGGTGACCTGGCAATGTGGTCCAGAGCAAGACAGAGGAAGTGTACTGTCACATATAGCAGCAAGGGATCATGATACCCTGAACATGTAATGAGAGGCTGGAGGACATTCCATACCAAGGACTGTGATTGTGATGCGGCTTCACAGGGCATAATCGAGGCGAGCGAGCTCTAACTGCTTCCCATTCATTATCTTCTCTACTTGGCTGTGGTGGGAGCGGCAGGAGGCGGGTCGCACAGGGTGTAATTCCAGTTCAGTACAGTCCCGCTGCAGGAATTTATTGACCCAGAGGAGGCTGTGAACACAGAGTCCCAACAAGAGAATGGGAAGTGGGAGAATTCAAGAGATTCCCACTCTGGGGCATGGGAGCAGTATGCTGGGTAACAGAGCTCCAGGGAATTACATGGAAGAATGAAAATCCTAGCCCCCAGGATGTAATGACGAGATAGACAAGAATAATCCTCGCTACTGAAAAATCCCTAAGTGTAAGGGTGAAAAGTAGCTATTTTCACTTGCTATGGAGCTTTTCCACACTTGTGTTTTACCGATTATCAGTTTTAAGAACTGACATTCATTTGAGAATCTCAAGCCCTTAAAGTCATGACAAGTTGCCCTAGAGATGAAAAGAAAACGCACGTTAGCTTGAAATACTTATCTGATTCAACTAAATGGCATATATATGGCAGAAGCCTTTGCTAAGATAGTGCTTTAAAAGTGTTAAAAGCAACATGAAACCTTGAAAAAAAAAAAAAAATGCCAATAGAGAGGTTTGATAAAGTGGTAAGATTTTAATCCTTAAACCTTTTTGAAATTCTGATGGCCTTTAAAATATTCCTTGATACTAAGGGCTCCTTTTACAAAGGTGTGCTAGCGTTTTTAGTGCATGCACCGGATTAGCGTGTGCTAGCCGAAAAACTACCGCCTGCTTAAGAGGAGGCGGTAGCGGCTAGCGTGCGCTATTCCGGGCATTAAGGCCCTAACGCACCTTTGTAAAAGGAGCCCTAAATACCTGGCCCCCTCTGTTGGTTCACCTTCTTGCGCTCATAGCTGACAGGTCAAAGGGCTAAATTCAACTTTCAGACATCCTGTCCCTCCCCCCCAAAAAAGAAAAAGTATAACTCCTTTCTTATACCGTCTTTAAAACGTTTTTCCATTTATTAAAGATTTACCTTCCCTATGTGCATCTGAGCAGGGTCAGAGCATTTAGCACCCCGGGTCGTGGTAGAAACCTCTACCGCAGCTTAGTAGAAAGGCCCCGTAGGAACACAATAAATGATGATAGACAAAGACCAATATGGTCCATCCAGTCAGGGTTGTTTTCTCCCCCTCCCCACATTTTGTCCATAGCATTGTTGCTGCCAAGCAGGTTACCCGTTCCTCCCAGTCCTGCTAAGAAAAACTGCAAGGAAGATGTTCAATGTAAGAACATTATAGAATTTATTACTTTCACTCCTTTAACAATTAAGCTGTTTCCTGCAGCTCTTAACACTGAAATGCAACTAGTCCCACCCAATATAGACTTTTTCCAAACTCAAACCCTCATTTTCAACACCATTCACTATTGTGCCAACAAGAAACATAGCTACTCAGACTGAAATGCAGTGAACATGTTATAAAATTAGGGTTACTAGACGTCCGGATTTCCCCCGGACATGTCTTCCTTTTCGAGGATATATCTAGGGTCCGGGGGGGGGCACTTTGTGCAGGTTTTGAAAAGCTTCCCGTCAAAATTGCATCGGGAGGAAGCATTTGCACATGCGCGGATGCCGTCTGGGGGCGGGGCTGGGGAGGGGCAGACCGGGGCATGATGCAGGTGAAACAAGGCGGGACTGGGTGAGACTGTGGGCGTGTCCATGGGTCCAGATTTTCCTTCAGGAAAATCTGGTAACCCTATATAAAATGATTTAGCATATAGCCATGCTAAGCAGACTTTTCAATTTCTTTGCTAACCAGCAGAGAAAGCTACATTAATGTAAGACAGCAAAACATGGTTAATAAGTAGTTTTGTTTTGGCAGTATTCATGTGTGCTGTCTCTCTGTGAATCTTATAAAGGAGAAACAATAAAATATATTTAACTTCATCGGACTGGATCTGAATTTTCAAGTATAAAATTCCTCATGCCTAGTTATATGTTTAAGTGACAGCTCTCCTTATCTGCTCAGCATAGCAAGGAAATCTAATTTGCTTTCTTTGGAAAACTACTGAAATGTATATTTGATAAATATGTTGATCATGGCCACAGAATACATCACTGGCACCACAGTCTCTATCATCTCCATCCAGTCAGCCAGCAGTTACCTTGGCAGAACAGAAATGCATTCCTCTTGTTCCAGAACTTACTGTCCACAATAAAAACCTCAACCAAGAGAGTATATTACAAACGCCCTTTAAGTTTGTACTGCCATGTATGTTAATGCAGCCGTATTCTGAAGGAGCATGTTCATATTGTTACTCTAAGTGGCCTTAACCAAGTTCAGCCCTCCAGATTTTCAGATATACCCAATGAACATGCATGACAGAGATTCGCATGCCTCCTACTTCGACTGAATACAAAGAATCCCTCTCATGCATTTTCAGGAGGGCCACCTATTCAAAACCGCTGTATCTTTATAGCCTGACAGTAGCCTTCAAATTCTTTGAAAATATGGTCCCAGCCTACATGTCAGAAAAATTATCAACCTTTATCCCTCACCAGCCTCTAAGATCACAAGGTGAAAGAAGGCTTGCCATTCCACCGGCAAGAATCCTCCAGCTAAAAAATGCCCGAAAATGAGTCTTACCAAAATAATGGAATAAAATCCTGCCTACTGTCAGATCACTAGCAGGAATAATTAACTTCAGGAAAGTGATAAAAACCCATCTTTTTATCTAATATCGTCTAAACTTCTCCCTCCGTATTCGCTGTGATAGGGGATTAACAGACCCGCGAATAACTTTTTTCATATGTTATTCGCTGTTTTCTATTAAAAACCATCGTGAATATGGTGAAACCACAAATAACATGGTGGGAAACCTGGCCTGTTCCTGAAGGGGAGGCAAAACACAGTGAAGAAAGGGCTGGGAATCAGCGATTTTTCTGTGTAAACGCTTGGAATCAGCGATTTCTCTATGCAAGCTGACAGAATTGAGGGGAGAGGAGCCAGCAAGCTTAAAACCGCGAATGCTGACACCACGAATACAGAGGGAGAAATGTACAAAGACTGCTCCAGTCCCCAAGCTAAGTCAGACCAGAACCCCCATATATCTCAACCCGTGAGCAAATTCCTATTATTTGTGAGATTTCACTGTGGCTCACTGGTTGAGCTGCTGCCTTGGTACCCAGAGGTTGCGAGATCAAATCCCAGTGCTGCTCCTTGTGACTCTGGGCAAGTCCCTTAATTCTCTAGTGTCCACCACTTTGAATATAAGCTTTGAATAGTGTACAGTTCCCTTTCCCTATTACTGTAAAAGCCCAGCATCTATGTTATCTTGAGCGTAACAGTTAAAAATGATGTGCAACTGTAAATAATTCAAACACTCCTTTCAGATTTATCCTTCCGTGTATGACAATTGCCCTACTACTGCAAGAAGTCTGTGCTTTTTCTTCTCTAATTTATACTACGTATGTAAACTTGTAACCCATTCTGGGCTCTTCTGGAAGGCCAGGCTATAAAATCTAATAAATAAATAAAATCTGGCCTGTTTTGTGGACAAGACTACCATGCAAGCCTATCCTAGTTCATCAGTCATAAACTCATAATACCCTTTATATTTAGAAGACAATTATTCCAGTTCCAAATTAAGTTTCATAGCTCTCGTAGTGCCTGGCTGCTCTCAATACCGTATCTGCCTCTCACATCTGCTCTTACATCTCCTGACACTATCGCAGCTGAGAGAAGAGCGAGATGAAGTGATAAGGAAGGTAAATCCGATACCGAGAGTATTCAAAGACGTAAAACATCCACACAGCTGGTATGATTCTTACCCATACAAATTACAGGATGTCAATGGCAGCCTTCTGAAACTGTTGTGCCTTGCATTGGATGATTGGTTCAATTAGGGATGCAATGTATACTAGTTCTCCTATATATGCAAATATATCACATATATGTTCATTGCCTGAAAACTAGACTACTTAGATGTGCCTACAAAACAGGGTTGGAGTAAGGTTATCATATGGTTCCAGAAAAAAAAGGACGGATTAAGACATTGAAAGCAATGGAAGTAAGGAGGCCAGACTGAGACATCCGGGTTTTACTGTTTTACTTCCATTGAAAGAAATGGAAGTAAAACCCGGATGTCTGAATCCGTTCTCCTTTTTCTGGAGCCATATGATAACCCTGGGTTGGAGACTGCTGATCTATAGTACATCAACTGATTGTCAGTGCTAGTACTTAATAAGAAGTATTAAAGTCAGAGTGTAGAGCCCAGTTTCTAGAGTGTGAAATTGCGAAGCAACCAAGGTCCAGGCTCAAATCCTTCCTTCCATTTGTGGAAGTGCTGGCTCCACCGCGACTCTGTCCCTAGACCTCCCACCACAAAGTCAGTTTCATCTTAGATGGATAGAGGGGACATCCAGTGGCACCATCTGATTAAGTGTCACTGGATATTGGTGGAATGTCCCAGACAGGCAATTCAATGGGGTAGGAGTATCTCTAACCTGCTTAGGTACAATCTAGATTGTGAGCCCTCTGGGAACAGGGAAATACCTACTGTAGGTGAATGGAACTTGTCTTGACCTACCAACTGAAAAGGGAAGGCTTCCGGCTCAGCTGCAGGACGCACATAGGAGCCGCTGCCCGTGGCTTTGTACAGAGAAGCAACTGGAGCTAGAAGGAGGAGGGAGTTGGCCAGAAGAAGGTAAACACCCACAGGAGGGAGGCACGTACTTGAGACATAGAATGGAGAGAGGGAGGGAGGGGGAGAGTGAGAGGGGCACATGTTGAGACTCGGGAAGGAGGGAGCACAAACTTCAGACAAAGGATGGAAAGGAGGCGACATGAGCTTGGGACACAGAATGAAGGGATGGAGGGGAGCATGAGCCATAGGATGGAAGAATGGAGGGAGTGAGGGAAAGAGATGCTGAGAAGGGGGAGGGAATAAAAATGGAGAATTGGGTGCCTGAGTGAGAGGGAAAGAGAGATGGTACACATGGGAAAATGAAGAAATAGGAGAATTGTTGGGCATAGGGAGGGAGAGGGGATTATTTGACATGATGGTGGGAGAGGAGTGAGGTAGAGATGCATGGGGAAGAGAGAGATTAATGCTGGATGTGGTGGTGGAGAGGGAACAGCAGGCTGGATGGAAAGGGATGCAAGAGGGGCCTCAAGGAGGTGTAGAAGGTTGGAAAAATGCTAGGATTTGAGTTACTTACAAATTCAACTTAAGAACGGTTTATAAAACGGAACTCGTTCTTAACCCGGGGACTGCCTGTATTTGTTACTGGGTTGGCCACTGTTGGAAACAGGATTCTGGGCTTGATGGATCTTTGTTCTGTTCCAGTATGGCAACTCTTCTGTTCTTAACTTCTATATGACCCTACACCATACCACTCAAATCATCAGTGCTCACAGCCAGCTTCAAAACTCCTCTGAACAAGAACCTTACCCACCATGGTACAGATCAATGTGCAGGTACAGTACCTATTAACACTAAAAAGAAAAATAATTCCCACTTTAAGCCTCACATAACATCTGTATAGATTTAATTGCACTTAATCAGATTTTGCATAAATACCTAATCTCTTATGGATTGTACAAATTAATGGGACTAGGAAGTGATGTCAGAGGGCGCAGGCAGCAAGTTAGAGGTGCTGCTTGTGTTGGGGAAGTTAAAGGGTTACAGGGGAGGAGAAGAGGGTGGGGGGCGGCACTGCCCCAGGCACCTCCCATCCAAGCTATACCACTGGATAGAACTGACATTTTTGCAGTGCTATTGATTCATTTACCTTGGCTGAATATTGCAACTTAACCAACCAAATGCTGACTCCACCTCCAACCCTCCCCTCCCCCCAATAGCTGCTTTTGCAGCACTAACCTACTAACAGCCTAATTCTATAAAAGGTGCTACAAATTGTGCATGCAATTAAATTGAATAATGATCCAATTGGCACCGATAATTGGGATCTTAACAAGCAATTATTGGGGCTAGTTGGAACTAATTAAAATTTGCATGCACATATTTAGGCGCAGGATCTGCGTGTGATTTTTTTATGCACAGTTCCCAAAAAAGGGGGTGCAGCTACAATATGATCATAGGTGGATCGGGGCATCCCAGCAATTTATGCACTCGGTTACAGAAAAAGGGGGGGGGGGGGGGATCCGTGCCTAATTTAGGCGCAAGAATTTACACCACATTTCAGTTGGTGTCAATAGCCATGTCTAACGTAAGGGTGGTTCCTGGCACCGAGAGCTATTCTTTAAATGGTGCCCAACTTTGAAGCTTGAAGAATGGTCTGAAATTTGGCAGCTAAAATTTAATGCTAAGGAATGCAAGGTCATGCATTTAGGCTGCAAAAACCCGAAGGAACGGTATAGTTTAGAGGGTGAAGAACTTGTGTGTACAACAGAAGAGCGGGACCTGGTCGAGATTACATAGGGGAGACACCCTCCAGGGATTCAAGACAAAGTTAGACAAGTTTCTGCTGAACCATAACGTACTCAGGTAGGGTTAGTCTCAGTTAGGGCGCTGGTCTTTGACCAGAGGGCCGCCACGTGAGCGGACTGCTGGGCACAATGGACCACGGGTCTGACCCAGCAGCGGCAATTCTTATGTTCTTATGATGATCTTAAAGTTGAAAAGGTGACGGTGAAAGCTATAAAGATGCTAGGGTGCAAAAGAAGAGGTGTGGCCAGTAGGAAAAAGGAGGTATTGATGCCCCTGTATAAGACTCTGGTGAGACCTCATTTAGAATATTGTGTACAATTCTGGAGGTCGCACCTTCAAAAAGATATAAAAAGGATGGAGTCGGTCCAGAGGAAGGCTACTAAAATGGTATGTAGTCTTCATCATAAGGCGTATGGGGACAGACTTAAAGATCTCAATCTGTGTACTTTGGAGGAAAGGCAGGAGAGGGGAGATATGATAGACACGTTTAAATACCTACCTAATGTAAATGCGCATGAGTCGAGTCTCTGTAATTTGAAAGGAAGCTCTGGAATGAGAGGGCTTAGGATGAAGTTAAAAGGTGACAAGCTTAGGAGTAATCTAAGGAAATACTTTTTTTGCAGAAAGGGTGGTACATAGAATAGTCTCCTGGAAAAGGTGGTGCAGACAGAGAAGCGTGGGATAGGTACATGGGATCTCTTAGAGAGAGGATGAGATGATAATGGTTACTGCGGATGGGCAGACTGGATGGGCCATTTGGCCTTTATCTGCCATAATGTTTCTATTTTTAGAGTTGCACTGGGTGATGTGTTTTTCAGCACCGATTTTTTTAGGCAACATTTATAGAATCTAGTCTTTGGTGCCACTGCTCCCGGTGTTGCATAGAGAAAAAAATCACTGTTCCCAGCTGCACTTTTTTCATTGGAACAGGTCAGGTTTTTTGCGGTTTTGTGCCTTTTTTTTGTGGTTTTTGTTTTTGGGGTTTTTTTTTTACAGAAAAACTGCGAATAATATACGAAAAGTTATTCGCGGTTTTTCTCTATTCGCTGCCTTGCCGTTCCCCTATCACCGCGAATGCGGAGGGGGGGTGAAGTGTATTGTGTTGGGCAAAATATTGGTCAACCCATGGTCCCAGTGACCCACCCTGTTCTCCCAGTCCCACCCTTGTTCTTCTCTAGACCCTAGACAGGGACTGTTTGTTCTGCGTGACTACAGCAATAGTAGGTAACTGGGGCTTAAAATAACGTCAGTAATTCATAATTATAGTTGGAGCAAAGGGTTGTTGGTAACTATGATATGGAAGCAGCGTATGAAATCATATATACTTATGTCAACATTTAAACCAAATATTGGTATCTCTCTCTCCGTCTCTCTATGTATCTAAGAACAATTACACCACAAGTGAGAAACTGTGCTCAATGCTTTTGTCCCGTTGATCGCAGTCAGAGAGCCCATAGCATTTCTTGTTCTCTTTCAGATCGCCCCCTTTCTTTGTTTTCGGGCTGCTGCTTTGGGCACAATGACCCCACGCTGACCCTTTCGTCTCCCCCTCCCACTGGTCTGAACCTAGCCTGCAGAATCGGGTTGAAAACTGACGACTGTCTCCTGAAACACGCCCACCCCCCCTTGCCCCCTTTCTTGGAGGTGAAGGTAAGGGTGGAATCGATGGGAGCGAGTCACCCACGTCCCTCCCTTTACACCGACTGAGAAAGTGCTCCGGCAGCTGGGCTTCCCCCACCAGCCGTCAGCGGTAGCCACAGTGGTTTTTTTTTATTACCTTGTGGTCAGCGACGCCAGTGTAGCCGTCCAAACCGGGGCCGGCCGGCGAGCGCTGGATCTCTTTCCCACCGTCGGTCTGCTGCCGGGGCTGGTCCTTCTGGTTGCCGCCGCCGCTGTATATGATCAACAAGCTGGTGCACATGGTGGTGAGTGCTAAAATCACAGCCAGCCCCTGATGCTAGAGACAGAAAAAGATCACGATTGTGACAGCCAGTAATCCAAGCAGACAGAGCCTAACAGCGACTTTAGCTCTCTTTCTCCCGAGTGCCCTCTCCCAAACCTTGCGAAGGTGGGTCAATAATCACAACGGCAAAGAGAGAGATTTTCCAGGCAAATTTCCCTCCCCAGTGAAGGTCTTTATTGGGAATAGTATACTTGGTTACATTGAAGTTGGTGGGCTTGAGTTTGAACGACTCATTTTTTTTTGGGGGGGGGGGACTCTGGTCCCCTCAAGTTGTTCTTTTATTCTGGTCAGAAAATGTGGTAACTGGGATTTCCTAGGTTTTTGGGGTTTTTTTGGTAAGTTTCAGCTCAATTAAGGATAAGAAACCATCCAGGCTTCCCCCCCCCTCCCCATTTTAACTTGCATTTTCTTGCAGACTGTAATCTTGTCCCGAGAGCACAATAAGAAGAAAAGGATTTAAAAAACCCCCAAACCCCACAACAATAATATGACGGGTGACTTCGGGGGTCCAGCAATTTCTGTGTTTTGACGTATGCTTGGCTTGATAACTACATTTTTCTTTCCTTTTTTAAAACAGTTGGATTCGGAAAGTTTTCCAGGGTTTAATTTTTTTTTTTTTTTTGTCATGCCTTTTTTTTAAAAATGGAAAATGCTTTTCCCCTCCCCATGAAAACCATGTGTTCTGATAATCCACTAGAGCAGCTCTCCCCAGACCCTGCATGTTTCTGCACGGGTAAATTAGTTGCAGCTATTGACTTACCATCAGGGTCTTCATTTTAGGCACCACTAACGGGCACAGGATAATTCTCAAGCTTGTGCGTCTGAATCCTCTTTTTTATTTACTGCTTCCATTCTGCAAAAAGCCAGGTTAGAACGCGAAGCCGAGCAAAGGGAGAGAAGGGGGCAGGCTGCGCCGAAAGCACCGCTGTTGCAGAGATTAGAGATGGAATTAAAACTGGACCCTTTTAGTCTCTCGGTGATCTGCGTGCCCGATCCTGCTGCGGCTTGCAGGGTCCTAGTGCCCCTACCGTACTACCTCAGAAAATGACTGTGCTCTCGGCAAATATGTAGACCCTAACGCTCTCTTACATTTCTTAGTTCTTTCCCTACACTACTAGTAATCTAAACAAAAATATATTCTCTTAAGTATTCTAGGTAATTTTGCATTGAGTTTCTTTTAAACAAGAGGCTACTCTGGATAGCTCTACACTAGGGTGGGGGGGGGGGGTGTTCCCAAACCAGTGCTGGGATTTCCCCACTCAGGTTTCAATCCATAATGAATATGCATGAGATATAATTTGCATGTCAATTCTGGAGATGTCATCATTTTAAAAAGCACTATTGAAAAAAGAAAAGTGTTACAATTTCATGCACAGCTAGCTTTAGATTTTGTGTAATATTGGTATTTACCTACCTGGGAATTTCTAGGAAATTATGCAAAAAATACACAAATTGCTTATGTATGTTTAAGTGGTCTGATGATAGTTTTTATGCGTTTGGATTGCATGTTAAATCGAGGTGGCAAAGGTAACTCCTGAGCACGCCGCCAGTATCATGGTAGCTGCCACGAGGCTTCCCCGATCGGCTCCGCAGTTCCTCCTCCAGTCGGTTCCCGCGCTGCTGACGCCAGCGCTGGGGCTAACAGCCTCACTGGCTGTACTCGAGGAGGAGGGCGGAGCTTGGTGGGAGAGCGGGCTGTTTAAAATCTGTGCTGCTGGGAAGCCCTGGTCTTTTTGGGCTCCCTGGCAGCAAGAGCATTTTTCAAGCAAGAGCGGCAAAGAACGTCAGTGATCAGCTGGAGACCGGCAGCGGGAGCATTACCCGGCTTCCCGTTCCCCAGCAGCCAGATTGTCAGTGGACAGCCAAAGACAAAAAAATAAAAATTTCTCTCAGCGCCCCTAGTAGTGCATAGAAGGAATGCTTAAGGGGAATTTTGCGATGTTCGGTGGAGTTCTTCCATTTCTCCAATGTGCTGATTTTGCAAGGCTGCATCGGAGACAGTGAGGTGCTGAGCACGTGCTTCTTCAGTTGTAGTTCCTCTGGTAGTTCCTCTGGTTCAGTGCTGGGCAATTTTGCCAAGAACCTGTTATTCATGTGAAGTCCCGGAGCTGCTAGTTTTGCTGCTTGTCCAGGCTGTTTTTTCTGTGGTGCAAATGCAGGCTCGTTCCTGTTCTGTGATTCAGCCTGTTCCTGCTTCAAGGCGCCAGTTTTTCATGCTCCTGCTCTTCTATACCAGATAGTTCCTGGTCTGCTGCTACCGACAGTTCCGGACAGTTCCTGTCAACCTGGTTCTTCCTGTCCTGCAAATCCTGGCTGTTCCTGTACTTCGATTCTTGAGTTACTCTTCCATCTTGCTCCCGCTTCCTGATGAGTCAACGTGATCTGTGCTATTGTTCCAACTTCTCCCAGTAGTGGTAACTACAGTATTGCTTGCAGAATGCCATGAAAGAGCTAAAAACAACACCCAACGCCAAAAGAAACAGCTGGCTGAACACCAGTTCCACAACAACAGCACTCAACCGAGTTGCAGCACCTGCCGGCAGCCACTCCACAGTGATCCTCCACCAGGCAGAAGTGACAGCCCGAGAGATATATCGACTCTGCGGACCTCCCCTTGCCAAAGTCGGAGAACGGCGAGGTGCTTGGTTGCACTTCACTTGTCATCCAGGATACCTCTGTGCTCCCGGGGTCTAGTGGAGGTCTTCCAATAGAGGGCAGGCAGACCAGCCTTGTGCAGCCTCCGCAGGATCTGAGCGAGGAAGGGTCGACCGCAGATGGGCTCGGTCAGTCACCTTCTGGGCTTCAATGCCAATCCACATGATGTGCAAGCTCTCTTCTCCCTATGGAGTTGAGTGCCCCTCTGCGTGGGTCGGAACCAATTGCACCGGCTGTTGGCGAGTTACATGTTGGATCTCGAGAACAGTCTGGAGTGCAACATGACGCAGATTTGAGAATTGAGTGCAGTGGGTTCAGGTTGGAATCTGGGGAGAACAGTTGCACTGATCGGCACATCAGGGCCTGCCCGAGGGTATCTGACAAGCATTAATCCAGTGCCCACTCTCGCCAGCGTAGTAATTCCACTTCACGCAGGAGACAAAGGAACTATAGTCCTGTGGACAGAGGGCACCGCCGACACTGGGCAGAAAGATTTGTTTGACGGTCTCCCGGCCGCTCAGTCCCTTCCCATCAGAGATCTGTGTCCCATCATGGCTGGAGGCCTTCTAGGGAGCGTTATGAATGGCGCAGAAGTCCTTCCCCGAGGAATCACAGCCATGGCAAGCAGGAAAGATATTGTAGAAACTTTGGGACATCTCTGCATAGCTCACAGAGACCCAGGTGTATGCAGGAGCGGCAGCTTTCATCTTTCATAGTGAGCCACAACCACCCTTGTTGCAGTGTTTTGGCACGCCCGTTGGGGGGATGTAGCACCTGTCTGCTCCAAGTTGAGGCACAGGGAACCAAGACGTGCTGCAGCATATCCTGCCAAACAGCATCCCAACAACAGAAAAGGTGGTCAAACCTACACAACTTGGTCGCAGTGAGCGGAGTGGCACTCATTGCATTCTGTCAGGGGACTCTGAGCCCATTGCCCCAAAAGACGGTCCATCTAAAGCCTCTCACAGAAAAAAGGGTAAGAAGCGGAGGCAGTCCTGCTCTTCCTCTTCTCCTTGTCCTCTTCCTCCATTCTGGTCCAGGGGTGTCCCTCTCTACCCATCTCGCAGGCTATGCAATGCTCTTACAGCATCCCACTGGAGCGTTTGTGGCAGAAGGTCCTGAAATCCCTAAGGAAGAATGTGATAAAGCGAGAGTACTTCAATATCTTCAAGCTGGTTGAGGGCAGGCGCAAGAAGCGTGCAAGACAAGGTGACCTGGTGCAGCCTTACAATAAAAACCAAAAAAACTCTGTGGAGTGACGATGTTCCCAAATGGACTTTATTAGAAAGTATCAAAGTTCCAAAGGTACACTAAAATCATCCACATAAAATAATTCCATCCACATAAAAGTAAATCATCCACATAAGAGCCTTAAAGGACCTAGTTCGCTAGGGATACAGGACCCAACACGGTCCACTTTTTCCATTGCAAATGCAAGCAGTGTCTCACTTCCGGTTCACCACACAATTGTTTCCCACGTACACACCTTTATAGGACCCCCAGGGACCCCTGAAGAAGACTTTTTGTCAAAACGCAGACCGTGTTGGGTCCTGTATCCCTAGCGGACTAGGTCCTTTAAGGCTTTTATGTGGATGATTTTAGTGTACCTTTGGAACTTTGATACTTTCTAATAAAGTCCATTTGGGAACATCGTCACTCCACAGAGGTTTTTTTGGTTTTCTCTGGATTTTCTTCTTTGTGGATATTTTGGGGTCAATTCCTTTTGTTTTTTTGCTTGCAGCCTTACAATAAAGCCATTCCCCGCAATCTAGCCTGCTGGGTGCAATCTTTTGCTTGGATAATGAGCGTTACATGCAGGAAAAGGCTAGAGCTATGTTTTGAGAAGTAATACGATGGGGGCCTTTGACTGCTACAAGGTACTCACAGTCAGTTCTGGAATGGCTGTGATCACTGGGGAGTCATTCAGCTGACATGACACGAGGCTCGTTGATCAGTTATTTGTGATGGATCTACTATTTCGCATGGGTTTTGTTGTACTAGGGGGATGGGGGGAAACACCTTCCTGCTGTGCCCGCTCCTCCTATATACCAACTCTCTGATGGGATTTACACAGGTGGGTGACAATATGATTACACTGTTTTCTTTCATAGTTTTATTTTTAGCTGATTACTTTGGTTTTGATGATTTAGAGCAGTCGCTACCTGTTCTCTTTCATTGATAGCATGTTTGATGTCTTCAGAGCCTTTGATTGGAAAGATAAAATAAAAATCTTCCATTTCACTTCTCTGTGAACCTGGTCGACGTCCTTCCTTCGTTGCATTTGTGTTTTCATAGTACCATATTGAAGGAGCATAGGTAATTGTGTAAATGGAGTGCAAATGCAAGATTTTCTTGCTTGTAGCATCAGAACGTTTATCTGGAATAGTTATGGAGTTGTTCTCTCAAGAGAACTCGTTCTGTGATTAAATTATTAGATTTATGTCGGTATTAAAATGTTAGCAAAGCATACACGCTGTGGAATAAGTTGACTGGACCGCTAAGAGCTCTTGTAGATTTTCTGAAGTTTTAAGAAACTCCTAAAAACTACACTATTTGCAGAAGCATTTCAATAAATGTCTATCCTGGGTTATGAATGATCTTATATTGATGCGTTGTTGAGTGCCGTAAATCAAGTTTCAAGTTTAATATTTATTTGATTAATCGCCTTTTCAATATTCAAGGCGATTTACACATGGATAAAAGTTACAGAATAAAAAGAATTTTAAAAACAATTAAAAACTGACTAGACACAGACGATAACTAGACAAACTGGAAACAAGAGGAAGGTAGGGAAAGAAGTTACAATGTAATTGAGCAGAGTGGGAAGCCAAAAATGGAAAACACAAAAGGATGGGATGAAAAATAGTTGAATGTGAGGAGAAAAGATAGATAGTTAGGTCCAAAATTTTGTTGAATATTGGTTGAAAGGAACCAATGATATTAGATTACAAAAGCATCGTTAAATAAGAAAGTTTTCAGTTTATTTTTAAATTTGTCTAGATTGATTTCTTCATGTAAATAGATGGGGAGAGAATTCCAAGTTTGGGGAGCTGTCACTGAGAAAATATACTGACGGCGCGTATTTATTATTTTTAATGAGGGAATCATTAGTAAATGCTGTTGGTCTGATCTTAGGGTTCTATTGGAAGAATAAAGGATTAATAATTTATGAATAAAGGCCGGAGTTTTAAACAGGAGAGATTTAAATGTGAGCAAACAAAGTTTGTACGTTATTCTGTGGGCTACTGGAAGCCAGTGGGCTTCCTTAAGAAGAGGTGTTATATGGTCGAATTTTTTAGCTTTTGAAATAAGTCTGATGGCTGTATTCTGAATAATCTGAAGGCGTTTGATTTCTTTTTGTGCTATACCATTAAACAAAGCATTGCAATAATCTAATTTTGAAATAACAAGAGAATGGATGAGAATTTTCAATGAGTCATTGCTAAATAGCTGAGAAATAGAGCGTATCTGTCTCAGTCTAAAAAATGAAGACTTAATAACACTGCTAATATGATCATGAAAGGTAAGTTTATGGTCCAAAATTACACCGAGTATTTTGGTTTTTTGTACAACTTGCAAAGGGAGTCCATTAATAGAAAGGGAGTCCATTAATAGCTGATATGAAGAAATTGCTGTATTTATTGTCTGTATAACATGTTGTATGTTTTTATTATATGACCTTTTTTTTTTTTTATAACCGCCTAGTTATAGGCGGTTAAGAAATCTTTTAAATAAATAAATATACTGCCTAGCATAGTACAGAACGACCAGATGGGCTATATAGTCTATCGCTATCATTTTCTATGTTTCACATGTAAACAGTCCAAACCTAAGTACTAACATTATGTGCAAAACGGTGTCATCTTCATACAATAGCTAAAGATAGTCCAGTCAATAGTCAGCTGGTGGTGGTCAGCGTTTTTGTACACACTGATGGTTGCTGGCTAGATTAGCCCCAGATATTCAGTACCTGGCTATGTATGGATTCTCGCACTGAATGGCTAAATGATGCTATGCTGGCTACCAGAGGTTATATGGGTCCTGGCCGATATTCAGTCAGGACCTACATAAAACTTTTTTTTTTTTTTTTAATTCACTGAACTTCCCTTCTTCCCATCCCCATAGTAGTTCTGCAAGGTTCCATGAGAGATTGTAGCAGCCATTTTCTTTTAGCAACCACATGGTTTTTTAAATCTTCCCCTCAGCCTTCCCTCCCCCTGCACATCCAAAACCTCTCTCTTTCCCCAATTCTCCATCCATGCACAGGCAACTTCCTCTCTCTATGAATCCCTTCCCTGGTCTACCTCAGAGGCATCCCTGGCAGCCGCAACAATTCATTTTCACTGTCTGTACTGGGTTCACAGGCTTCTCTCTGCTGCATCCCGCCAGTAAGGAAGTAGGAAGTGATGTCAGCAAAGGCAGGATGTGGCACAGGGAAGCCTGCAGCACCAGCACAGTCAGTGAAAATGAATTACTGCAGCTGCTAGGGACGCCTCTGAGTAACACCGGGAAGGGAGTTCAGAGAGAGAGGCAGGTGCTGGGCTGCTGGTGGAGGAGAAGATGACAGGTGAGTGTGGTGCTGCTGCTGGATGGGCCTGAGCCAAGAATGGGTGGGTCAGTGTCCACCCAGGCCCACCAATTGCTACACCACTGGGGCCGACACAGGGTAGAAGCAAGTGGGCCTCACTCCTGTCCCCGTCGCCTTCACTTGGACTAGTAGAGATACAGCTAGGCCTGGGGAGGACCTATCTGAATCAGAGGAGAGGTTGGGGGCGCTGTTCTGTGAAGGAAGGAGAGGGGCTCAGGAATTTTTTTTAAAAAGTGTTACGTGGATCCCAGTCAATATTCACTGCCAGGACCTGCATAGCTAAATCAGCCAAGTTAGGATAGATTTGAGCTGCTCTGACTTCGCCAGGTTAGGTATGCGGATCCCAGTACTGAATACAGCTAGCACCCACATAGCTGCCAACTTGTCTCTAGTGCTGCCCCTTGACCTGCCCACTTTCAGCTGCACTCTCTGGTTTAGTGCCACTGAATATCAGCATTATAATTTGCATGCACAGCTCTCTAAACACATTCTATAAAGTGGTGCATGTAAATTCTAATATGTGCATCTCAAAAGGGAGCATAGCTGTGGAAAGTACAGGGGTATTCCTAGAAATTACATGCACCGTTCTAGAATACACGCTACCTGCACAGAATTTCTCTTATGCCAGGTTTTATTTGTTTATTTTTCTATACTGTTCTCCCAGGGGAGCTTACAGATATTGAAGCATTTTCCCCTGTCTGTCCTGGTGGGCTCACAATCTATCTAATATACCTGGGGCAACGGGGGGGGGATTAGGTGACTTGCCCAGGGCCATAAGGAACAGGGTAGGTTTGAACCCATAACCTCAGGGTGCGGAGGCTGCAGCTTTTAACCACTGCGCCACACTCTCTCCACAATTTAGTAGGTGTAAATAGTCGCACCCAAATTTTAGTCTCGGAGACAGCCACTATGCATATTCCATAAGCTAGGCCTAACTTTAAGCGCAGTTTAAAGAATAGTGCTAAACAAGTTTTTATTCTGCGCAGATTATTCCGGTGCCTTAGGTAGAATTTAGTCCTTATTTATTTATTTATTCAATTTTCTATACCTTTCTCCCAGGAGAGCTCAGAACGGTTTACATGAGTTTATTCAGGCACTCAAGCATTTTTCGCTGTTTGTCCCACCGGACTCACAGTCTATCTAATATTCCTGGGGCAATGGGGGGATTTGAACCCACAATACCAGGGTGCTGAGGCTGGAGCTTTAACCACTACGCCACACTCTCCCTAGCATAAGTGCCCTGGACGTATCCTTAAATGTTTGATTAATGCAGAAAAATGTCCAGTCATAAGCCCATTGTAGTCCTGCCCACACCATGCCTCTAACATGCACTTTTGAGATTTAGACAAACCGCAGATGAACAGCATGGATATCCGTCTAGAAACAAGGTTTCGAAAATATCCATTTGAAGGGTTTGGTAAGAGAAACGTCCGATTGCCCCTTTAGACTAGTTTTGGGGCTGTTTTATCTTTTTTTTTTTTTAAACGAGTCCCTTAAGATTCTGTAACATTATGGGATTATGGGGGTAAGTCTACAACCGGGTGCCAAAGGTCACAAGGTAGGAGCCTAGTCTATAACAAAAACTGGGTTCCCAAGTACTGTTATAAAATCCATCGCATTGATTAGCAATTCTATCTACTTTAGTTTCACCATGGTTACAATTGCCTATACATAGCTTAAAGAACATTAAATAAATAGCTCTCAAATTCAATTTGTTGGTTTTGCAATTTCATCATTTCAGTTATAATGTGCTGCGAAAAACATTTGCTTCATTTAGTGTGCCGGAGCTAAAAATGTTTTAGAGACACCGACCTAGTCCCCAGTTCCTAGATTAGGTCAAATTAAGCTAGTGATGGTCAACACCTTTGAAATCACAGACTGCCACTGGCTGAATATCAGGGAGATAATGTAAATGTAGGGGATCATGTTCAAAGCACTTAAACTTACAAAGTTCCACATTAACCTATGGAACTTTGTAAGTCTATGACAATACTCCACGTGTCTGCTTTTTATGTGCATTGATGTTCATGTATATTATGAATTTTTGAGAACTTTCAAATTTATGGTATGAGGAAAGACTTAAAAGATTGGGGCTCTTCAGCTTGGAAAAGAGACAGCTGAGGGGAGATATGATTGAAGTCTACAAAATCCTGAGTGGAATAGAACGGGTACAAGTAGATCGGTTTTTCACTCCGTCAAAAATTACAAAGACTAGGGGACACTCGAAGTTACAGAGAAATACTTTTAAAACTAATAGGAGGAAATATTTTTTCACTCAGAGAATAGTTAAGCTCTGGAACGCATTGCCAGAGGTTGTGGTTAGAGTGGCTTGCGTAGCTGGTTTTAAGAAAGGTTTGGACAAGTTCCTGGAGGAAAAGTCCATAGTCTGTTATTCAGAAAGATATGGGAGAAACTACTGCTTGCCCTGGATTGGTAGCATGGAATGTTGCTATTCCTTAGGTTTTGGCCAGGTACTAGCGACCTGGATTGGCCACCGTGAATACGGGCTACTGGGCTTGATGGACCATTGATCTGACCCAGTAAGGCTATTCTTTTATTCTTAAATAAAACATACAAACAGATTTGGGGCATGCTTGGAACAGATATTTTTATCTCGATGTATTTACTAACTTACCTTCACCTCTCTCCTCTCGTTTCGTATACGGTGGTCCATTTAAACTCCCTTTTAATTTATTTTTTATTGTATTTTAATTTATTTATTTTTTTTTTTTTTAATTGTACCAGGTTTTGTAAAGCCGTTTGGGGAAATCCAGACATCTGGTAGCCCTACCCAAGGTAAACAGCATACCTGTTCTGGTGGGGTTCTCTGAACCCCATCAGCCACAAATCTCCTCACAACCAAAGAGTATACATGTTGGGTGGCAGCAAGCATTGCTTCGGGACCGCTGCCACAGCTGCCAGCCTCCATATACATATGCTAAGTTTCACACAAGCGTGAAAACTGAGCATGCACGAGGAAGGGAGTAGCCTCTGGCTGGGAACAGTGGCAGTTCTGGGACAGAGCTGGCGGCTGTCCAAAATATACATTTATTTTCGGTGGGGAGGAAGTCTTTCAGCTAGTGAGGCTTTGGAAGCCCCACCAATCACACTAAAAGAGATAAAATTTGGGGTGGGCCTGAGCCCAAACTGGGTGGGTCCTGACCCACCTAGGCTCACCTGTGGCTAAGCCACTGCATATAGGACTAGATTTAGTAAATGGTACCCAAATTTGGGCACTGAAAATAATCTGCATGGAATGCTATTCTATAAATCAGTGGTCCCCAACCCTGTCCTGGAGGACCACTAGCCAGTTGAGTTTTTGGGATAGCCCTAATGAATATGCAAGGGGCAGATCTGTATTCCTATCATCTTTATTACATGCAAATCTCTTTCCTGCATATTCATTAGGGCTATCCTGAAAACCTGACTGGCTGGTGGTCCTCCAGGACCGGGTTGGGAACCACTGCTATAAACGATGTTCTGAGCTATGTACCATTTATGGAACAGTACTTAGACCAAATTTCTGCCACAAACTTTGAGCATGAGGACTTAAACCAGCTGAAACATGGTGTAAATCCTGGCACATAAGCTAGGCACGGATCCCCAGTATGCAGTAATACTGCGCGCATCTTTAGTGAACACCCCTGACTTAACCATGGCCACACCCCATTTGAATTGCACGCTAAATGATTTGCTAAATAAACTTTATAGAATGGTACCTAGCAAGATGTGTGTAAAAAAATACAGTGAAGGCGACCTATGGCGCTAAAGTACTTTATTACATCAAAAGGGACTTGACACGTACGTGTTTCGGCCAATTGGTCTGCCTCAGGAGTCTGATGGTTAACAGCTAATGTACTAACAACACTTAAAAAGGGGGTTTCAACATGAATGAACACACATCAATGTTCTGCATCTATTTGCCTTCACCGTTTTCCTTGTGTTTCTAGCTTTGAGAAGGTGGTATCTCCTGTTGGGTTGTGGCAAATCCAAATTGTTGCCAACTACCACCATTAATTGATTGTTAGCGCTATTTGGTTCATTAGCCAATTTAGTTGTGCACACTTAGTAACATAGTAGATGACGGCAGATAAAGACCCGAATGGTCCATCTGGTCTGCCCAACCTGATTCAGTCTAAAAATTTGTTGGGGGGGTTTTTGGGTTTTTTTTTTCCTTCTTATCTATTTCTGGACAAGAATCCAAAGCTCTGCTCAGTACTGTTTTTAGGTTCCAACTACTGAAGTCTCCGTCAAAGCTCACTCCAGTCAATCTACACCCTCCCATTGAAGCCCTTCCGAGCCCATCCTCCATCATATATAGACACAGACCGTGCAAGTCTGCCCAGTACTGGCCTTAGTTCAATATTTAATATTATTTTCTGATTCTAGATCCTCTGTGTTCATCCCATGCTTCTTTGAACTCCCATCACCGTTTTTCCTCTCCACCACCTTTCTCGGGAGCGCATTCCAGGCATCCACCACCCTCTCCATAAAGTAGAATTTCCTAATATTGCTCTTAAATCTACCACCTCTCAACCTCAAATTATGTCCTCTGCCATATATAGAATCTGGGGAATAATCTCTATACTCCACAAAATCTCGTATACCCCCACATGGCCTTATCTCTGCATTCTGAGTTCTCTACATACCTACGCCTACAACATCTACACCCTCAATATTTATACCTCTTCCCTACACACACACATTCACATGTATCTTGCATAAACACACATATCCTACACAAGCCCCATCACAATGCCACTTCATACACAGATACACAAAGGAGTCACACTGACAGAAACCACTGTCTAAATGTATTACTGTTCATGTGTCTGAGCAAAATGTTTACATCAATATTGATAAAACTGTCTTGGGAAGACAGAATTATTCAAACATGAAAGGAATCACAAGCTGAGAAAGAGATTCCCTGCTATGTCAGGCATTGCCGACAATTTCCATCAAAAGAGAAAAAGTCTGTTTTGAACTTTTTTCTCTAGAAGGGCATTTTCGAGATGATGTCCAAATCCAAGCATGGGTGTTTTACGGAAGATTCACGACCATTTTCAAAACTGATAATCGTCTATCTCGCTTTTTGAATTCCTAGATAAAAGGTGATCTTTCTCTAGATTCCACGTGGCCCCACTCGAAATACAGTAAAGGCCTAAACATTCAATTTGTGTAACTATAGTTTATAGCTATCTATGAGGACCTTCAGATAGGCTGCACTTCAAACAATGACCCATTCATGTGAACTTCGGATCATACCCAGTTCATCATCAGTCAGCCACTTTTTTTCTTTTGCATTTAAAATATTTTTTATACTTCAGTAATTTTCAATCCGCATTTTTTTCACTTATTCAGTATTATTTATAACAATAACTCAATTTCAGCATAACGTCACACTTATCTTAAAGTGAACTTCAGTTCACCAGAACAGACTCTGACTTAGCACTATGTTTGATCTCTTCTGGCTGCATCAGGAAAGCAAGATTCAGTAGAGCATTAATTGTCACTGAACCATTTAAAAAAAAAAAAACCCCAAAAGAAAACCACACAAAACAAACCACTTGGATTTAGGAGGGGCCAGCAGTTTTAGTAGACTGACCACATAGACATCCCAGCAGAGCAGTGGGGCACCTCAGAGGACACTACTGCACATATATCCTCTTTAGCTCATTATTCGTTGTTTTCTGTTTACATTCTTTAAGTTGGTTTTTGCACATTTTCATTCACTTTTTTTTGCATGTTTCTTTTCTACTGTCAGTATATATACATATACATATATATATACATATATATATATATATATATATATATATACACTATATATGTTTTATTTGTTAACGTTCCGGCTTAATACATACCCTTTATTTTCCCACCTCACATTATCACATCCTGTGGTGGCAAGGCATGACAACACCACTTTGTTATTTCAGACAACAATTTTAAATATTGTTTATATTATTTCAGTATTGTATTTATATTTATATTTATTAGGACCCCTGACTCAGGTGTACTGTCCGAAACACGGACCGTGTCGGGTCCCTTGGTTGGTAAAAAGGTTTTTATATTACTGCATTTTAATTTGGTACAATAAATCCTGCCTGCATCTTGTACATTGCCTGCAGTTTCTGTTGGTTTTTCCGTTTTGGTGATTTTTTACTGCAGCTTCAGTTGGATTTTTCTGTTGTTGCTCTTTGCACATAAAGGCCCCAGGTTCACACCTCACCATAACCCCTTATATTATATAGTGATCCCTCTAAAATCCACCAAATGCCTACTGGACCCTACTGTATACCACAGCAGTAGCCATTATGCCTACAGGTGTCACCTATATGATGCTACAGTAGATTTTGGGTGGGTTTTGGAAGGCTCACACCTTCCACCACAAGTGTACTAGTTAGAGTGGGATATAGGCCTGGGCCTTCTTCTCTGCAGTCCAGTGCACTGACCACTAGGCTACTCCAGAGACCTGTTTGCTGCTCCACTAAGACTGCCCATAACGAGGGTTACCAAGTCATAAGCTCTTCCGCGGTTTAGTAAAAGCAGCCCTAAGTTAGGACACTCGTTTTGCTATCTAAACATCATCCCGTTAGTGTTTTGAATATCTCAGCTAACCAGATAAACCCTAGTGCTGCTTTTACCCTACCCCCAGACCCAGCCGGCACTAACTAGATAGTGGTTAAATGCTACTGAAAATGCTGACCTGGAAGCTGCATCCGATCATTGTTTAATTTTTTACAAATTGAGAATTTACGACGTTTTTATTTTCATGTGCAATGATTGAATGTGGCCATGTGTGTGATTCTAATGACCCTTTGGTTGGCATCACCTTGCATCGGAATGCAAGTGACTATAGTATATGAGGATACTTTGGGGTTTCTTCGGAAGTTTAAAAAAAAAAAAAAAGATATTTATGTTTTTTATTTATGTCTGCTTTTTAATGTTAATTCTATTTGGCCTATTATTTATTAAGGAAGGCCCCCCCCCCCTTTTACTAAGCCACGGGAGCGAGTACCATGCGGCCACTGGCGTAATAAGGGTGAGTGGTATCCAGTGTGGAGGAGCCCCTCCTCTGCCCTGCCCCCCCTGCCATGTGTGTGCCCTCTTCCCTTTCCCTGTATCTTTTTAACTTCTCCGGCATGAGCAGCATGCCCACATTGGTGTTGGCTCACCCACTGACATCACTTCCTAGGCATGGCTCCTGGAAGTGACATCAGAGAGAGCGCCGATGCTGATACAGGCAGCAACCTCACGTCAGGGAAGTCAAAAAGGTACAGGGAAAGGCAAGGGGCACACGCAGCAAAGAGAGGAGTGGGGGGGTTGGATAAGAGATGAGGTGCCGCGCCCTTAGCAAAACTGCACCCGGGGAAGACTGCCCCCTTGCCCCCCTCACTATTGCCGCTGCATGCAGCAGATGCTCCAACGTCCATTCATTCTCTACGGGTGTCATCGCATTTAACACATCAGCCCGCGCTAATGGACTTAGTAAAAGAGGGGATCAATTTGGGGCCCAATATTCAAAAGGATTTATGCTGCTAACTTTGAGAGTTATGCTCAAAAATTGGCCTCTTTGAAAATGTACTAGGGCAGAATGCATGAACCTTTATTCAAAATTTCACTAAGGGCCCCTTTTGCAAAGCCGTGGTAAGGAGTCCCCCGCGGCGAATGCGCCGAAGCCCGTTCTGTTTCTGTGGGCTTCCGTGCATTTACCCTGGCAGAATCGCTACTGCGACTTTGTAAAAGGGACCCCAAGTTCTTAAATTTAGGAGCATAAAAAGTGCATGGCTACAAGGGAATATTTAGGGTGGGGGAAACAAGTTATGATCTTAGCTCTGATTTTTCAGCTCTAGGCCCATAAATCTAGGTAAATGAAGGGCAGGTTTAGATTTATGAGCATAATGTTTAAACTCCTAAACTGAGATGAATTTTCAGCTGAAAAGTTATGCTCCTAAATCTGACTGAAAATAGGACAGATTTTGGAGGCTAATTTAGGAGAATAAATTTGGGAGCTCTGAATAATGGGGCCTTTGTGGTTTTCCCCTCTTTGTTTTTTTTCTCTTGTGCATGTATTTGTTTACAAGAAAGATGTTTATGTGTGTGTGAGAGGGCCTTAGGAGTGGAAAGATGGGTGTGTTATGTGTAGCTATTATTTCATCATCTATTGCTTTAGTTTTTTGGCAGGAATTTACCAGCTATATCCAAATTTATAGTTATCTTTGAGCTCAGATTGAAATAAATTCAAGTTACTAAGGTGTGGTAAGTGCCCAACTACAAAACATTCAGGAAAGAACTTAAAAACTTTTCTATTCAAGAAATTTGTCAAATGATCTAACTAAACCTGATCGACCCTCCACAGATCCCGACGCATACTACATCTATTAACCATGTATTCTCCCTGGAAATGCCCAGGCCAACTCTTGTTGTAAACCGCCTAGAACTGAAAGGTATTGGTGGGATAGAAGATAGAGAATGACACGGTGACAAAATTCATCACCGTTCCCGTCCCCGCGGATAACTGCGGGAAATAAACCCATGTCATTTTCTAGTGTCTATTTCAACCTCAGTCCTTCTACACCAGCATATTCAAAGCAAAGCTTGCGGGTCAGTGGTTGTGGTCATTCATACTCTGATTCTTATGTGAGCCAAGGATAATGAAGCCATTGTGACATCACTGATGTGATTGGCTCTTAGGCACTGGTGGAATGAGGCATTATGACATCACAATATCTGCTCTGGATACCAGAGACTGTCATTCTGTAGTGTCTGTTTCAACCTCAGTCCTTCTACTCCAGCATTCTTCAGAGCAAAGCTTGCGGGTCAGTGGTTGTGGCCATTCATACTTGATTCTTTCCTCTCTCCTTAAAGAATGACATGGAGATGGTTTCCCGCGGTTATCCACGGGGACGGTGATGAATTTTGTCACCGTGTCATTCTCTAATAGAAGACACCAATGTAATGCATGTGCTAATGTGCTCTCGAATTTGTCTGAAGTTCTTTGACTGAACTTTAAAGAGACGTCTTCCTAAATGTGGTGATGACCTGGAAGCTACCATTGACTTCATCAGTACACCCGAGTCCCACTTCTTCTTGCAATACTCTTTAAGGAGAAAACTTATTGACCAGGATGTGTCTGCAGATAACCTTTAAAGAACAACACGGGGGCAAATTGGTCCCCATCCCCATGGGATCTAACTCCATCCTCATCCAGTCTCCGTGAGCTCTGTCCATATCCCTGCCCCATATGAGGGCAGAGCTTGCAGGGATGGGGCAGGAACAGAGACAGAACGCGTGGGGATAGGACGGGGATGGAGATAGATCCCACGGAGATGGGGGCAAATTTGTCCCCGTGTCGTCCTCTACAGTTTGAATCAAGGAAAGGGATTCACAGGAAACACAAATGAGTGCTTGAACTCATGAAATTGTTAGTTTTGAATTATAGACAATATTCGTAGACCCTGTTAAATAGATTCAGAACAAGAAAAGGTCCACTCCACAGTCAACTTTCACCACAGGAAGTGACTAGGCCAAGGGTGGGCAATTCCAGTCCTCGAGGTCCAGAATCCAGTCGAGTTTTCAGGATTTCCCCAATGAATATGCATTGAAAGCAATGCATGCAAATAGATCTCATGCATATTCATTGAGGAAATCCTGAAAACCCGACTGGATTCCAGCCCTCGAGGGCCGGAGTTGCCCACCCCTGGACTAGACAGACGAAGAAAGACACAAATTACATCACACATTCTAGAGTGATGTCATCTATAAACTAGTGTGAACTAAGGACTTTGGACTCAGTTAAGGAGGAAGTTATTGCATGGCTTTTGGGATTTACATTCGTTAAATAAATAAATGAGTTTCAGTTCCAGCAACATTAAAGTGTAAATGTTAATTAATGCAGATGGATAGTCCTGCTTTTGAAATTCTACACCGGGGATTGATGGGTTTGGGTTTTACCATTAAATTAAGCTTCTGGCTTCAAGAAAAGTTCACTATCAGAAAGAGAACATTTGCACTCTTTATCGGTATGTGAAGCATACGCTGGCCACGGCCAAATAAAGACAAAGAAAGCTACATTTGTATCACTTACTGCATATTATACTTTGCTATGATGGGCTTTCTGAACTGAGTTCTTTTCTATTTGTAATTTGGTAATAGAACAGATGTGCAGTCTTAGTGTGGAGCGGTTTAGCCATTAAAATAATTACGTTGCCCAGTGATTGTTCTAACAAGAGATTCATTCTCTATGACATGTTTTTTCTTCATTAAAATAAATTGGCAGGAAGCAGGACGTCAGTGAATGAGAGCAATATCAGGAAATACAGTGTAGCATGCTGTGCTAGGAAAGGTTACAACTCACTGTCTAGAGCTTTGCAAACTGTTTATTAGGTTATGTTATTTAGAAACTCTCTTTTCATCTTTGAAAATTGTGTTTCCCTTCATCTTCTTATGTCCTGCTCTCGGTCCCAATGACGAAACCCTGGAGAAAGCCCTTTTCAAAGATATTTTCCCCAGGTGGAATGGGCTAATGGAGCGAAAGTGTGCTTGGCTTCCCTAGATAAAAGCCAAATGGCCCATCCAGTCTGCCCATCCGCAGCATCCACTATCGCCTCCTCTCCCTAAGAGATCCCATGTGCCTGTCCCATGCTTTCTTGAACTCAGACACAGTCTCGGTCTCCACCACCTTTTCCGGGAGACTATTCCCCGCATCTACCATCCTTCCTGTAAAAAAAGTATTTCCTTTGATTACTCCTGAGCCTATCACCACTTAACTCCATCCTATTTCCTCTCATTCTGGAGCTTCCATTCAAATGAAAGAGACTCGACTCGTGCACATTTATGCCACGTAGGTATTTAAACATCTAAATCATATTTCCTCTCTCCCCCCTTTCCTCCAAAGTACACATTTTTTGATATCTTTAAGTCTGTCCCCATATACCTTATAATGAAGGCCATGCACCATTTTAGTAGCCTTCCTCTGGACCAACTCCATCCTGTTTATCTTTTTGAAAGTGTGGCCTCCAGAATTGTGCGTAGTATTTTAAATGAGGTCTCACCAGAGTCTTATACAGGCTAGAGAATGACACGGTGACAAAATTCATCACCGTTTCCGTCCCCGCGGATAACCGCGGGAAATAATCCCGTGTCATTTTCTAGTATCTATTTCAACCTCGGTCCTTCTACACCAGCATTCTTCAAAGCAAAGCTTGTGGGTCAGTGGTTGTGGCCATTCATACTCTGATTCTTATGTGAGCCAAGGATAATGAAGCCATTGTGACATCACCGATGTGATTGGCTCTTAGGCACTGGTGGAACGAGGTATTATGACATCACAATATCTGCTCTGGATACCAGAGACTGTCATTCTTTAGTGTCTATCTCAACCTCAATCCTTCTACACCAGCATTCTTCAAAGCAAAGCTTGCGGGTCAGTAGTTGTGCCCAATTATACTCTGATTCTTCCCTCTCTCCTTAAAGAATGACATGAAGATAGTTTCCTGCGGTTATCTGCGGGGACGGGAACGGTGATGAATTTTGTCACCGTGTCATTCTCTAATACAGGAGCATCAATACCTCCTGTGAACTTTCTGACAGAAAGAAAAGGAGGCATTTTTGTGGGTGTAATTTAGATCAGGAGTGAATTTACAAATATATTCGTGTGATTATGGCTCCACTCTGCCATCTGCAAACAGATGCACAGAATGCCGACTCTCTTTTTCTTTTTTTTTTAACTGCGCATTTTGCGGTAGTCAATTTCCAAGGAGAAGCAATGTGTGTTGAATCTCTTTGAATATTGTATAAAGTGCGAGGGGTGTTCAATAATTTATCTACCTCGGTAGGAAAGAGTTTTCACAAAATTTTTGTTTTATTTTTCAATATGGTCCCCCGATAGCGCCATACACTTCACCCACTTTTCCTGCAATGGCTTTAACCCCTTTTGAAAAGAATTCTTCTGTTTGACCTTCAAGCCAGGATGTCACAGCTTCCGCAATAGCTTCATCACTTGAAAACTCAGAACAGGGAGCCAGGTCAAGACTGTAAGGTGGTTCAGTTGCTAAAACCCACATTCTCGGATGGCAGCCTGCGATAGTCGTGACATATGTACCAACACATTATCGTCAAGGAGCGGCACATCTGCTGTGAATTTTCCTTGTCTTTTCTCCTTGATTGACTCCCGGAAAGTGATCCATTGTGTTGGCGTAACTCTCTCCAGTTATGGTTGTCTTGTGTGGCATGAACTTCATCATCCTAGAAGACAGTTGCCATGACTTTGCCTGCAGATTTTTCTGTCTTGAACTTTTTAGGGGTGAAAGCTGACTTGCGCTTCCACTGCATTGACTCCATTGTGGACTCAGGATCTCTGCGATAGACTCAAGTCTCATCTCCAGTCAACAAACAATGAAAAAAAAATTCACTTGGTCTTCACGACACATCTCCAAGTTCTCCTGATAGCACTAGAGCAGTGGTTCCCAAACCTGTCCTGGGGGACCCCCCAGCCAGTCAGGTTTTCAAGATATCCCTAATGAATATGCATGAGAGAGATTTGCATACCTGTCACTTCCTTTATATGCAAATCTATCTCATGCATATTCATTAGGGATATCTTGAAAACCTGACTGGCTGGGGGGTCCCCCAGGACAGGTTTGGGAACCACTGCACTAGAGCCTCATGGCCTTCTGACATAGTGTCAGCATTCTTGGAACCCATCTTGCACTAACCTTGGACATGCCCAACTTTTCATAAATTATTTTTCCAAACCGTACCTGCCAAGATGCCCATTTCTTCAGCTATTTGGAAAACCTTAATTTGTCTATCTGGCAAAAAAAACTCTACTTTCTTGCATATTTAAGTAGAAATTGCTTCCACGGGCCATCTAGTGCAGGGGTAGGGAACCCCGGTCCTCGAGAGCCATATTCCAGTTGGGTTTTCAGGATTTCCTCAATGAATATGCATTGAAAGCAGTGCATGCAAATAGATCTCATGCATATTCATTGGGGAAATCTTGAAAACCCAACTGGAATACGGCTCTTGGGGACCGGAGTTCCCTACCCCTGATCTAGTGTGATGGTCGTCTTCAATGGACTCTCTACCTCACTTGAACTGCTTATGGACTGGGTTTCCTTCTCTTGATGTCCACTGCACAGCCCACCAGGCTACTCCAGAGACCTGCTTGCAGCTCTACTAGGGCCATAGTATCTGCAGCTGTCATAGAGACAGATAAGCACTGTGTCATGCATATACTTGTGGGGTGGGAGCGGATCAGTGACCACTGGGGGAGTGGGTGGGGGTAGGGTTCCATTTGGCTCCAGAAAAAAGAAGATGGATTGAAACATCCAGGTTTTACTTCCATTGCTTTTAATGGAAGTATAACTTAGATGTCGTAGTCTGTCTTATTTACTTCCATTGCTTTCGATGGAAGTAAAAACTTGGATGTCTCAATCCATCCTCCTTTTGTTTGTAGCCATAGGGTAACTATGTGAAGGGCATATTTTCGTCCCTCCAGTGGTCATCTGGTCAGTTTGGGTATCTTTTTTGGCCCTTATACTTGTACGTTTTAAAAACAGGTCTAGCCTAAAGCATCCAAATTGTGCCCTGGACATTCTGCTAATCCTACCCAAAACATACCTCTAACATGCCCCCTTAATATTTAGATGCAATGGAGACAAAATGACCAGCAAGTCAGTTTCAAAAAAATGCCCACTTGGACATTTTGACTATTAAGATATTCAAAAGACTGTATAAACAGGTACTTGGACGTCTATCATTTTTGAAAATAAGCTCCGTAGGATCTCTAAAGGAAGAGTAGATGGCATGAATGGCCAGACTGGATAGGCCGTAATGTGTTTATCTGCTTTAAATTTTCTCCGATTCTGTGTTTCTGTTAGAGCTTTCGGCAGCTTTCAGTCTTGGCATTGGTGGCCAAGCTCTAGTCCTTCAATTATTTGTAAGGACTTCATTTCCCCTTCATTCCTCTTTCTTCATAACATCTTTGGGAACAATGTGAAGGATTGGTGGCATGGTGAGTAACACCTCACCAGGTAATATTGTCCTAACATATCCAAGCAAAAATATGAAACCAAATCAGAAAGACAAACCTTTAACAGAGGAAAAGCAGGTCAGCAATTACCAGGGGAGACAAATGATGTATTTCAGATGGCACTGCACAATGCAGATAACGTTCTGATAAGGTGGAATATGGAATATTAAAATAGCAAGTACTCAGCACACTTTTCTATTCTATCTGGGTTAACATAATGCACGCAGTGCAATGAAAAGGTCTGTAAATAAGTCATTAGTGATTTTAAAAAATTGTTTGAAAAAAAGAAAAGAAAGTCTGCCAAGAATATAGTGAAATTCTTGTTACACCACCTATTTTGATGTCCTTTGGGAAATGAGAAATACAGTAGATAATAAGCAATTAGGAATATAGAATTAATTTTACATATGTGTATTTTTTTTTTCAGCCTCTAGCGCATTTTACAGCCTCGCTGTGCATGACTTTTGACAATGTCGCATGGAGCAGAGAGGCAAGATCCACCGCACCTCCAGACTAATTGCAGGCTTAGGTGGTTGTTTAGAAGTCCTGCTCATGGTCTGCACGTGCAAATAGATGTAGAGAACCCGATTTCAGAAAGTCAGGATTTCATGTGCAAATTGTGGGGTGGGACAGAAATGAGGCCAAAATAAACACATATGTTCCCCATTTCAGACGGTGAATGCATGTCTGTGTGACCTAAGATCAAAACCAACAATATAAAGAAAGTAAAAAAAAAAAAAGAAAGAAAGACCTCAAAATAGTCCAAAACTAACGCAGTGAAAAGAGAGGAAAGGACCTCAGAAACCAGAAAACACTCCATAAAGGATAAATTTAGTTTGCAAACAAGGGGGCTCTAGTCTCTTTCATCGGTCTACTGACCTCTCACTATTACCACATCTTATCTATGTAACTTTTATTTCTTTTCAAATAATAGTAGTCTTCAATCGACCAAATTCAATAGAATCAGAACATTAAAAATGGTGCAAATCAAACTTATCTTGAAGCTCATCAGTTCAACAACTTCTGCAATTCAGTGCTGTTAGCTGTTCACTGTATCCCCGATGGGACCCGTTTCGCCTCACAAAGGGTAGCTCAAAACAGTTTACATGAATTTATTCAAGTAGTTAAGTATTTTCCCTCTCTGTCCCAGCAGGCTCTCGATCTATTTAATGTACCTGGGGCAATGGAGGGGGGATTAAGTGACTTGCCCAGGGTCAAAAGCAGCAGCATGGGTTTGAACCCACAACCTCAGGGAGCTGAAGCTATAGCTTTAACTACTGAGCCACACTCTCCCTATCTGGGTTCAGAAAAATACTCATTTGGGGCAATGCTCTACAGGAGGGATGGGATGGGTTTCCTCCCCCCCAACTCTGAATGTGATTGCTGAATGATTGAATGCTCTTTACCTCTTTGGGTGGAGACAGAGATGTAACTTTCTCAAATTGCACTTATACGTCTGTCTACACTTGTAAGTGCTGACACTCCGACATGCACAGTATGTCAGTGTGCTGCAATTGATGCTTTAGGATTTTGACAGCTGAAAAATGCCATATGTAGTCAGCATATATACAGTACATTCTTTCCTATATGCATTTTAGAAAAGTTCTAGGACCAATCAGGATGTGGTGGAAATCGAACACATCCCGATTGGACATCTGAATTCCGATTTGTACATTCTTTCTGAAATCTGGCTTCTAGTCTGTTCTTATTCAAATTTAAGATTGTGTAGACCAGGGGTGCCCACACTTTTTGGGCTTGCGAGCTACTTTTAAAATGACCAAGTCAAAATGATCTACCAACAATAAAATTTTAAAAAAACTGTACGCATAGAAAATGTTAATTATCATTCCTATTCCAGGGTTTTTCAAAGAGGTCAAAGCAGATGACACTATCACCTCAGTAACAACCATACAAAAATAGACAAATATACCCCCCTCCCTTTTTACTAAACCACGATAGCAGTTTTTAGAGCACAGGGAGCTGCGCTGAATGCCCAGCGCTGCTCTCGACGCTCATAGGCTCCCTGCGCTAAAAACCTCTATTGCGGTTTAGTAAAAGGGGACCTTAGTGTAAAATATAGACAGCAGATATGAATTCAGACACATTTTGATCACTAAATTTAAAATAAAATAATTTTTCCTACCTTGTCTGGTGATTTCATGAGTCTCTGGTTGCACTTTCTTCTTCTGACTGTGCATCCAATCTTTCTTCCCTTCTTTTAGCCTGTATGCTTCCTCTCTCCCTGCCCTTTCTTTCTCTCTGCCTCCCTTTCTTTTTTTTCTGATTCTCTTCTTTCCTTCTGTCTCCCTGCCTGCCCTTTTTCTTTCTTTCTCCCTGCCCTCCCACAAGCCACTGCCATCGGGGACCAGGACCCAAACCGCCACCAATAACAAGCCCCAAACCGCCACCAATAACAGGCCCGAAAGCCGACACCGCCCCAACCTCTCCCTGCTTCGGCCGACCAGCATCGCGATTGAGCTGTTGGGGGAAATGCTGCCGGGTCCTGCCTTCGCGGAAACAGAAAGTAGGCAGGACCCGGCAGCAAGAAGAGGAAATGCTTCACTAACCTGTCTCCCGCCTTAGCCCATAGCGAACGCTTGCTTCAGGGCTCTCAACATGTGCGTGCCGGCTTCCCTTCTCCCCCCCCCGGACATAACTTCCGGTTTCGGAGGGAAGAGAAGGGAAGCCGGCACACACACGTTAAAGCCACGGAGCATAAGTTCGCTACGGGTTGAAATCTCCAAGCCGTTTTTTTGGGGGTTTTTTTATGTTCAGCAGCGGCGGCAGCAGCAGATGACAGCTGGGCGGACCGCCCAGCTAAAAGGCCCTAGAGAGAACACTGGAGAGGAAGGCTGATCGGCCCGGTAGATCAGGACGGCAACACGAGTCTATCACGGAGCCCGGGATGGGCTCCGCGATCGACTCGCGTTGCCTTCCTGAGCTACTGGTCGATCGCGATTGACGTGTTGGGCACACTGGTGTAGACAAACTTTGTCCTAGCAACAGGTGGGATAATAACACAGAGTAGATAAGACAAGCATAGTGCATCTAATTTGGCCAGTAAGAGGCAGGACATGCAGGTTATTATCGTCTTTGTTCAGCTGCTCCAGGCAGGTTACACTCCTTTGTGCCTTTTTTGGAGTCTGAAATTCATTTGTTTTGTTTTGATTCCATCTTCCAAACTGATAATGTAGTAGCTTGTGTTGTTAGCCATGAAAATAAGGAAAATAATCCTGACACAACATTCTTTTTTTTTTTTTAATTCTTTATTGATTTTAATAGTACAATACATAAGATGTAACATATAATCTAAGATAATAAAACTCTAAGCGCGCATGCGCACTCCCACCTGCATGTTCCGTTTTCCATGAGCTGTAGGGCCCCGCGAGCAAGAGTGTGCATGCACGCTTCTACTCCCTCCCTCCCTATAACTTCGCCACCGTCATTCGCCGCCGTCGTGGCCTCCTCCCCCCAACCCCCCCCCCCATGCACCCTTTCCTGGCGCACACGAGAATCTCTCTCTCTCTCTCTCTGTCCCCCGAGGTGGATGTCGGTGGCGGCGGCTGGCGGCAGCTGCAGGCCGCAGCGGCCGAGCCTGGAGCCAGTGTAGATGGCTGAAGCCTGGCTGGAGGAGGGCAAGGAGCTGCAAGAGCTCCGCAGAGGCAGGAGGTGATGGATTCGGTGGAGGGAGTGGGCGAAGGGCGAGATGTTGGACTCAAGTGAGGAAAGGAGAGAGAGACAGAGACAGATGGATGAGAAGGACAGAGGGGCTACTAGGGGGACCAGGAGAGATGGTAGGGTATAGGGAGAGATAGACTTCAGGGAGTGTGGAGGGGGCAGGAGAGAGAGATGGTCTTGGGAAAGAACAGAGGGGGACAGGAAAGGGAAAGATGGCAAAAGGGGTGAAACAGGGTCAGAGAGAGATGGTAGATGGTGTGAAAGGGGGAAAGGAAGAGATGGAAATGGTAGGACCACTGCTGCTTTGGGGCACTGAGGGAGGAAAAGTTGGTACGTCAGGACTGCTGCTGCTGCCTCGGGTAAGTAAAGACCCTGTCGGGTGATAAATGCAATGGAGGATCTATGAGGGCCAAAAGGGTACAAAGGAAATGGTAAAAGGTGAGGTGGTGGGACTGGGATCAGTGGGAGGCAGGGTCCGGGCATGATAGAGGCGGGGCATGGGTGGGGTCAGAGTCAGGGTCAGGGTATAGGTGGGGCTATTCTAGCACCCGTTCCTGTAACGAATGTAATGGGCTAAAACACTAGTAATACAATAAAAGCACATTCAGCTTACACTTATTCATAACCAACCATTTACTCCCACCCACCCAATGATTATTCAATAAAACACAAAAGCATAGATTATCGCAAAAACACTTAAAAAAAAAAAATAAAAAAAAAAGGCATCTGTTGGGCTATTATTGAGATTCTACCATGAAAGCTAAGGGCTCCTTTTACAAAGCCATGCTAGCGGTTTAACGCATGTAATAGCGCACGCTAAACCGCCGGCCGCGCTCGCCGCATCCTCCTCCTCTTGAGCAGGCGGTAGATTTTCGGCCAGCGCAGGGCTTAGCGCATGATGAAAAGTCACGTGCGTTAACCCCGCTAGCGCGGCTTAATAAAAGGAGCCCTAAGTATCGGAAGTTTGTTGCGAGCTGAAAGTAGCATATGGCTTCATCTTGAAAGTTAGGTGGGGACCCCTATTACATGGGATATTACAATTGGATTATTCCACATTTTCATGGTGGGGGAAATCTTAGTCTTTTTTTTTTTTCCGTAGAATGGAAAATTCTTTGGTGAGTTTAAAGATGTTCTCCCTGTGAAGCTGGGTTATGTATTCTCTTAGGCTTCCATGGTTGGAGACATACTTGTTGCAGGCTTAGGACCCTGAAGTAAGCACAGCATGATGGCTGAAACCCAGACCTGGTGAGAACCTGAAAATCACAACAAGCATGATGCCTGCCACAGAAGCCTAGGAGAACAGCAGAAAGCAATCTTCGTATCAATCTGGCTATATAGATCTACTACAGAGCAGGGAATTATTATTCCTGCGAGAGAAAGGAGCCCAGAATTTTTGTAGCCCTTCCTTTTCCTGACTTCTCTGGAGCTTCGGCCTCAACCTGGGCATTCAAAACCAGCTGCTTTTCTTCTTTCCCCTCCCCCTTTCTAATGCTATCACCTAGAGAATGGTGCAGGGACAAATTTGTCCCCGTCCCCACAGGAACTCAGTTTTCCAATCCCGTCTCCGTGAATTTTGTCGCTGTCTCTGCTCCATTCCTGTAAGCTCTGCCTTAACCGCACAAGCCTTGAACACTTATGATTATTTTTTTTTTTTTCAAATATCTTTATTAACAATTGCAAAGGAACATATAACCATTAGCAGAACAAGCAAAAATAAAGCATCCAGAATCAGCACGGAAGATAATGACAACAAGTGGTGCTCAGTACAAACCCCCATGGGTGGAAGCCCATCACAATTGACATTTTGAGATATCAAACCCCTCCAAACAAACACACACAGACCCCAAGCCCTCACCACAGACCACAACAAACACTCCACACTCAAATCTCCAGACATCCATACTCCCAGATGCGACTCTCGCACACACACCGATGCAACTACCCCGGAAACAGAAAGACAAAAGGAAGGAAAAAGAAAGAGCAACAGCCCCTCTAGAAGAAAAAATCAAGGGGAGGAGTCCGTGCCCACTGTCTCCAAGCTGGAACAAACCTTCAACACCCGCTGCTACAGATCTCGATAGCAACGGTGGGCCAGAGTCCCAGATCCAGGGACACGTTGAAGTTCGTACCGCCCCACCTCTACCAAACGAGCCGTCCACTGCGGAAAGGATGCCACAGAATCATCCATCCAATGCTGCAACAGGAGCTTTTTTACTACCAAGACAGCCATGTAGAGAACCCTGCGTTGGGGAAACGTGAACCCTCCCTCAATCAATTCACGTTGATCTCCCAAAAGCAGGAAACCATAAGACCAGGGCACAGCTCATTGGAGAATGCGCTCTAAAAAGGGGAGAGCTTGCGGCCATAAGGCAGAAGAGGGGCATTCCAAAAAATGGTGGGTAAGGGTACCTAAGAAACGATTGCATTTGATACAAACTGCGTCCTCCCAAAGGCCCATACGAGCTCCCCAAGCCCGAGAAATATAAGCCCGATGCAAAATTTTAAATTGCATTTCCCTGAAATCTGTGGAACCTCCCAAGGCATGCACAATGGCAAAGAGATCAAGAAAGGCCTTCCGATCCAGGGTAGTGCCCAGCTCTGATTGCCACTGGGAAGCCAGTCGATCAATAGGTCCCAGGTCCGATGCGTTCTTCAGAATCCGATACCAGGTAGCTAATTTATTAGAAGCTGGAGATACCTGAAAAAATTGAACATCCAAGGGACCACAGAGCCAAGCCTCCCCCCAGCGACAGTCCAAGGACAAGTAATAATGCCGGGCCTGAAGGTAAGCCCAGAAGTGAGTCCGAGGCAGTTGCCAGTGAGTCTGCAGCTGGGCAAAGGAAGGAAAATGACCCCCCCCTCCCACTGTAAGAATATCCTGAAGAGTTCTACCTCCTCTCTGCTCCCACTGCCGAAACCAGGCGTGGCCCACTCCCAGAGGAAAGTCAGGATTGCCATACAACGGTAACAAAAGGGAAGCTACCGGAGTCTTCCCCTGCCGACGCCTCCATCACCGCCACGCACGCCGCAAAGGTAAAAGATATGCAAACTTAGCCCCTCCCCCTGGTATAGCCGACAACGGTGCATGGAGAAGGGACAGGACCGAGTGGGGGGCACACCAGGACTCCACCCAACCCTGTGAAGAGAACCTATAACATCCCGACCACCCTTCATGAATAAAGCGGAACAGAGCGGCGACATTATAATAGCGAAGATCGGGAAGATTCAAGCCACCCCTATATTTATCCAAAGCCAAGGTGGCATAGCTAATTCGGGCCCGCTTATGCCGCCAAATGAAAGAGGAGATAATCGAACGAAACAGACGCACCTCTTTATCAGTAACCCAAAGGGGCACAGCCTGCAACAGATACAAAATCTTGGGGAGAAGTACCATCTTAGTCAAAGCCACCCGCCCCCAAACCCCCAGCGGTAGATCTCTCCATTTGTCACACAAGTGCTGAATTGCCTCCAGATGACGTGTCACATTGGAGCGGTACAGAAGCTTGAGGTCTGGGCTTAAATATACACCAAGGTACCACGTCGGCCCCTTCACCGGTGGTATCTCAAGACTCGCATGCCAGGGCTCCACCGTAGTGGACCGTAAGGGAAGAAGTTCAGATTTATCACAGTTAACACGCAGACCAGAAAGATCTCCAAAGGAACGGACTAGAGCGAGTACCCGCCCCAAATCCCGTCTGGGCTGGTCCAGATAAAGGAGAATATCATCAGCAAAAAGATTAATGCGACTCTCCTGGCCTCCAATACGAATACCCTGAATATTCGGATCACCGCGAATCCGAGCAGCCAGTGGTTCAATAGCTAACACAAAAAGTAACGGGGACAACGGGCAACCCTGTCTCGTCCCCCTACCCAAAGCAAACGGTGCAGTAAACTGACCATTGACTAGAAGTCTAGCCTGCGGCTGTATATATAAGCTACTGATCAGTGATGAATAGAATCCTCTATGCCAAATTGACGCAGAACCCAGAAGAGATATTGCCAAGAGATACTATCAAATGCCTTCTCCATGTCCAGGCCTACAATAGCTGATTCGCCCCCGCCTGGAGTGAAGGGCCATCAAAGCTCTGACCAGATTCATTGACGCATATCTGCCCGGTACAAAGCCTGCCTGGTCCTCATGAATCAACAGCGGCAAGAAGGCATTCAATCTATGCGCCAAAATCGCAGCAAATAGCTTAGCATCCTGATTAAGGAGGGAAATAGGCCGATAAGAACCCACTTGGGCCGGGTCCCTACCAGGCTTAGGCAACAGCACGACATGGGCCATATTAGGAGTCCCCAATCCCCGAGTCTCAGAGAGCGCATTAAACGCCCCCGCCAAAGCAGGAGAGATCTGATCCGACAGAATCTTGTAATACTCAGAGCCAAACCCATCTGGGCCTGGCGCCTTTGTCAACTTAAGCTTCTTAATACCAAGCTGTACGTCCTCGGAACTAATAGGGGCATTCAGTTGCTCCAACTGGGTTGCTGTCAACCTAGGGAGCTTGAGCCCCTGAAAGAAAGCATCCCTATCAACGTCCGCGAACGGTCGGTTAGCATACAAAGATTCATAAAAATGAACGAATTGCTGTTGAATCTGCCGTTCCTGCGTGTAACAAGTACCCTTCGGGTCCTGGATGGACAGTATAACCTGACGAGTACGCGGGGGCCGGACCAAATTGGCCAACAATCTCCCAGTCTTACCCCCCCAGGCGAACAATTTATACCATTGAAAATAGATATCGTGGGAAGCCCGTTGTGTCAAGATTGTGTCTATCTGCCGCCGGACGGTCATCAAACGGAGTTTATCATCTGCCGAAAGAGAAGTACAATGGCGTGTCCTCAACCGCCGAAGCTCCCCCGATAAAGTCAGTAACTCCGCATCCATTGACTTCCGCTTGCGAGAGAGATAGGCAATAATGAACCCCCGCAGAACCGCCTTGGAAGCCTCCCAGTAGGTCATGGGATGAACATCGTTAGTGTTATTATGAGAGCTATACTCCAACCACTGTTCCCGAAGATATTTATGGAAGTCAAGATCTCTATACAGGTAATACGGAAATTTCCAATGTCGCTCCTCAGGTTCCGGCATAAACTGAAGCTCCATGACAACAGGCGCATGGTCCGACAAAGGAACCTCCTCGATAGCTATCCCAGACACCTTGGGGAGCAGAGAGGGCGAAACCAGCAGATAATCCAACCTAGCATAGACATTATGGGGGTGGGAATAAAAGGTATAAGTATGTTCCATGGGATGCAAAATTCTCCAAATGTCCAACAGCTGCAACTGACTAAGCAGAAAATTTACTCCCTTAGCTCCGTGGTCCCCGGCCACCATCTTTGCCGGGCTACAGTCCAGGGCAGGATCCACCGTGATGTTAAAGTCCCCTCCCACCACCGGTTGGTAAGCAGGATACATGGCTATCTTGGCCAGCAAAGCTGAAAAAAATTTATGATTATACACATTAGGAGCATACAAATTGCAGAATAACCAGTTGTGTCCCCATAGTTCTCCCAACACTAGAACATAACGTCCCTCCGGATCTTGGAGGACCTTGTGAAGGTGGAAGGGCAGTTGTTTATGAACAAGGATTGCAACCCCTCGCTTCCTAGTACCAAATGAGGAATAATAGACCTCACCCACCCAATCCCTGCGAAGCTTGAGATGTTCTGCCGAGGAGAGATGGGTTTCTTGCACGAATGCAATATCCGTTCCCCTCCGTTTGAACCAGGTCAGAACCTTCTTCCGCTTAACAGGAGAGTGGATCCCATCCACATTTAAAGTGGCTATAGTCAACTTAGTCATGGAGGAAAGAGACTTCCAGACTTCTTAGTAAGAAACCAAACTATAGAGTAGGTAGAAAGCCCCCCAGCTAGGCCTCCCACCCAGATGAATTGGGACACCAGTACCCCAAAAAAGCCCCATAGACTCAGGAGCATAACCAAATCCTCCCAAAGGTGAAGCACCACCACACATCCATTCCTCTCCCCCATCCACATACACACCCACCACTCCCACCAACAGACACACACAGCTATCAACACCCCCCTACACCATTCCCGGACCCCTCCCTCCCAGGTCCCCAACCAACCCCACCCAACCCCCCAGAGAACCCCATCTCCAAAGGCCCCCACAAAACTCCAGCCCCCCATATAACAGAAAAAACTAAGAACAAAAAACTGCACTCACAAAAAAAGGAGCATCCTAAAGGCCAGGGCTAAACTCTCAGAGACCCTCAGTCTCCCACAAAAACATTCTGCGCCAATGCAGGAGAACAGTCAGCCGACCCCAAAACCCCCGCTGATCCCACCAGCAGTCCAGACCCACTAGGAACCAGTCCAAAAATACATGCAGAAGGCATGGACTAAAAACACGGTGTCCAGGCGCAGAAAATCCAGCTCCCAGGACCAGAAACAAACCAATGGCCCAAGCGGAACACCATGTCCAGAACCGGCCAGACAGGGCAACGAATGCCGATCAAAACTGTCCTCAGTGGTCCGACGAGAACCAGGAACTGTTGCACATAGAGCATCGCGGTGGAGAACAGAGAAGGTTAAACAGCCGGATCCGCCGCCGGGGCCCCGCCATTCGCTCTTACTGGCAGGGAGTCCATAAAACGCTGTGCTGCAGCTCTGTCAGTGAAAGTTTGTGGCCTCCCATCTCTCCAGATGCGCAGAGATGCCGGGTACACAAGTGCAAACCGCACTCCCCGGCGATGAAGCGTGGAGCAAAGTGGCGCCATTTCCTTGCGAAGGGAAGCCACACGCAAGGAATAATCATTGAACAGCAACAGCTTTGTTCCTTCATATTCTAGCTGCCCAGCTTTTCTAAAGGCTTGCAGGATACGCTCTTTGTCTGTCCAGTTAAGGTAGCGAGCAATTGCTGCTCGGGGATGGTTGTTATCCCCCACGCTCCGGCCCACGCGGTGCGCCCGCTCGCAGACGAACCCAGCTGCTGGCATCTCCAGACCAAGCCGCGTGGGGAGCCAAACTTGAAAAAAGTGATAGAGATCCTGATCCGCCCGCAGCTCAGGCAACCCCACAACTCGCAAATTATTCCGCCGCTGGCGATTCTCTTGGTCATTCAGCCAGTCCATCAGTGTAGTCACCTGGGACTGCAGAGCAGCCACACTCGCTCGGTCCTACAGCGCTGCATCCTCCCCATCAGACACCCTCTGCTCCACTGCCGCTATTCTCCCCACTTGCGCCTCAAAGCGCTCATGAATGCAGTCTACAGCCGACTGTAGTTTATGGAGCCTGTCCTCCAGGGCCGCGGTCACCATGCGCGATATCTCCTGGGCCCATTCACCCCAGTGCGCTGGAGCGGGAGCGGAAGTCGGGGACGCCGCCATCTTGGGCAGAGAAACTGCAGGCTTGTGCTTTGGCGTTTTCGCTGATCTTACCAGCATTCCGGGCTGAAAGAAGCTGTCCTCTGGTCCCACACACGCCGTCCCCTGCGCGAAACGGGCCAGGAAGCGCAGATGCAGAAGATCAGCGCAAAAAAGTGAGTTAAGCCGGTGTGGGAAGACTGAGGGTCGGAGAGCTCACAAACTCACGTCTGCTCAAGTCAGACGCATCAAGTGACCCCCCGAACACTTATAAGAACATAAGAACATAAGCAGTGCCTCTGCCGGGTCAGACCACAGGTCCATCACGACCAGCAGTCCGCCCCCGCGGCGGCCCAACAGGTCATGGCCTGCCTTAATCACCAGAAGGGGCCCCCTTTGCCCCCTAGGTATGTCATCGAAGTCCTATCTTCCCATCAAAGTCCTAACCCTCAGGCCTTGCACCTGCACGACCTGGTGAGCTGTCTATACTTATGCAACACCCCAGCACCTCCCTCAGTACCCCTCAATCCCCTTTTCCCTCAGGAATCCGTCCAATCCCTGTACTGTACTCTGCCGGATCACTTGTGCAGTTGAGGACGGAGCTTAGGCATTGGTGGAATGAGGCATTATGACATCACAATCTGAGCTCTAGAATGTTGCTACTTATGATTTTAAAGTGTTTGAGGCTTGTGCAGTTGAGGACGGAGCTTAGGCATTGGTGGAATGAGGCATTATGACATCACAATCTGAGCTCTAGAATGTTGCTACTTATGATTTTAAAGTGTTTGAGGCTTGTGCAGTTGAGGACGGAGCTTAGGCATTGGTGGAATGAGGCATTATGACATCACAATCTGAGCTCTAGAATGTTGCTACTTATGATTTTAAAGTGTTTGAGGCTTGTGCAGATGAGGATGGAGCTTGCAGGAATGGGGCAGGGACAGGAAAGAACTCACGGGGGACAGGAAAATAAGTTCCCGAGGGATGGGGAAAAATTTGTCTTCGTGTCATTCTGTACTATCACCTATGCAGAGATGCAGGGAGAGGGAAGCAGAGCACAGTTCATCAGATAGCCACTTTCTCTATATGGCCTGTCTCAAGTCTGGGGACAGAGCAGCAGGCAGGCAGATTACAGAATCAAGCAAGAGGCTACACCATTTGTTCAAAGCTGAATTAATGTATGTTAAAATGTACAGCGCTGTTTACGCTTTTCAGCACTATAGAAATAATAAATAGTAGAAGTAATAGTAGTTCCATTAGGAAATTTTCTGATATTCTTGCAGAAATCTAGTATTGACTCAGTCTTTGATTGTCTCCGATACCATTCCTGGATACTTCTATTGATAATGTTTAAAAATGTGATGGTGGAATTAGAATCAGAAGACTAGAAATTAGTGCAATCTGTTCTCTGGGTAGGAAGGCTAGGATTTTAAAGTGTTGTTTTGAAAAGTCCGATGAATGTTGTAGTGTCTTATGATATTGTGAATGTGAGTTTGTAAATCACTTCCCCCCACCCCCCTTCTACAAAACTGCGAAAGCGGTTTTTAGTGCAGGCCGGTGCAGTGAATGCTCTGCGCTGCTCCTGATGCTCACTCTATGACAGGGGTGTCAAAGTCCCTCCTCGAGGGCCGCAATCCAGTCGGGTTTTTAGGATTTCACCATTGAATATGCATGAGCTCTATTAGCATACAATGAAAGCAGTGCATGCAAATAGATCTCATGCATATTCATTGGGGAAATCCTGAAAACCCGACTGGATTGCGGCCCTCGAGGAGGGAGTTTGACACCCTTGCATGAGCATCGGGAGCAGCGCAGAGCATTCAGCGCACTGGCTTGTGCTAAAAACCGCTTTTGTGGTTTTGCAAAAAAAAAGGGTTTAGTTCATGAAGCAGATTATGAATAAATATGCCCCAGCTGCCTCTGCAGTCTCTCAGCAGCAGGAATGAAGCACCTGTCAAATATTGGACTGAAAGGTCAGAGTTGAACGATACAATCTGGGAGAGGAAAGAGAAAAAAAAAAAAATCTAGGAGGGGAAAAAAAAAAAAAAGAAGAGGAACTGAAAGGTAATCAGAAAATGAAGGGAGAGAGGCAGGTTAAAATGGAAGAGAAAACAAGAGTGCCAGTACTGAGAAAGGGAGATACAGTAAGAGGGAGAACATACATATTTATTTATTCATGCACCGGTATTTGTTTTCTGCTCCTTCCTTCTGAAAATGCTTAAAATGGGTCACAATGTTACACAGAAAAGTTTCAGAGAAAATGAAACCAAATACCCAAGGAGGCATAATAAGTAATAAGCAGCAATATTCTAGAGCAGTGATTCCCAACCCTGTCCTGGAGGAACACCAGGCCAATCGGGTTTTCAGGCTAGCCCTAATGAATATGCATGAAGCAAATTTGCATGCCTATCACTTCCATCATATGCAAATCTCTCTCATGCATATTCATTAGGGCTAGCCTGAAAACCCGATTGGCCTGGTGTTCCTCCAGGACAGGGTTGGGAATCACTGTTCTAGAGCAATAAACCATCGAAGCAAACAAGCCAATGCAGCAAACCTAAGCAGAATTAAAAAAAAGAAAGTTCTTAAAAGAACACCTAAAGGAGAAAAGCCATTCGGCAGTTGAGGAAGGAGATGAGATTAAGAGAGAAAGAAATGCATAACTGGAAGGGAATTGGGGCTACATATTTTTATTTTTGTGGCTCTACAGCAGGGTTGTCAAAGTCCATCCTCGAGGGCCGTAATCCAGCCGGGTTTTCAGGATTTCCCCAATGAATATGCATGAGATCTATTAGCATACAATGAAAGCAGTGCATGCAAATAGATCTCATGCATATTCATTGGGGAAAATCCTGAAAACCCGACTGGATTGCAGCCCTTGAGGAGGGACTTTGACACCCCTGTTCTACAGTATATTCATTCTATTCTTAGTAAGAACCTATTTGTGTTCTGCAGGTGTGATTAAGGCCAGATATTCATTGCATTAAATTTCCATTAGAGAAATGCAACCAGGGCAAGCTCTCTTTTCTCCTTGCCATAGGGGGGTCCAGGCTTGCCCAAAACTAAAGAGTATACAATCTATCAATGAGTTTTGGTAGTCTCTTTCAAATTTCTGCCTTGAAACTCTTCATTTCTAACACACTGAACCTGATTCTATGTAAGAATCTGTAGTTAGTTGGCTTAAGAACATAAGAATTGCTAACTCCGGATCAGACCCTAGGTCCATCAAGTCCGGCGATCCGCACACGCGGAGGCCCCGTCAGGTGTACCCTGTCATAGATTTAGTCTCCATATCACCCTATGCTTCTCATAGGGAGATGCAGGGCCGCCATCAGAAATTTCTGGGCCCCTTACTGAGCAATCCTATTGGGCCCACCAAGCACCCCTTCCCCCCCCTGACGCCCCCCCCCCCTTCTTCCATGGGCTGAATACACACATACTTTTCTGCTAATGCTCCACCTAAGTTTCCACTATAAGCAGGAACAATGTAACTGAGAGTCAGAAAAAGCACTATGCTATAAACAAAACAGACTGACTCTGTAACAGTAACACAACCCCAGAGGAGGACTCGTTTTACAAAAAGTTAAGCTCAGAGATATAAAACTCTGAAGAGGGAGAGGTAACCCCCTCTTAGGGAAAGAGTTTATCTTCCAATCATTGCTTCATAATTGTGACAAACGAGCCCAACTCCAAGGTATGAAAGTTTTAACTGTGTATATATCTCAATGTGGATGCAATATGCATTCAACAGGCTTTCAAAAATAGATAAATATTCTGCATTCAGGTAAGCACTAGAGTTTTCAGCATTCATATGATTAATTCTCAAAAATACTTATCAGGGTCCCGACGCGGCCCCGTTTCGGTGTCTACTTCAGGAGACCCCGTCTGACAAAGTTGAATTTTACAAAGAGTAATAGAAATTCAAACACAGGTTCGTTCTGTTGTAGCACGGAAATTTTTCAACAACAGAACGAACCTGTGTTTGAATTTCTTATGACTATTACTCTTTGTAAAATTCAACTTTGTCAGACGGGGTCTCCTGAAGTAGACACCGAAACGGGGCCGCGTCGGGACCCTGATAAGTATTTTTGAGAATTAATCATATGAATGCTGAAAACTCTAGTGCTTACCTGAATGCAGAATATTTATCTATTTTTGAAAGCCTGTTGAATGCATATTGCATCCACATTGAGATATATACACAGTTAAAACTTTCATACCTTGGAGTTGGGCTCGTTTGTCACAATTATGAAGCAATGATTGGAAGATAAACTCTTTCCCTAAGAGGGGGTTACCTCTCCCTCTTCAGAGTTTTATATCTCTGAGCTTAACTTTTTGTAAAACGAGTCCTCCTCTGGGGTTGTGTTAATGCTCCACCTAAGCCAGTCCCGTAAAATCTTCTCACGTCCATTGGGTGATTTGGCATAGAGGAGATATTCATAAAAAGAACGTCCGTCAAGATCTTTACTCATAGACTGTGCCATTTGCTTTAAATCATCTTCCATCATTAATCCAAATTGCACAATTCTTTCTCTGTCTTTGTCCTGAATGGCATCTGGCCACATTGCTGGATCCTTCCAGTCAACAAATTTATGAGCAGGCGCGGAGAACGCATTTTTAAACAAATGTAGTTTATCCTTGTACTCCTTATGTAATTTTAATCATCTATGGATATGTTTGTATGTTTATTGTTCAAATGGTTTTATTTATTTCCCCAAATTTATTTTTGTTATACGCATTGAAAATATTTGATATTGCGCTTAAATCAAAATCTCAATAAACTTTAAACTTGAAACGAGTGCCCGTGAGATTGTGGGAGGGTTAAATACTCAAAACTTAGAAGAATAACAATTTACTTAAAGTTTTTGCTACGCCAGCTTTCTGGTATCTTTACATACAGTGGCGTACGTAGCATATGTAACACCCGAGGCCCATCATTTATTGGCACCCCCCCATCTGTAAGAAAAACATGATTTTTAGTAACAAACCACATGTCACACATGAGTACCTAGGAAAAGGCAGCATCTTACATATTGCAGTGAGCAGTACATCAATACACCCCATTGTAAAACTAAACAAGCCAGACCAGCACAGATCAATCCTACACTGTCAATCCTAACAGAAAACCATGTCTTTCGAACACACAGAACACAGAAAACACCTTCGTCTAGTATGGAATATGTCATCACAAACTAACCCCTCACTCTTTTACAAAACTGTAGTGTGGATTTTAGCCACAGTGGTAACAGCCCTGACGCTCATAGAATTCTGAGCATCAGAGCTGCTACCACCACGGCTGGCGCTAAAAAACGCTCCACAGTTTTGTGAAAGGGGGATAAAATAGAAATACACAGTTTCAACGCTCTAGCTCAGAGGTGCCCAAACTTTTTGAGCTTGTGAGCTACTTTAAAATGACCAAGTCAAAATGATCTACCAACAATAAAATTAAAAAACACAAAGCACACTATACGCTGAGAAAATGTTAATTATCATTCCTATTCTGGGTTTTTTTTCAAATAGGTCAAGGCAGATGACTCTATGCATTGTCACCTCAGTAACAACCATAAAAAAATATACAAATATACCCTCCATCCTTTTTATTAAACCACAATAGCAGTTTTTAGCGCAGGGAGCTGTGCTGAATGCCCAGCGCTGCTCTTGACGCTCATAGGCTCCCTGCGCTAAAAACCACTATTGCAGTTTAGTAAAAGGGGACCATATTGTAAAATATAGACAGCAGATATAAATTCAGAACTGTGCATAGTAAGTGAAGGGAAGTTTTCATCTCTGGGAATTTGCCCAGTTAACTATTAAGTTATTTGGGCAAATTCCTTTGAAAACTGTGGTAATACTGTCTCCACTTTGCTAAATTTAAAATAAAATCATTTTTCCTACCTTTGGTGATTTCATGAGTCTCTGGTTGCACTTTCTTCTTCTGACTGTGCATCCAATCTTTCTTCCCTTCTATCAGCCTGTATGCTTTCTCTCCTCCACACCTCATTCCCTCCCCCAACTTTTTCTTCCTCTCTCCCTGACCTTTCTTTCTGTTTCTCTTCTTTCCTTCTGTTTCCCTGCCTGCCCCCTTTCTTTCTTTCTCCCTGCCGTTCCCCAAGCCACTGCCACTGCCACTGCCGCTGCCGCTGCCATTGGGGAACAGGACCCACCAATGGATAACAGGCCCCAAAGCCGACGCCGACGCATGCTCTCCCTGCTTCGGGCCGATCAGTCTTCCTCTCCCCGACGTCAATTCTGCCGTCGGAGAGGACGTTCCGCCCAGCCAGACAGCGATTGGCTGGCCCAAACTTCCTCTCCGACTGCAGAATTGACGTCGGGGAGAGGAAGACTGATCAGCCCGATAGATTAGATCGCCAAGACAAAGTGAGTCCTGGGTGATCGACTCACTTTGCCTTGGCGAGCTACTGGCGCCCCTGCCTTAGAACACTGCCTAGGACCCTGGGGGAGCCCGGGCCCCCTGTCAGCTCCGGGCCCCTGAATGCAGGACTGGTAGTACTGCCCTGATGGCGGCCCTGGGGAGATGTGCATCTACTTTACCCTTACCCATATCACTCTATGCCACTCATAAGGAGATGTGCATCTAATTTACCCTTAAATCCTAGAATGGTGGATTCCGCAACTACCTCCTCCGGGAGAGCATTCCAGGCCTCATATTGGACATTGTAAATAACTGTTTTTCCTGCTCTATTTTGTCGATTCCTTTCAGGATTTTGAAAGTTTCGATCAGATCCCCTCGCAGTCTCCTCTTCCCAAGGGAGAACAGCCCCAGTCTCCTAAGTTGTTCCTCGTAATCCAGGTTCTCCATACCTTTCACTAGCTTCGTTGCTTGTCTCTACATCCTCTCCAGCAGTTTTATATCCTTCTTTAGGTATGGAGACCAATGCTGGACGCAGTATTCCAAGTGTGGTCTGATCATCGCTCTATAAAGCGGCATTATAACTTTCTCCGATCTACTTGTGATTCCCTTCTTTATCATGCCTAGCATTCTATTTGCTTTTTTCGCCACCGCCGCACATTGCGCCGACGGTTTCAGGGTCCTATCTATCAGAATGCCCAGGTCCCTTTCTTGTTCGGTCTTAACCAGAGTTGCACCTGACATTCTATACTTGTGTTCCTTATTCTTTCTGCCTAAATGCATCACCCTACAGGTGTACTGAAGCTCTAGAGCAGTGGTTCCCAACCCTGTCCTGGAATACCACAAGGCCAATTGGGTTTTCAGGTTAGCCCTAATGAATATGCATGAGAGAGATTTGCATATAATGGAAGTGACAGGCATGCAAATCAGCTTCATGCATATTCATTAGGGCTATCCTGAAAACCCGATTGGCCTGGTGGTTCTCCAGGACAGGGATTGGAACCACTGTTCTAGAGCAGTGGTTCCCAACCCCTGTCCTAGAGGACCACCAGGCTAGTCAGGTTTTTGGGATAGCCCTAATGAATATGCATGAGAGAGATTTGCATATAATTGAGGTGACAGGCATGCAAATCTGCCCCATGCATATTCATTAGGGCTATCCCAAAAACCCGACTGGCCTAGTGGTCCTCCAGGACAAGGTTGGGAACCACTGTTCTAGAGCTCATTGCAATGTTTACAGTGCTGCCTTTTCCTAGGTAAGGTCCTTGTGTGAACTCTAGGTTTGGTACTGTTATGAAATGCTACATTGGTTCTGTTGGTCTTAAGTGGCTTTTTGGGGGTGTTGTATTACTTCACAATATAGCCAGAACTAAAGAGACTTTATGTTGCTGATACTGGAGCTCATGTATTGTAACACCATTACTGAAGCTCAGGTATTATAACACCTTCACTGAAGCTCGTGCAAATCAAAATGCAATTTCAAAAGAAAAAAGCTTCAGGGGAAAATCCTGGGTAGCTCTCAGGACTTCTCCACACAGTTCATTTAACTCCAACTGTATTTTATCACCCAAACAGTTTCTTTTCCACAAAGTTCTTCTCCTAGCCTGTACACTGCAGGTCTCAGGTAAGTCCAGCTCTTTAGCTATAACAGTCTCAACGTTCAAACAGCCCAAATATGAAAGCCTCCAGCTCTCATAGTACTGCTGGGGTCAGGAGAAGAGCCTCAAGTTTGCATTCAAAAAGCACAAAAACAGCTTTCAAAATCCCTCCCAGAGCATGGCAAACTTCTCCCACTAAAGGCACTCTCAGCTTCCTACAAGCCTGGGCTGAGAACAAAAACAGCAAACAAAAATCCATAGTTCTAGCATTCCATGAAAAAGGCAAACAAAGACATCCTTAGTAGAAATAGAAAAAGCAAAACTCACAATTCTCCAAACAATCACAGTTCTCCAGTCAATCCTTGCAAATGGTTGCCTTATGCCACTTGCCGCTCCACAACACTCGCTGGCCTGGGCTGTAAACGGTGGTGTGGACCCAGCTTTTTCCACACCCAGGTCTAAGACATTACCCAGCTTGAGCCTGGAACTTTCCCATTGGGAAGAGACCTGTGTCTTCCCCCTCACCTCTCCTGCTAAGTGCAAACTTCTGGCTTTTCATGAGAGGAGCCACGCCCTGCTCTGCCTGAGCCTGCTCTCACCTGGGTCTCTCTCTCTGGCTCCCCCGGTGGCTACTAGGACAACAACAGGGATCAAGACAGGCATGGAGCCTGACTGGTCGCAATGTGGGCCCAGCACTGTTACCTCTTACATCATATCATACTTCTACTAAGGACCAGAATTGCTCCTCTTTCACATAATCCCAGAGAGATTCTTTCCATTCCTCTTAGGGCAGGGGTGGGCAACCATGATCCTCAAGGACCTAAACCTAGTTGGGTTTTCAAATTTCCAAAATGAATATGTATGAAATCTATTTACAGACAATGGAAGTAGCAGATACATATCAGTCTCATATATCCCCCCCCCCCCCCCACACACACACACACTTTTATGAAGCCGGGTTAGGCCTTTTTTATCATCGGCCATGGCAGTAAAAGCTCCAATGCTCATAGGAATTCTATGAGCGTCGGAGCTTTGACCACCATGACCGGCAATTAAAATAACCCTAATACGGCATCATAAAAGGGAGGGGGGGAGGTATATTCAGTGTGGAAACCTTTGAAAACCCGACTGGCTTGAGGCACTTGAGGACCATGACTGTCTCATTGCAAGAATTTTATCACAACTTGACTTTCCTGAACCATATTGTGATAAATAAAATTATTCAAAAATTACAATAAGGAAACTTTCAGAAACACTTGCTATATAGATCATTTCAAATAATGTAAACTAGGATTATGACCACAATATTCCTTTTGGTTCTTGCTTTATTGCATTTACAATGTCTTCTTTATCTTGTTTGGCTATAAATTCTGAGCATATCATAGGGTAATACACCACAATTCAAATTTATAATGTAATTTACATAATGCATTTCCTTATATTTCTTTCTCCATGATAATGGTAAATTTATCACTGCATTTACTATTGCCATTAATTATGCAACTATATGCATGCAATATGGCGTGAGCGGATGTTCAAGAATGCTGAAGCCGTTCGGGCTCCTTATCTGTCTGCTTTGTAAGCTCTCAGGCATGAAGAAGGGATATGCAGGAAAAAATATTTATATATAAAACAACTATTTATTGGCCAATGACGATGGTCCACATAATGCTTCCCGCTATACATTTATGATTGGCGGTGGAATGGAGGGGCTGAGGCCGTTAAATAAATATGTCAATATTTTATTCGGATATTTTTGTAATTGGGAAGTTTATGCATATACTCCAGATTTAAAATTAAAGAAAGGGAGTTTTATATCATTATTTGGAGCTGTAACCTATACACTAAGCAGCTAATCTGCGTTAGGTTAGTAATGCATGGTTTATTGTGCGGTAACATGCAAACTGCCTAAATGCTTATATGGTATTTTTAAGGTTACAGTACACCAAGTTGTGCATTAAGGGAATTTTGTGTTGGGAGCAGAACTAAGGAAATAGCCAAATACCCAATTTTGAATAGGGTATTGGATGGGCATGAGAACCCTCTTCCCTCCCTCCCGCAGGCTACTGGGCATCTCTCAACTCTCTCTCTCCCCCCCCTCCCTTCGCCTCTCTGCACCTTTTTAAAGCCTTAATTTCTTTGCTAAAAGTGAACAGTAACTCATGCCCACTACTCACGCCAGCCTCAAGCCTTCCATCTGACCTGGTCCCATCATTACTTAATGGCCCCCATAGCTTTTTATATGGAACCAGCTCATTTAAATATTGCAATGACTTTGCAGGATTTAAGTAGGCAAAAAGAGCTCACATAGAACTGGGTATGAGCCTCGCAGAATACATCCCCCCCACTGAAATTTCCCAAAAGAAGAAGACAGATTTTTCAGGTAGCGCACGCTAATCCGGTGCATGCACTTAAAAACGCTAGCACACCTCTGTAAAAGAAGCCCATAATCTCTTCAGTGGTCATCTGACCAGTTTGGGTACCTTTTTGGCACTTAGACGCTTCTCAAACAGGTCTAGCTCACAACGTCTAACTTCCATCCAGGATAGACGTTCAAGTCTAAGCCCACCCAAATCCCATCCAGAGCATGCCTCCAGCACGTCCCCTTGACAAGCTATGAATGTGCAGTGGGTAGAACGACTTGCAAAACGTCCAGAAAAATGTTTGTTTGTTGTTTTTTTTAATAATTCTTCATTCAGTTTAAAACTAACAATAAGTGCAGCGTAAATTCAGAAAGATGGTTTTGAAAATTGGCACTTGGATGTCCTGCTAAGTAGGATGTCCAAGTGACGATTTATGCCTTTTTTGGACATCTTAGTTTTTTGAAAATGCCCTTAATAGTATTCTATAAGATGCATATGTATGTGGGTGACACACCCGTGTTCTGTCCATGCTCCACATGCCTCTTGCACTTACCTATAGTACGTATATTTTGGAATAATGTGTAGTACACGTGTGCGTGTCCAGTTCTAGAATTGCCCTGCCCGTCTTTCATGAACACGTCGCATTCTAGGTCTGTCAGTAACAGCTGTTTAAAATGCAAGAAACCTATGACTTAGACTGAATCAGAAGACAATGATGTGCAAATCGGAAAGTGAGGAGCTTTCAAATGGATCTCACAGAGTTTTAGAAACACTTAGAATAATAGCCATGGTCACTAGGGTGCCATAACGACTTACCCCATTATAAAATGCAACACTAAGTAAACCTAGAAGTAGAAATTTAACAACTGAACATTTAATGGCAGCAATTATACCAAAAGAATAATGAACCTATTAGACAGGAGAATTGCCAATTACTCTGAGGCTTATTGGAATACAGCTGTGAAAAGAAATACAGTGGTATGGTTAAGAATGGTTATTAAGAGGAGATAATGCATTCTGTTTGCACTGACATAAGTCCTGTTTCTTTGAAATAAAATAGACTTGTCTGACTATAAGGCCCCTATCTACTAAACTGCATAAGGTTACCACACAGTAATTGCCAAAATTTACATGTGGTAACTGGAAAACCTCTTCATTGACTGTGGAGGAAGTATTTGGCATTTTTTTTAAGGATCCATAGTAGCAGGGCTTTAGGAAATTATTTAATTTATTTTAAATTGTTTAAAATTAGTCACAATTGTACTTTTTGCAATTTATGTCATCTTTTATATTCAAAATTCACTATTTCATAATTATGCCACAGTGCTTCAATTGTGAAGAGCATTGTTGCACGGAGTAAGGAGTAACAATCTAATGGACAAATAAACCCAGGATAAAGAAAAGTTTGTAAAGTATTTGAAGACATTGAAATTCAGTATACAGACAATGATGAAAGTTTGGCATGGACTTCTATTGGAGGGGAAGGGTTCACATTTATTTATTAGATATATGTATTAGAAATATTTATGTGATTAATCAATAGTGCTAGTGACGTTCATATAAATTTGTGATAAGTGTGGATGAAATTACACTTGAGAAATAAATTTTAAATGATTAAATGTGTTATAATTGTTAAGGTGCTCTCCATGGTTTATAAAACAATGAATATGCATGAGATCTATTTACATGCACTGCTTTCAATGCATAGTCATTGGAGAAATCCTGAAAACCCGACTGGATTTCGGCCCTTGAGGACAGAGTTGTCTACCCATGCCCTTATCAATCATCCTATGTTTATACACATATAATATTAATATTGTGTACTATGTTCATACTAAATCTTACTTATTTGCACACGTATACCTATATCCAAGTTTCTAAGTTTATTCATCACTTGACAAACTCTTTATCAAGGAATACCTAAACGGTTTACAATAATGAAATATTATATGTATCATTGTTGATTATTAAGTGATATATTTATGGTTATTTGTATGGATATGTTATCACACTTATTATAAGTTTAAAAATGAATAAAGATTAAAAAAAAAAAAGAAAGAAAGAAATATACTTAAAACGGTAAATAAAAACAGATTCAAATAAAAGAATTCTAAATAAAATTGAAAAGGGATTTGATGTAGCCTATCATACTTACTGGAACAGAAGGAAAGAAGGGGGACAGAAGGGTGAAAAAATACTTCGAGATTAAAAATAAAAGAAAAAGGGGAAGGAAAAAGGAGAGGGAGAATACAATAGGATAAAGTTCGCTTCTAAAAAAAGTGGTTATCATTCTCTGCCTGGAATGTTTTGCAAGCTCTGCTTGTAAAGTTTCATCTCAAGTGTTGTAAGTGTCTTTGAAGAGGAAGGTTTTCATTTTGGATTTGAATTTGTCAAGACAGGGTTCTTTTCAGATGTCAAGTGGAAGGGCGTTCCACAGAGAAGGGGTGGTAACCGAAAATATAGTTTTAAGTGTTCTATGTGGTGTTCCTAATGGAGACTAGCCAGCTATCTCCTCTAGGTTGCTTTATTAGTTAAAATAGTCTGTGAAGAGGATGGTCTTTATCCCTTTCTTGAACTTTCTGGTGTCCTTTACTGGTTTTGATTCCTTCGGAAGGGAGTTCCACCATCTTGGAGCCATCAATGGAGTATTGCGATTTCTGTGCACATGTTTCTTCAGCTGCCATATATTGGATATGAGCACTTTCTGTGGCAGGTCACTGGCCAATGTTTTGTTATGTGCAATCTTATATTCCACCAAATCCCCAATGAGTTGTGGGTTACAGGCAACATATAGTAACATAGAATTTTGTATAGAGTTAAATATGTATGTTACAAAAAATTATACATGCTACATAAAGTTATCAAATTGTTATCAAATTATACATGCAGTCTGAGGTAATATATTGTAATAGCAACTGTCCTAATTAACGTTGTCTTTGTTTCGGGTGACTTGTATTATTAGTCTCTTTGGAACCCTGGTCGGGATTTCTTAAAAATCTATGGGGCTTATAATTGAAATGGAAATACATCTAAAAACTAGCCTAAATCAGCACTTGGACGATCTGTAAGAAAAGTCATCCAAGTGCCGATAATCAAACCGGGTTTTAGACATATCTAAAAATGACTTAGGCCTTTTCAGTGCTGCTGTACAACCAGAGCTAAAAGTGGCGTTTTAAGAGGAGTGGTGAGGGCGGGATTTGGTTGGGACGTTGGCTAATTTAAACTTAGTCGTACTGCAAGTATAATCGAAAGTTTAACGAGGCTGCCTGGACGGAATTTGTACGTTGTGACTTAGGCCATGTAAAACCAGGTCTAAGTGCCAAAAAGGTATTCAAAGTGAACAGATAAGCTTTGCAGACACAAAGTACAGACCCATACACACTGCCCCAGTGATCACTGACCCCCCCAACACCATAAAAATCAGAATAAAAATGTACATACCTGCCTCCAGAACATCAGCACCTGTCACAGCAAAGCCTAGTAGAGCAGCACAGAGGTGGCTTAAGTAGTAGGGGGGTGGGGAGGTGGGGGGCTAGTGAACCATAGAGGACCCAGGCCCATAAGCCACTCTAACCACTGCATTTATGGTGGAACATGTGCATTTCCCAAACCCTACTGTACTGCCATATAGGTGCCACCTGCAGTCGTGAGGACTATTGGGGTGATATACAGGTGGATCTAGTAGGTTTTGAGGGTGTTTTGGGGGGACTCACCATGACCTATAAGGGAGTTATGGTGAAATGTTTATGTGGTCCATGTCTAGGTGTCCAGTTTGCTACTTTGCTGGCCCCTCCCACATCGGTGTTTTTGACTTGGCCAAATTTTTGGACGAGAATGGGATACAAAGATAGACAACTTAATAGTCTGAGTGATCAAACAGCTGGACGTACAGTTAGACGACTCTCGAAAAAGAAAATATTTTTGATGTATTTTTCGAGAATGGACTTTAGACACTGCCAACTTTGGGCAACTAGCGACTTAGGCCCAAAACGGACATAGAAGTTTCTTTCGATTATGCCCCTCCACCTTTTTAGATTTTTTTTGCAAAAAATTGTGCATATTACGGTTGTGCAAATTTCGATGGGAAGCGAGTTCCACACTTTTGCTATTTGGTAGTTGAATAATTTACTGTGTGATATCTTGTATTTTATATCTTTCAGAGTTTGGAATGACAGAGTCAGATTGTTAGAGTTACTTTGTTCCACAGATCTACCTAATAGTTCATTCAATTTGGGGAAGCTATTAGGGATATCACTGTATAGCATTTTAAATGCTATGCACCATATACATTGAATTCTATTCTGTTTTCTATCGGTAACCCGAGTAGCTCTATAACAGTGGTCTCAAACTCACGGCCCAGGGGCCACATGCAGTCCTCCAGGTACTATTTTGCGGCCCGTGGTCTGTACTAGTGCTGCCCTCTCTTTGCAGCATCCTCCAGCTTCCCCCCTGGCCTCCCACTCTTACGTTCAGATAATTACCGCAGCCTGCAGAGAGGATTGCCAATGCTGTAGCGATCCTTGCAGGCTGCCATCATCTTCAGCAGCACGTTCTCTCTGCCGCGATCCTGCCCCTGAAATCAGAGGAAGGGCAGGACCGTGGCAGAGGGAACATGTTGTGGAGGCTGATAGTGGCCTGCAAGAAACGCTATAGCACTGGCGATCCTTTCTGCAGGCTATGATAGTTGGCTGAAACTAAGACCGGGAGGCCAGGGGGAGAAGCTGGAGGACACTGCAAAGAAGGGGGAACCTGCAGGCCTTCAGGGGGGTGGGGTAAGATTTATAAACTATAAAGAGTATAACCTCATGCAAAGTTGTCATTTCTTTAAGACATTTACTATTTTTTCTGCGGCCCTCCAAGTACCTACAAATCCAAAATGTGGCCCTGCAAAGGGTTTGAATTTGAGACCACTGCTCTATAATCAGTGGTGTGACATGGTCAAATTTTGATTTGTAGTCTATGAGTTTTGCTGCAGTGTTTTGTATCAGTTGGAGTTTTTTCATTAATTTCACAGAGATACCTTCAAGTAGAGCATTGCAGTAGTCTAATATTGACAATATTGTTGACAGCACTAATATTGTCTAATAGTGCCATTGGAAAAAGTAGGATCTTACCCTTCTTAGTTTTTGTAATATAATAAAGGATTTTTGGACTAAATTGCAACATGATCATAAAATATAAAAGACAACATAAAATAAAAAAGGTAAAAAACATAATACATTCTTCAATAATATGCCTTTTGAAATAAATAGCTTTTAAGTTACATTTCCCTCTGTATGTTCTGCTTTTATGTGGTCTATTTTTATGCAGCTTACACGTAGGTAGGCTCAGTCAATAAACGCTACAGGGGTAATTGACTCAACTATAATATTTTTGTTGAGTGACTAAAGAAGTAGCTATAACTAATAAAAAGTCACTTTTTATTAGTTACATGTTGGTAGGAGCAGAGGGTATTGTGCAGCAAGATGGGGATTTGCAGCCATGCTCTACAGTATACTAGGCAACCCTACTCACAAAATAGGAAAAACATAGGTTAAAAATTCAGGTTAGGGCTCTTCACAGCTTGGAAAAGAGATGGCTGAGTGAAGATATAATTGAAATCCTGAGTGGTGTAGAATGAGTTCAAGTTGATCGAGTTTTTGACTGCATCAAGATTTACAAAGACGAGGGCACACTTGATGAAGTTACAGAGTAATACTTTTAAAACCAATAGGAGGAAATATTTTTTCACTCAGAGAATAGTTATGCTCTGGAATGCATTGCCAGAGGATGTGGTAAGAGCAGTTAATGTAGCTGGTTATTTTTTAAAAAAAGTTTGGACAAGTTCCTGGAAGAAAAGTCCATAGTCTGCTGTTGAGACAAACATGGGACAATAGCATGGAATACTGCTACTATTGGATTTTTGCAAGGAACTTGTGACTTGGATTGGCCTCCGCGAAGACAGGATATTGGGCTAGATGAACGACTGGTCTGACCTAGTAAGGCTGTTCTTATGTGAGCCAAGTATAGGACAATCAAGCCATTGTGACATCACTAATGAGGTTGGCTCTTAGACATTGGTAGAATGAGGCATTATGACATCACAATCTCAGCTTTGGAATTCTGCTACTATTTGGGTTTTTGCCAGGTACTTATGACTTGGATTGGCCTCCGTGAAGATGGGATACTGGGCTAGATGGACCATTATGTTCTCATCCAGAAGTTTTCAGATTTCATAATGCTGAACCAATTGATCACCCTTAAAAGAACCTATTCTTTTATAATTTTGGAACTGGCAATGTAGTCCTTCCAGGCAATTAGCATTACTTTGACTGAAGTAACCAGTAAAATAGCTAACAAAGCAGTATTTTCCTTTGAAAAAGATAATTCAGGGGACAGCGACTTCCACATTACTATTCAAAATGTTAATTTTACATTGATTTGAAGATCTTCACAGATTCATTTCCAAATCCATTGCCAGTAATGAGGAAGGTTTGGACAGAAAAAGAGTAGATGAGTCAAGACCCCAAGTTAGGTCTGACAGGACCAACAGGTTTAGAGACAAAAAAGTGGATCCCAAATATTGTAAAAACAGTTTCTTTACTCAAAACTCGTTAAAAATGCCCAAACTGGGCCACATTTTGCCCAAATTAGGGCTGCATCAGGGGTAATTTTTCAACTGGAAGAGTGCTAATGACTTACACTCTCATAAGAACATAAGAATTGCCGCTGCTGGGTCAGACCAGTGGTCCATTGTGCAGTCCGCTCACACAGGTCAAAGACTAGTACTCTACATGAGTCCAGCCTCACCTGCGTATGTTCCAGTTTAGCAGGAACTTGACTAACTTTGTCTTGAATCCCTGGAGGGTTTTTTCCCCTATAACAGACTCCGGAAGAGCGTTACAGTTTTCTACCACTCTCTGGGTGAAGAAGAACTTCCTTATGTTTGTACAGAATCTGTCCCCTTTTAACTTTAAAGAGTGCTTTCGCATTCCCCCGACCTTGGAGAGGGTGAACAACCTGTTTTTATCTGCTAAGTCTATTCCCTTCAGTATTTTGAATGTTTTGATCTACCAAGTGTGCTTAAGCTCAGCATAATGTCACACTTCCCTGTTCTTCAAACGGTAGCGGCAAAACACACAGCTTCTCCTTTCAACAGTGCTGTTAAAGTTCCAATTATTTTCCCCACACTCTCTCAAAGCCCTTTGCAGTTACTTCAAGCATTTATATATAGTGCCGACTACTTTGGATGCCCTTGTGTAACGGACATAAAAAGTCTTTTAAAGAATGCATTAGTTGTAAAGACGTATTCTTCAATTTCTGGGGCACTCCAAACTCCTGTCTTCATTCTGGAAAGATTTTAAATTGATAAATGTACCATATCCCACATGTATGCTATCACACCCATTCCACAGGGCTATTCCAAATCAGAGTCTGGGAATGAAAGGTATTGGTTAGTTTCAAAGCTTCCTCTAGAGGCAGCTAGAGTAGCAACTACATTAGGCTTCTCAGACAGTCTAGCAGGAATATAGAGAAACATAGAAACATGACGGCAGATAAAGGCCAAATGGCCCATCTAGTCTGCCCATCCGCAGTAACCCTTATTTCTTTCATTCTCTGAGAGATCCCACATGCCTATCTCAGGTCCTCTTGAATTCAGACACAGTCTCTATTTCCACCACCTCTTCTGGGAGACTGTTCCATGCATCTACCACCCTTTCTGTAAAAAAGTATTTCCTTAGATTACTCTAGAGCCTATCACCTCTTAATTTCATCCTATGCCCTCTCATTGCAGAGCTTCCTTTCAAATTAAAGAGACTTGACTCATGTGAATTTACATTAGGTAGGTATTTAAACGTCTCTATCATATCTCCCCTCTCCTGCCTTTCCTCCAAAGTATACAGATTGAGATCTTCAAGTCTGTCCCCATACGCATTATCACGAAGACCACACATCATTTTAGTATCCTTCCTCTGGACCGACTTCATTCTCTTTATATCTTTTCAAAGGTGCGGCCTCCAGAATTGTACACAATATTCTAAATGAGGTCTCGCCAGAGTCTTATACAGAGGCATCAGTACCTCCTTTTTCTTACTGGCCATACCTCTCCCTATGCAACCTACCATCCTTCTAGCTTTCGTCTTCACCTTTTCAAACTGTTTGGCCACCTTAAGATCATCACATACAATCACACCCAAGTCCCGCTTTTCTGTCATGCACATAAGTTCTTTACCCCCTAAACTGTACCGTTCCCTCTGGTTTTTACAACCCAAATGCATGACTTTGCATTTCTTAGCATTAAATTTTAGCTGCCAAATTTCAGATCATTCTTCAAGCTTCGCCAGGTCTTTCTTCATGTTTTTCACATCATCCGGCGTGTCTACTATTGCAGATTTTGGTATCATCTCCAAAGAGGCAAATCTTACCCGACAACCCTTTGGGGTGATTCAACTATATCATTTATAAAAATGTTAAAAAGAACAGGCCCAAGAATAGAATCTTGAGGCATGCCACTGGTAACATCCCTTTCCTCAGAGCGATCTCCATTGATCACTGCCATTCAGGTATATACTCGTATATACCTGCATGGCAGTGCAAGAGATATGAAGCCAGAGCATCTCTTTCCTTATGTAATCAGATGGGCCATAAACCAATCTGGTCCATAAACCAATAACAGCCATGTCTTAATAGGAATAGTTGGTGGTACCATTTAAAATCAGGAAATTTAACTCTACCATAGTTGGTCATTGGGCATTGGCCAATCTGTTGACTGGGATATTCAGTGGGAGACAGCCAGCTATCTCTCACTTAATATTGGTATCTAGCCAGCTTAGCAGTATTTAGTCAACCAGGAGATGTTCCCAGATGGCTAAATACTGCTGAATATCAGTCAGAGGTGGTTTATCAAATATTCTCTCTTTAAAAGACTATCACCTATCATTCATTCAATTGTTTTTCTATACCATTCTCCCAGGAGAGCTCAGAACAGTTTACATGAACTAGGCCAGTTACTGGGCAGACTTGTACGGTCTGCGTCTGTGTATGACTGTTTGGAGGAGGATGGGCAGGGGAGGGCTTCAATGGCTGGGAGGGTGTAGATGGGCTGGAGTAAGTCTTAACAGAGATTTCGGCAGTTGGAACCCAAGCACAGTACCGGGTAAAGCTTTGGATTCTCGCCCAGAAATAGCTAAGAAGAAAAAAAAAAAAATTTTAAATTAAATCAGGTTGGGCAGACTGGATGGACCATTCGGGTCTTTATCTGCCGTCATCTACTATGTTACTATGTTACTATGTATTTAGATACTGAAGCATTTTTCCCTGTCTGTCCCAGTGGGCTCACAATCTATCTAGTGTACCTGTGGCAATGGGGGGATTAAGTGACTTGCCCAGGGTCACAAGGAGCAGCGTGGATTTGAGCCTACAACCCCAGGGTGCTGAGGCTGTAGCTTTAACCACTGCACCACACTCTCCTAGTACAAGCTCCAGAAAATATTTTAGGAATATTTTCTGAATTAGGCTTGGTGACTAGCTTCAGATTCAGCTGACAGGTTTACCTAATTGCATACTGGAGTTTGTAGTTATTTCCCTAAGAAAAGCTAACCTACAATTCTTGTATGCAGTGGGGTAAACCCAGGACCAGATCAACTCTATTGGGTCAGTTTGGAATCAGTTGGCAACTGTATTGTAATAGTTGCAAGTAAACAACAACTAATCATTTATGCACTGAATTCCTTCAGGTAGTTTTCTAGTGGCTTCTATTGCATCTAAAGTCCACATTCTCTAAATGGCAACTAGATCAGCACACCTAGCTGATACAATAATAATAAATAATAATGATAATAACAGTTTATATACCGCAGGACCGTGAAGTTCTATGCGGTTTACAATGATTAAAAGGTATTATAGATTGAGTGGAATAAACAAAGTTCACAGTTAGTGAATAACAATTCTAAAGATCATTTGTTGAGGACTAAGATTGTATAGGTCAGTTACCTGAGTACTTCAGAAACAGATGTGTTTTTAGGCGTTTCCTGTATTCCCTATAAGTAGTAGGCACGAGCAATTGGTCCAGGTCTTTACCCCATAATGCTGCTTGATGTGAGAAAAGATGTTGGTGATGACTTTTAAATTTACAACCTCTAACCGGTGGTGAAACAAAGTTCGGATGTGAACTTCTCCTATGTCTGTTGGTTGTGAAAGAGAAAAGGTCTATTCTATATTTAGGGGCTAAGCTGTAAAGTACCTTGAAGCAAAAACAACCAAACTTGAACTTCACACGTGCCTCCATCGACAGCCAGTCTAGAAATCGATAGGAAGGTGTTACATGATCAAACTTCTTCAGCCCACAAAGTAGCCTAACCGATGCATTTTGTACCAGTTGCAATCGCCGCATATTTTTCTGGGAGAATGCCAAGTAGGCGATGTTACAATAATCGAGTTGACTCAGTATAAGGGATTGTACCAGAATTCTAAATATATATACAGTAGGGCTCTGATTCTGTATAGGATGCCCGGGAGAGGTGTCCTATACAGAATTGGGCCTACACTAAACCCCGATTCTGTAACCGGCATCCATGTTGCAGACGCCGGTTAGAGAATCGGGTTATATTAGACACGGGCCGCTACACTTTTCGCAGCAAGGGATATGTATAGCAGCCGCTTGTCCCATCACCGGCAGGAGGATGCCCAACTCCTCCTGCCGAACCCCGAACCCCCCTCCAAACTCGTAATCGCCGGCAGGAAGATGCCCAACTCCTCCTGCCGGAACCCCCCCGGACCTCCCCCAAATTCATAATCGCCGGCAGGAGGATGCCCAACTCCTCCTGCCGGAAAGCCAGACCCCCTCCGGGACCCCCCCCCAACTAATTTCCCTCCTCCAACTAACCTTTAAATGTTGGTCGGCTGGACGGGTCTTGCTGCCATCCAGCCGACAGGCCCGCCCCTTCCCAGCCCATCCCTGCTAAATCTAAGGCCTGATTGGCCCAAGCTCTAGAAGCCTGGGCCAATCAGGCCTTAGGCATAGCGGGTCCACCCATCCCCACTAATCCTAAGGCTTGATTGGCCTGATTGGCCACATTAGGCGAGCTTAGGCGTCTTGCGGGCCTCCCTAGGTTCCCGGAGGTGCCTTCAATATAGGCGGCCTGCCTGGGGAGCATTTTTTTAAAAAATGTGCATCCCGATTGGCTGATTAGACAGCTGTAGGATGCTTACAGCTGCCTAAAATCGGGACGCACTTTGCAGAATCAGGGCCTAGGTGCCTAACTTAATTTTTTAATTAGCTTCATCGACACCATTAATTAACAATAATTAGCTCATAATTAACAAAAATTAAAATTAATTGGGTGATAGGCTCTAACTCATTAGGCACCTACTGCATCTAATTCGGTAGGCACCTATCGCTTTCAGATAGGCACATAGCCCAAGGCGCCTACCAGAAAGTGGACTTGGTTAAGGGCAGATCATAGGCACATTTTAGGCATGTTTTGCATCTAGGTGCCTAACTTAGGCACCAGATTTTAGGTCAAGAGAACCTGGCATAAATAGGGGTCGTCCTAAGATTTTGATGCCTAGGCCCAATTTAGGCACCGCTAGGCCTGATTCTATAAATGGCGCATAACTGAAGATTGTCCAGCAGTGTCCACTGCGTTTCTTGGTGCCTATCCTTTAGGTGTCATTTTTAGAATCAGGACCTAGGTACACAATTTAAAGAAAAGTGTAGGAAAACTGCTAAACTCACAATAACCTTACAGTTTTTATTCTCATGGAAATGTTAAAAGAAGTAATTCCAATCTTAAATTTAAAAAAAATATAATGACCCATGAGACCATATATCTTGACAGTCTGTAGATTAAAGAATTGAGCCTCTGGATAAATGAGGGTAGGCATTTTTTTTGTAGGAATATATAGTGATCAATGTACCATGTCACACACTGCTATTGATTTCTACATTTTATCAGAAAGCAACTTGTTCGAAAGCAATAATGAAAATGCTGGCACTCCTTTAGCATGCATGGAAGGAAGAGAAGGAGACAGGAAAGAGGTAATGGGCCAAATGCTTGAAAGCAGTACTTTACTTAGAAAATCTATAGATGGGTGGGGTGAGTGTAGGAGCACTGCTGAGCCCATTCAAGATGGCTGCTCGAGTCCTTAGTTCCCAACAGACAGCTGAAACATGATCGATCCAGTCCTATTTTCTGAGCACCTTTTTACATCAGAATCATTAATCTACATTTAGAGATGTCTGTGCACAAATCTAGAACACAAGATTTTAATTCATTAATCAACACAAGGGATGAAATGAGCAAAGCAAAATCTTCTCTCCTGTGAAGATGGCACCAGCGAAAGAAACAAAGGGATGGATCCTTTCCTACTGTATGAAAGATAATGGAGATGCTTTGAAGATAATAGAAAATCTATTAAGGAAAGTTGGTGAACTTAAACAACAACTGACGGAGGGAAACATGAACCTTGAGACAGTTCAACAACAAATGGAAGGTAATAAATTACAGTCTGAAATCTAGCATCCAGAAACAATTACAAAGTTGGGGTGCTTTATGGAAGATTTGACAAATGATCAGCACAGGAATATCCAATGGGGATACCTAAAGGCGCCAAAGTTCCAAATTAGTTCAATGTATACAAATCTTTCTACCTAAACATTTAAAGTTTTACAAGTCTTTTGATACTGATCACGCCCGTTGATCTCCAGAGCATATTACTCATATTGAGAGCACAAAATACATACGTCCTATTATCATCTGAGTTCTTTGCTATCCACAGAGGGCAGCCATTTTGCAACAAACACAGGCACGATTCTTGTGCTGACTTTTTTAGGAGCCAGTAAGTGCCTCGAAAAGCAGTGAAAACGACATTTTTCACTGAGCTTAGGCATCTACTGGCGCCAAAAAAAACAGCATTGTTTAGAGAATCCAGACTGAAACCCATGCCAAGCTAGTATTCTATAAAGGACATGCAAAATGTCCTTTACAAAATACAGTAAAGTCTTAGATTGCAAGTAACTTGGTGTGCGAGTGTTTTGCAAGACGAGCAAAATGTTTTATTGAATTTTAACTTGATAAATGAGCGAGGTCTTGCAATACGGGAACATAAGAATTGCCATATTGGGACAGACCGAAGGTCCATCAAGCCCAGAATCCTGTTTCCAACAGTGACCAACCCAGGTCCCAAATACCTGGCAGGAACCCAGTTAGTAGCAACATTCCCGAGCTGAGATTGTGATATCATAAAGCCTCATTCTACTAATGCCTAAGAGCCAAAGTTATCAGTGACGTCGTAATGCTTTGATTGTCCTATACTTGGCTCACAAAAGAACATAAGAGTTTCCATACAGGTTCATAAAGCCCAATATCCTATTTCCAACAGTGGCGAAACCAGGTCACAAATACCTAGCTAGGTGCCAAGTAGCAAAACAAATTCTATGCTGCTTATCCTAGAAATAAGCAGTGGATTTCTCCAAGCCATCTCAATAATCAGGGCAGGATTAATTCTTCGAGGGCCCCTAGGCACACAAGTGAACTGGGCCCCCTAGCCCTGCCCACCCCCATTCATTTACCTGTTTTCTTATTTACTTCTTTATTTCCACCTGTATTTCTTTTTTTTCTTTTATTTTAAAATTTAAAACAACAAAGATTACCATATCAGTGCCAGTGTAGTTTTAATTCTATGCAAGCTCCAAACATCTCTGAACAAAACCCCACCTTCCTTCCCTTCCCACCTACTTGTTCAGGATTTTAACTCTAAACCCTTTCCATACGTATATAAAAGTGTAAAGCAGTAATACTATCCAAAACATAAGTCTATATTAATAACCAAGTTTGCAATGCCTCTCAACTGCTTCTCTCTATGTCGTCCAACTGTAACCCATATGTATGTATAAACAACCATATCTGTAACTCCTCTACTACGTTCCACTCCATGTATGTTAATTTGCAACAAAACAACAAGGCAAGCGGTTAAAACCCCTAGAGATCTTGAGCTGCTTTACCACAGGGAAAGGAGGTGCACTGGAGCCGACACAAGGTAGAAACAGGAAAAAGAAAAGGGTGAAAACTTTGCACCAATCCAAGCCATACACACCTATGATGTGGATTGCGAAACTCCTAGCCCATCGAGGGAGAGCTGAGCCGCGAAGTTTGCGATCCCCGCTCAGGGAAAACTTGACACCAGCAAGCACAAGCAGGAGCACTCCGATGCAGCGTAAACATCGGTGTTGTGATCGCTGCACTAAAGAGTGAGCAAAACAAAGAACAGAGAGCTCAGGGTCCAAACACCAAATGGTAAATCTAGAGGGCATAATTTGAGGTTACAGAGAGGAAGACTTAGGAGCAATATTAGGAAATTCTTCCTCAAGGAGAGGGTGGTAGATGTCTGGAATGCCCTCCTGAGGGAAGTGGTGGAGAGGAAAACGGTTATGGAATTCAAAAAAACATGGGATAAAAATTGAGGATCTCTAATTAGAAAATGAAGGATGTAAATTAAAGAACTAAGGCCGGTATTGGATAGATCTGCACGGTCTGCGTTCCATATATGGTGATTCGGTGTAGGATGGGCTGGGGTGGGCATTAATGCGAACTCCACTAATATGGAGCATGAGGATGTTACTGGCCAGACTTTACGGTAGATATCCTGCAAACAACGGGATGGTTGGATAGGCTGGAGTGAGCCTGGACGGCAACTGCAGCATCTGGAACCCAGGACAACACCAGACTTTACAGTATATGGCCAAGAGTATGTACAGTATATGCTCATGACAACTGAGACAATTTCTATCTCTGACGCTGCAGGAGTGTAGTGACTGTTCTAAATGAGCGAGGTCTTGCAATACGCGCGTCAAGTCATAATGAAAGTCGTTCCCGCACACTAACCCTCATCCTCTCCTCTCTCTCTCACACCAGCCACAATTTTTTTCAAAAGTAAAGTGCAGGTTAATATGTTTTTACTTTACGAGACAGTACAGTATTTTGTATTAAAGGTTTTGGGTTGTGGAATGGATCATTTGAGTTTCCATTATTTCTTATGGGGAAATTTGCTTTGACATATGAGTGTCTTGGATTACAAGCCTATTTCCGGAACAAATTATGCTTGCAAACCAAGGTTTTACTGTATTAGCTTAGCATGGATTATCCAGGCATCTAATTCTGGGTGCCATTTATTGAATCCAACCCATTTGGTTAGGTTGTGTATATTTGGCAGCCATTTTGCAAAGAATGTTTTGACTTGTTCAGGTAAGCTTGTTATCAGCATCTGTTCTTGTTTTCTATGTTGTCCTGTTTCAGTCAGGAATGAGTAAAATCTTTATAGTTTTTCAGTGTTTTGGGCTGCAACAACAAACGCAACTTTTATCTTTCCCACTCTTTCGCCAATTGCATTCGCTTGGAAAGTGCACAGAAGAAAGAAGCCCGCAACATCGAAGTACCTCACAGATAGGGTCGGTAAGGTAGAATTTCAAATAAGCATTGCCACCCAGTCCCATTACAAACAGAGATATAAAGATGCAATATTCAATACATTAAAAAAAAAAAAAAATTGAAATTAAGTAATTCCAGGGTAAAGAGCATGCATATTGGATGAGCAATGAGGTTTTTGCAAATAGGACTAGATCAACTCAGGGTGCTTTTATATTCAGAGGGCAGGGTAGTATGTGAGAGGGGAGTGTGAGGGGGAGAGGACTGCTTAAAGCCAGTGAGATGGGGCTTGGGGGAGGGGGTTTTATATCTCAGGGAACAGAATGGAGTGAGTGTATAGAGGATGGTGCTGTTTATTTCTTCCCCGAAAATCCTGAAAAGAATGGATTCAGTCCCCCGTTTCTCCCCATTACCCGGTCACTGGTTGCCTGCTCTGCTTCTATCTTCCAAAGCAGGTATCAGTCTCCTTCAACAAAGCTGACAGCACCACTGATCTTCCAACTTTTTTCAATCTGTGCTTTCATCAGTGCTGGCTTGGCTTTTCATATTCCTGCAGCCTGCTCCACCTTCATCACCCCTCTCAAACAGTCCTAGGAGGCTGCCACCAACAGAGGCCCACACTGGAGTTCACTGCATACATCATCCTCTCTCGTCTGTCTCCAGCTCCACAGCTCTCACAAACCTCCGGCCTTATCCATGGTCCGAGGGGGGTTATAGCAGCCACGCTCCCACAGGTGACCAAAATTGCCACAGCAGATCCCTGTGGCACTACCCACAAACACCACCACCAGCTGCAGAGTCTCAACCAACAGTTCCACTGAAGATGCCGACCCACCCAAGAGCATTGACTGAGGCCCAACAGAAACCTCTGGAAGATTTTCCACAACAACGGCAGCCAACCTTTTAATTGATCCCAAGGGGAAAGGAGGAAGTGTCTTCCTGAGTCCAATGATAGATTGTTGCAGGGTTGTTCTTTTTTAAACTTATGCAGATTCACCCACAGCAGCAGAGACCATTAAAGATGCCACAACAGTTCAACAGAGGGAAGAGGGCAACAGAAGCGCTGTAGAAACAACACTCCACCTCTTCCAATGTTTAGGTAACAAATCAAACAAAAATGTGACAAGGAAACAAAGTAAAGTAAATGAAAACAGAGGGCGTGCCCTTGCCCACGTCCTACTCTGACGCCATCTTGTAACATTTTCCCTCTCTTCTATTAAACTCCGCTAGCAGTTTCTAGTGCAGAGAGCCGCGCTGAATGGCCCGCGCTTCTCCCATAGGAACTCTATGAGCGTAGGGAGCAGCGCGGGGCCATTCAGCGCTAGAAACTGCTAGCGCAGTTTAATAGAAGAGGGGGTAAGTGCTGGTTTTATACATTTTGACCTTTTTGGAGCACCTTGTGATCCCCTTCCCCATTAAATTTTATAAGCAGAAATACTCAAAATAAGAAACTTTCCAAAATCTAATTTACCAAGTACAAATAACCTAATTTTCATTATATTCCACATGAACGTGTTTTATGCATCTCCAGCTACATCATTACATTTAGCAGCAACAAAGGTTACATCTTAATCTTTTTGCCCATCTGCAATTCATTATAATAGATTAAATAATGGTACTGAATCCATTAGTCATGCCACCTAATCAACTATTACTTATTAATGCACCTACACTTTCTGGAAACGTCAATCGCTCCTCCTAAACTTACTTGCTCCACTTCATCACTGACGCTGAAACTGTGGATTGAAGACAAAGTTTTATTTTATTTTTCTTTCCAGCTTATGATTTATCTTTAATCTTATCTATTGTTTTGCCTTTTGTCTTTGTTTTGTTCTATTTCTATCATTTAAATTTCACCAGAATTCTACTGTTCAACGGCTCCCCCTTCTGCTTCTATTCCTTTCTCTCCTCTCTTCCAAAGTATTTAGATCAATGCTGTCTTGTTAAAATGTTTATTTTATTTTTATTTTTCCTCTAACTCTACTTTTCACTTCTCTATTACCCTCCAGGTACTTTAGTTAGATTGTGAGCCTTCGGGACAGTAAGGGAATTTTTCAAGTACCTTTCTTATTTCTAATCTTAATGTATATTTTCTGTAAACCGCTTAGAACCTAACGGATGTAGCGGTATATAAGAAATAAATTACATTACATTACATTACACTGAGATTTTTAACCCAGTGTGCTGCAACTGACAAAAAAAAAAAAAACCACACCCCAAAACAAAGAGGGAATATTTGAAAAGAAATGGAGAAAAAAAAGATTATCATTATAGGGCCGTGGTGAGTAATTTATGCAATCCTGGTCATCCCATCTCAAAAAGGATATCATGCAACAAGAAAAGGTTCAGAGAAGATAGATTTAAAAAAATGATAAAGGGGCTAGAATATCTTTCTTGTGAAAAATGGCTTGGTTGGTTAGTGATCTTCAGCTTGGAGAAAAGACAACTGAGGGAGAATGATACATGCTTATAAATTCATGAGCGGAATGGAATGGTTAAACAGGGAATAGCTTAACCTTTCAAACAACACTAAAACACAGTGACACATCCTAAAACCAACACCCAGCAGAGTGAAAACAAATCAGAGAAAGTTTAGGGGAGGTTTCCATGCAGTAAATAATTAAGCTGTGGAGTCAAGATGCCCAAAATAACTGGATTCAAAAGAGGATTGGACAGGTTCCTGGAGGAAAAGTCCTTAAAAAATTATTAGCCAGGTACATAGAAGCAGATAAAGACCAAATGGCCCATCCAGTCTGCTCATCCACAGTAACCATTATTTCTTCCTCTCTATAAGAGGTCCCACGTGCCTATCCCAGGCTTTCTTGAATTCAGACACAGTCTCCGTCTCCACCACCTCTACCAGGAGACTGTTCCATGCATCTACCACCCTTTCTGTAAAAAAAGTATTTCCTTAGATTACTCCTGAGCCTAACTTCATCCTATGCCCTCTCATTCCAGAGCTTCCTTTCAAATGAAAGATTTGACTCGTACGTTTACATCACATAGGTATTTAAACGTCTCTATCACATCTTCCCTCTCCCGCCTTTCCTCCAAAGTGTACATATTGAGATCTTTAAGTCTGTCTCCATACGCCTTATGACGAAGACCACGTATCAGTTTAGTACACATGGCAAAAAGCCATCACTTTTCTCTTGAAATGGTACTTTGTGTGTCTAAGCATGGCTTTTCTTATATTTTTTATTTCAGTAAAACCTTGGATTGCAAGTAACTTGGTTTGAAAGTGTTTTGCAAGACAAGCAAAACATTTTATTAAATTTTAACTTGATGTACAAGCAATGTCTTGTAATACAAGTACATACAGTATACACACATCACAACTGAGCCGATAGTTCTCTCTCTGACGCTGCAAGAATGTAGTGACTGTTCTTTTTTTTTTTTAATATGTTTATTGAGGAACAATGCACAGAAGCAATACAAAAAGATCATACAAGAAGGTACAAGGAATAAATCATCCAAACCGTGATTAAACAAGCAAAGTCTTGCAATACGAGTACATACAGTATACACGCGTCACATCAATACAACTGAGCAGATGGTTCTTCTCTCTCTGACGCTGCAGGAGTGCAGTGACTGTTCTAAACAAGCGAGGTCTTGCAATACAAGTGCGTAAAGTAATTTGTATTAAAGATTTTGGGCTGTGGAACGAATCGTCTGAGTTTCCATTATTTCTTATGGGGAAATTCACTTGAATTTGTTAGCCAATAAAATTTGGATTTGACCTCTTCTGGCCTCTTTTCCTGGAAGACCATTTATTTGGCCCTATTTGGGGGGGATTGGCCTAATTCGGAGCCTATATTAAGCCAGGTTTTATTTGGATTAATTTACGGGTACCTCACTACAGTGCCTAGCAATGCCCAAGTCAACCACGCCTATTCTCTGCCCCTAATCATACCTACTTTTCAGGTAGGCAGCTTTAGGCATTGGAGGGTGGCACCACTTAGGTGTTGCTAGGCTTCCTAAGAGTTCAGTGCTGAACTCTTAATTGCTCATTTTATTTATTTATTTATTTTTGAGTGGCTGAAAACTGGCGTGGTCAATTATCATGCCAATTAAGCTAATTAAAAAAAAAGAACATGGATTCCAAAGTTTGGCATTTCTAGATGTCCGGGTCTTAGTGCTTTTTTTTTTTTTTTTAGGCAGTACTCAAATATGGGTGCTGTTTGCTGAATTTAGTCTTATATGAGTGTGCAAATTTATGAATGGCGCTTAGTGGAATTTTTGCACATATGTGTACACAATCATGTATATACCATTAGGAGGACAGTTATCAATGTAGGCTACCATTAAGATGTGTTATTTTACTAGAAGTTGTGCTATTTTAGCACAGGGTGTCTGTGCTGTTTATAGCTTTACTGTACAGTTTACAGCAAATCTGAACAGTCTTTGTAGATTTTCTCACTCTGAAGTTTCCTCAGGCTTTGTATTGAAAGCAAGGACTCCTCTGAGTTATATTGGCAATTGTAAGAGGCTCCTATTCAGTTAACCCTTACTTCTGTAATCTCAGTATTATCAGACAGACTCTGTAGTTCTTAACCGACTTTATTCTTTACTTCATGTTATTAAAGAAACACTCACAATTGATGACTTCAAGGCAGTTCAACTCTATCACAGAATCTTCTCACACTACCAGCTTTCCCTATCCATAAAGGGAGCTGGGAGTGTGGCCACACCTTGTGGAAATAACACTGTTCTCCAGACTTAGACATAAAACTAAGCTAAGCTAGATTGTTAGAAATAAAGGGTGAAAACCTGGTGGGAGAACAATGTTAAATTCAGGTTCTCATACAGGCATGTAGTCTACAAATATGACAACTATGCCTACATAAAATGGGGGCAGAATAGTCTCAGTTTTTGCAATGACAGTTTGTGCTAAAACAGCATGATTTGTTGCAAAATAAATCTTCTTAACAGTCGCCTAAATTGATAACTTCCCCCCTTAGAGTGTAATCCAGGTACTAAACATAACAGAAATGATCAGGTTGATATTCAAAAACATGCATGTGGTCGGACCTGTTGCAGACTGTATTTGTGTTTTTTTTAATTTGCTTCACTCAAAATAGATAATTTTGGACATAGAAAATTAGGATCTTTAATGGCTTATAGTAATTCTTGTATGAAAAGTCCAAGAATGTGTGGAACAGACATGTGGTATCTCTTAGGGAGAGGCGGAGATACCACTACTATTACTACTATTTATTATTTCTATAGCGCTACCAGACACACACAGCGCTGTACATTAAACACACAAGAGATGGTCCTGCGTAAAAGAGCTTACAATCCCATTATGAAAGATACACTGGACAAAAATGGTGAATCAATATATGCTGCTCATGTAGGGAAATACAAAGGGATGAAGAGGTGGAGAGGGTAAAGAACTACAGCAGGAATAAAAAAAAAACAAATATGGTGGTTTCTGTCTTGCATCCGCAATGCTCAACTTTCACATCCATAATTAACCACCAAGAAGTGAATGTTGTGGAAGGGCTATTTGGCCTTTATCTGCCATCATATTTCTACGTTTCCAAAAGGCACCTATTTATAAAAGGTTGTCTCTGTGCACCAGACAAAATAAAATAACACAGAAAGCTCCAGTAGTATGCAAATATTAACACACATATTGACACCTGCTTCAAAGCAGGTATAAAAGTGTGTGCACATGTATATTTAATAAAATATGCACATACTGTACATCATAATCCAAACACCTACCCAGCCCAAACTATACCCCATGAACATATGTAACCTTGTGCTGACTTGCTGCTGTGCATACTGCGACCGGGTGTAGGCAGAGCAACTGCCCAGCCTAGAGTTTGGCCACAAGTAAATCAGACCGAGCGGTTAATCCAAAGAGGCTAGGTGCATGTGAATGGCATGCATAAGAAAAAGAAAAGGAGTCCCATTCATTTTTGCTTAGCACAATGCAGTATTTTTTTTAATTATTGAAAACTGTAAATCAATGTGTGTGTAGGAAAAGCAACCGTTATTTTCCACTGTAAAAGTTCCTTGTCTTCACTTGAGGGCTTAATCTCAGTTCCCCTCTACTGGTCCTGGTTTCTCTGGCTTTCAGCTCCAAGCCTCTAGTCCTTTTGTGTACTTGCCCCCTGCGATTCAGCTAGGAACAAAAGGAAAACAAAGTGATTAGCTTCTCCAAAACATAGCTTTACTAAGCCAATGCTTATATTCACCTGGGCAGGAATTGCACAGTTCCAAATCCTTCTGCTCTTGAAGCAGACCTCAATTTCCACAGTCTCTTAAATTTAGGCTGTGGCTTAACACAGGCCTTCACTCATAGGCCTCTAACACACAGATAAATGGTGAAGATGGCATTCAATAAACTCCCACAATCTACCAGGGAGATATATTATAATTCTGTGATGATGTATCTTAATTTCCTACTACCGGTATATCACAGATCTGTTAGAAATAATTATTAAATTTAAAAGTAAAGTACTCAGACCCTTCAACCAAACTGTTTAGTTATGTAACTAAACTATGGCTGCCTTTGGGACCATCACTGCCTTTACTGTCCCATTGCCTACCCACTTTTACCTTTCTATTGCAAATGCAAGCAGTGTCTCACTTCCGGCTCACCACACAATTGTTTCCCACGTACTCACCTTTATAGGACCCCCAGGGACCCCTGAAGAAGACTTTTTGTCAAAACGCGGACTGTGTTGGGTCCTGTATCCCTAGCGGACTAGGTCCTTTAAGGCTTTTATGTGGATGATTTATTTTTATGTGGATGAAATTATTTTATGTGGATGATTTCAGTGTACCTTTAGAACTTTGACACTTTCAAATAAAGTCCATTTAGGAACATTGTCACTCCACAGAGTTTTTTTGGTTTTCTCTGGATTTTCTTTGTGGATATTTTGGGGTCAGTTCCTTTTGTTTTCTACCCACTTTTACCCCACAAATATTCAAGCTAAATTAAATCAAAACAAAAATAACTGGAACAAATTTATCTTGTGTGTTGTATGGGAGGCTTGTTGATCCCACTTTTTGCGGCCATAGACTAAAACTGGTGTACTTGCTAGTGTTCATAGGTGAATGCAGCTAAAAGCCATTTGAGTAAAATGGCCCCCCATTTTACTGCATTCACTTATGAGCACTAGCACGTACACGAGTTTTAGTCTATGGCCGCCAAAAGTGGGATCAACAAGCCTCCCATACAACACACAAGATAAATTTGTTCCAGTTATTTTTGTTTTGATTTAATTTAGCTTGGCATCACACAAGCCAAGAAAGGGTGTCTGGTGCCTCCACCTAAGGCAGAAGGGTTTTAATGGGTGAGATTTTCCTCCCTTCTCCCCAAGAAATCCCAACAAACGCTTCTGTGAATTTAACTCTCTCATGGTTTTCCAGTTTTCTGACCTATACTATTCTGTCAGGTCTCAAAGAACACATAAATCACTCTGCATTCTAACCATTGCTGTTGTTCCTGCTGCAGCGTAATCCCCATCGGGGTAGATCATCTGGCAGTCAGGTTAGGAGGATCATGCCCTACACACGGGCTCAAAGAATTTTCAATGCCTGGGGAGACGCCTCTTCCATAGGCCAAACAGACGCTCCCAGTGGCATGCTCTCAGAAGGTAATGAGCACTGCATATGCTGGTTCATTAGACCTGACTTCAGGGCTACAGACGTGACCAAGAGCTGGTCTAGCTATAGCCCTTCCTTTTTCTACCCCCCATAAGGGGTCACAAGGTAAAAGATAGTCCAAATACACTCAGACACTCAGAAATCTGTGTCCGCCATCTTGCTCCACTATTGCTCTGCCCCCTCCAGATAACAGATGTTTATATGGCTAATGGATTACAGCATGGGGATTATGATATACCCCAAATACTAGTAATTTTCAGATAATAGTTCATCAGAAAAATAGGTGCTCTGCTATATTAAGAAATCATCCCTTCATTTTGCATGCCCACTTTATGCACTGATTTTCTTTCTTAAGGTAATACATTTTCTCTTTACAGCTATTAAATTGTATCACCACTGAAGGAATCAAGAAGAATCAGGCTAATTATTAACATATACTGGTTTTTCTCATGTAAATCATTCATAGTTTGCATTCCTAGAATTCTACCGACTTTTCTTTTGTATTTTTTTTGCATTTTGTAGGCTAATTGACTATGGTATAATTGTCCCCCCAGGGTTGAGATTTTGTATTTCATCTCTGCAGTGTTCTCAGAGCCTGAACCTACACATAAATATGGAAAAACGTTGCTAGTTTATCCAGTAATTGTGTTATTTCCAAACTGAACAAATTAATTGTGCATGTTTGCCCCTGCATAATTATAATCCCTCGCAATTATGTAACAAGGACACACCATAACGTTCCATATTTCACCCTCATTTAAACAGCTAGCTGTGCACCCTGGGATACATCTTTGTGGCTTTCTAGCTCCAGTTAAACCAATGTGCATGATAATCCATGTTATACAGTATTTCAACCAAAGAATACTCTTTGGAGTGAAGGAGGAGTCTAATGGTTAGCACAGTGGACTGCAGACCAGAGGAACTCGGTTCCATTCCCATCACAGCACCTTATGACTCTTGGCAAATCACCTAACCCTCCATTACCCTAGGTACAAAATTAGTACAGTAAAACCTTGGTTTGCGAGCATAATTCATTCCGAAAACATGCTTGTAAAACAAAACACTCGTATATCAAAGCAAATTTTCACATATGAAATAATGGAAACTCTATAACCCAAAAACTTTAATACAAAATACTACAGGTATATGTACTTATATTGCAAGACCTTGCTTGTTTAGAACAGTCACTACACTCCTGCAGTGTCAAAGAGAGTGCGTGAGAGAGAGAGTGTGTGAGTGAGAGAGAGAGTGTGTGAGTGAGAGTGAGTGAGAGAGACAAGAGCCATCGGCTCAGTTGTGATGATGTGACGCGTGTATACTGTATGTACCCGTATTGCAAGACCTTGCTTGTATATCAAGTTTAAATTTAATAAACTTGCATACCAAGTTACTTGCAATCCAAGGTTTTACTGTATCTGTATACAATAGAAACATAGAAACATGGCAGCAGAATAGCCCATTCACAACGTACGTTATCTCCTCTTCTCCCTAAGAGATCCCACATGACTGTCTCATGCGATCTTGAATTCAGATACAATCTTCATCTGAATATGTAAACCATTTTGATTGTAACCACAGAAAGGCAGTATATCAAATCTCATCCCCTTTTCCTTTAATCTGAATGATCTAGAACAGTGATAGGCAAACTCCTTAGTCTAAAGAGCCAAAATCAGCAGTACAACGATTAAGATTTTTTTTGAGAGCCATACCCTGTGCCCGCTTGCGCTGCGACGGCTACATCAACCCAACTGACACCCTGCTCACCCGCACGTAGTCAAAATTGATTCGTGGCAGAGCCTAGAGAATGACACGGGGAAAAAATTTGTCTCCGTCCCTGCCCTGTCCCCGTGAGCTCAGTCCCCATCCCCACAAACCACCTGATCTCATTCACACAAGCCTCAAATAGTTTTATACTGAACTTATTATATTAAAGTATAAAAAGAAACAATATTCTGTACAATTGTCAATTTATAAATCAGCGTCTTCTCTCCACTCTCTCTTCCCTATTTCCCTTCAGCGTCCTCAGCCCATTCTCTCTCCACTTCCCTTCAGCGCACGCACATAAAAACAAGCAAGCAATTTTATATCATTTTCATTCAATTCATTCATAGAAATTAAAGTCTAAATAATGCCAGTCACATAACAAAACATGATTTTACAAAAATAATTCCCTTCACAGTCAAGCCTGCAAGGATTACTAGATGTCTTTCAGCAGCTCCCCTCCCTCCCCCTTACCTTTGTGGCCAAGTCAAAATGATCTACCAACAATAACATTTTTAAAAAACACAAAGCACACTGTATGCAGAGAAAATGTTAATTATCATTTATATTCCACGGGTTTTCAAAGAGGTCAAGGCAGATGACTTTATGCAATGTCACCTCAGTAACAACTATACAAAAATAGACAAATATACCCCCTCCCTCCACGATAGTGTTTTTTAGCGCAGGGAGTTGTGCTGAATGCCCTGTGCTGCTCTCGATGCTCATAGGCTCCCTGCGCTAAAAAACGCTATTGTGGGTTAGTAAAAGGGTGCCATAGTGCAAAATATAGACAGCAGATATAAATTCTCAGACACATTTTGATCACTAAATTGAAAATAAAATCATTTTTCCTATCTTTATTGTCTGGTGATTTCATGAGTCTCTGGTTGCACTTTATTCTTCTGACTGTGCATCCAATATTTCTTCCCTTCTTTCAGCCTCCTGTATGTTTCCTCTTCTCCAGACCTCATTCTCCCCCCACCATCTTTTTCTTTCTTTCACCCTACCCCTTCTTTGTTTCTCTCTCCATGCCCCCTTTCTTTCTGTATGTCTGTCTTTCTCTCTCTGTGCCCCATTTCTTTGTTTCTCTCTCCATGCCCCCTTTCTGTCTGTCTCCCTTCTTTCTTTCTGTCTCCCTGTCCCCCCACTTTCTTTCTTTCTCCCTGTCTTCCCCAAGCCACCGACATTGGGGAACATGCTGTCACCGCCGCTGGGGAATAGGCTTCCACTGCCGCCATCGGGAAACAGGCCGCCGCCGAGTTCTGAGCTCTCCCTGCTTCCCTTCCCCATAAAGAGGAGCGCAGGACCGACCAACTCTCGCTGGCCCAGAACTTCCTCTCCGACATCAGAATTGACGTTGGGTGGCGAGAGTTGGTCAGCCTCGCTCTCCTGTTTACGGGGAAGGGAAGCAGGGAGAGCTCAGAACTCGGCGCCGGCCAGATCTCCGATGGCAGCGGTGGCAGCCTATTCCCCGGCAGTGGTGGTGGCCTATTCCCCAATGACGGTGGCTTGGGGGAGGGCAGTGAGAAGGGAATGGAAGCTGGTTGGGCACCTCTGCTCTAGACGAGCCGCAAGCCGCACTCAAATGGCTAAAGAGCCGCATGCGGCTCGCGAGCCGCAGTTTGCCGACCACTGATTTAGAACAAGGCAATTAAAATGTTAATTCATAGTTTATACAGTATTTCACATGATAACTTCCATTTGATTCCTATTCTTTGAACGTAGTTTTTGAAATGTGTACAAAAACAATTTCTTAAAAAAACCACTTTAATGAGGATAGTTTTGCTTGTGAAATGCACAACAGAATTATCAGTGGTATTTAACACTACACCAAGAAATCAAGTAGTGCATTTCTTTTCTTGGTCTAAATTCTGACAGCCTCCCTATTTATGTCTCTATTGTAAGGAATAGTGAGGAGACAGGGGAAGTTATCTGGCGCCCCAAACAGGTGAAGATAACATCCGTGGTATAGCAATAGGCCATGGCAAATTTGTTCATGGTCTCCCTGCAGCAGGAGATAAGCCACAGAAACCAATGAAAAAGTTAAAAGGACGCTTGGAGATAAAAATGAGATGATTTACTGCTGCTATTATGCTACAAATCCTCTATTTGATTGTAGAACGTATAGAACAAGAGCTAGCCAAAAAAAAAAAAATGGAAGAAAAAGGAAAAAAATATCAAAGCAAAAGGCACCTGATGCAAATCTGGCTGATATTTTTTAAAAAGGTATCTGAGTAATGACATTTTGAAGCTGTTGGGCAATAATCCAGCAAAAGAACTAGAGAGAGAGAAAGAGAGAAACAAAGGAGATTTAGGGAGGAATGAGAGAAAAAATAGAACAGCCAGAGCAATTGGATGGAGTAACAAGAGAGACACACGTGATAAAAGAGCAGTAACGAAGGAGCTTTGTGAACATAACTAGGGTTACCATATGTCCAGATTTCCCCGGACGGCTTTTCAAAACCCGGCACTTTGTCCGGGTTTTGAAAAGCTTGAAACAAATCACTGTCAGGCAGGAGTGCATCAGGTGTGCGCGTGTGACATCATCGCATCGCATCCGCGGATGCGTTCCTGCTCGACGAGAGCAGGCAGTTGGGGGTGGGACTGGGGTGGGGCTAGGACAGGATTTGGGGGGCGGGACTGGGGCATAACAGGGCGGGGACGGGTGGAACTGGGCGGGCCTGGGGGGGTGGCTCTAGGGGTCCAGAATTTCAAATCTTATATGCAAAAACTGCTGAATCACTCATAAACCTATTTGTCAACTCCTGGTCCACGTCCATCAGCAAACTGAAATCGCTTCAACTGCTACTTCCGTCTCCCAAAGGGGGGTCAAATACAAACGTGTATTCGACTCGCTCTTCACATATCTTTGCACCAAGACCTGGAATAACCTCCCGACTGACATCAGGATGGAAACATTCTATAATAGGTTCCGAAAAAAATTAAAAACTTTTTTCTTTGAAAATATACATAATGTAGGCAACTAACTCAAAATATTTAATATCACTAATTCCCACCCTCTACTCAAGTGCTATACCAGTACAATAAAAGAACCTCTATTCTCTTATCTCTATTACCCTATTCATAATTCTGTCTTCCTCAAACTACTACAATTTAATTCTGTATTCTGCAATTCAAAATATTTTAAGTTGCCTTGAACCTGTTTTGGCATAGCGCGACTTAAAAATACCAGATTAGATTAGATATACTGGAGAGGAGACAGGTGCTAAGGTAGAACGTGCTGATGGATAAGAACCTCCTTGTATGTTATACGATCTGGGGCAGGACTTGAGGGTATTGCAGTCACATGTATTTTGATTGTTGTGTTTGGTTAGGTTGATTGTTTTGCTATGTGTATTTTATTATGTATGTTGCTTGTGAACCGTCTAGGTTAGGGCTGCCCAAATCCGGTCCTCGAGATCTACTGGCAGGCCGGGTTTTCAGGATATCCGCTATGATTATGCATGAGAGAGATTTGCCTGCACTGCCTTCTTGGTATGCAAATCTCTCTCATCTTGTTCATTGTGGATATCCTGAAAACCTGGCCTGCCAGTAGATCTCAAGGACCGGACGTGGGCAGCCCTGCTCTAATGGCTCTAAGCTGTCTTAATGCCCCAAATCCTTTAGCAACAACAGATGATACCTTCTCCTCAAAAGTTAAATGACATAGTGAGGGTGGTAAATGCCTGGGGGGTGGTGGTGCCCCACTCACCCTCATCTCCACCCCCAGATCCTTCCCTGCCCCCCCCCCCACACTGCTGCCTTCCGTGCCCTTTCCCTTCCCCCTCACCAGTATAGCTTCCCCGGCATGAGCAGCACCTCCAACTTGCTGCCCATGCCAGTGTTAGCTCTCCCTCTGACATCACTCCCTAGCCATGGGACCCGGAAGTAACAACAGAAGGGGAGTACTGAGGGGGGGCGCGAGCATCTGCTCATGCCAGCGAAGAGCTAGAGGTACGGTGGGGGAGGGAGGACACAAAGGCGCACGCATGGAGGGGCGAAGGAGCAGTGGGACAGAGAGGAGGAGAGGTGCCAGCGCCCTTACCAAGACATCACCCGGGTGGTCTGCCTCCCTGCAACCCCCCCCCCCCTTATTACGCTACTGACATTCGAATCCTAAAAAAATAATGCCCAACCTTATGTAATTCCTTTTTATGGTTTGTTTGTTTTTCTATAATTCATTGTAGTTTCCCCGCTTCCCTTCTGTTTGGGTATGTCTCTGTCTACGTCTTTGGTCACTAAGGGCTCCTTTTACTAAGGTGCGCTAGCGTTTTTAGTGCACCCACAAGATTAGCGCGCGCTAGCTGAAAAATTACCGCCTGCTTTCTTCTTGTACATCGCTTAGAAATTTGGATAATGACTGGGATTGCCCTGCAAATGATTACCAAGAATTGGAAAAATTGGTACAGGCTTAATTTTTCCTTTTGGTGGGAAACTTTTATGTCTATGTTATAAATATGAAAAAATGAACTCAGAAGTATTGGGTCATAATAAACTATTTAAATTAACATGGGGTCCATTGACAAATTTTGTTAACTCCGATTAGTTGTATAATGCCTTTATTTCCTATTTGATTTGCACATCCGGGGGGGGGGGGGGGAGAGGGAATATATTTTGTAGTATGCTTTATTCGAATTAAGTGCGGTTTATGATATTAGGGGCTCCTTTTACAAAGCCGCACTAGCGGTTTAACGCACGTAATAGCGCGCGCTGAACCACCGGCCGCGCTAGCCGCTACCACCTCCTCTTGAGCAGGTGGTAGTTTTTCAGCCAGCGCGGGGGTTAACGCGTGATTAAAATTTGCACGCGCTAAAGCCGCTAACGCAGCTTCATAAAAGGAGCCCTAATTATTTGTATAATTTAATGCACTTTGTTTTTGTTCTCAAATTAGGGTGGAAGGGAGGGGGGGGATATTTTGTAGCATTCTTTGATCGATTGTGAGTGCTGTCTATGACTTTAATTGTATGTATATATTAATGTACTTTGTTCTCGAATTGAAAATTAATAAAGATTTATATATATAAAAAAAAAAAGAAATTTGGATAATGTGATTTCATCAAATTTTTTAATGAAACTTTAAATTTCAAACTTGAGTGGAGGAAGGAGCAACAATCCAGCATAAATTACTTAGAGAAATGATCAGTAAATAATGGTACTGGAGATTAATTTTAATATTGAAGAATGCTTAACAGCATAGAATAAGATATATGCCATCAATCAGCTTGCAATTCCCATACTCTCATACAGCTTTGAAATTGTTGCTCGGCCTCATAAAGATGTATGAACAAGAAAACTCATCCATGTGCATAAGTTAATTTATAAGAATCAATGTATGCTGAGACTGTACATGCCTAGAGCCAAAGGAGGAATAGGACTTATAGAAATAAATATAAATAGAGCTACTATTATGGGTCTCCAGGCCTATTTAACAGCATCAACAAATACAGAAAACATATTGAAATATGAAGAAAAGCTATCCAGAATCAGTCAACTCCTTTCAAACTGAAAACAAGGAAGTTTGATGGCATTAAAATAGCCCTAGTGCTAAAGAGGCAAAACCCAAGAATGGCATGGATAATATGTATGACGGAGGAAGTGACATCAGCGGTCAAGATGGTAGCCTAACTGCGAGGTTTCGTCTATAGCCTGTGCTAATCCCAGTCATCTTCAGCATCTGAGCCCACGGAAAGTTGCCTCCAGACCAGTTCCTCATAATGGCAGTGAAAACGAAAGCCGACTGTGAAAAGGCACTGCTGCGTGTCGCGGAAAAGGCCCATGTGGCACGCCGGCCCTGGATGAGGGAGTGAGGTGCGTGGTATGTATCGATCTCGACGGAGCCAGAGGATACTGAAATGGCTTCGCTGGTGCCCCCCAGCTCAGAAGGAATGACCAAAGCGGCTCTGCATACCTGGATGCAGGAGATAAAGATGGAGGCTGGGTCACTCTTTTTTGAGTTTGGATGTCATATTGAAAAAGCCTTAAGTTTGTTTGGCTGCAAATAGAGCAATCATCCAATACTTAAATGCTCAAACAATAGCTATATGGGAGTTCAGATTCCACCATTTCTTTCAAAATTGGTAGCAGTGGTACTCTTCATTATTCCCCTCATAACTATTATGGCATGTATTTTTATTATAATTTTATATAATTTCTTATTAAAGTCAGCGTTGTTAAATTTTGAAATCAGAAGGGCTTATCTTTTGTCATTATTGGTTCCCCTTCCCGACGCGTTTCGTCCATCTTTATCAAGGTCGGGGGACAAAGTTGGCGGCAGATGGAAATGGGAAGAGTTACTCCTTAACTTTGTTCCCCCGACCTTGATAAAGACGGACGAAACGCATTGGGAAGGGGAACCAATAATGACAAAAGATAAGTCCTTCTGATTTCAAAATTTAACAATGCTGACTTCAATAAGAAATTATATAAAATTATAAAAGTTATAACAAAAATGCATGCCATAATGGTTATGAGGGGAATAATGAAGAGTACCACTGCTACCAATTTCGAAAGAAATGGTGGAATCTGAACTCCCATATAGCTATTGTTTGAACGTTTAAGTATTGGATGATTTGTCTGTATTTGTGAGTCACTGAAGTTTGTTTGGCTGAAAATAGAGCACACATTGTGTGACATTCAGGAGCTTGCTTTCTGTGCTCTAAGTATCTGTAGACATCTAGCAGTCTAACAAAATCAATTCGTGTTTTTTTTTTTAAATTCACAGTCCAGTGCTATATGTCCTGCCCAGACATAGACTCTGTCTATACAAATGTTTCTTTCCCTTGGCAAGAGTCAGTTGAAAGTCAGAACTCAAGTAACCTCTGGGTTTTCTAACCTGCAGTGTATCATTCCTTCTTTTTCTTAACTTCTTTTGTCTTTGTGATATAAACTTGTGCTGAAACCTCAGGGCACAGAAAAATATTTCCTATTCCAAAACACTGCTTCTTGTATGATAATATCTTATACAGCTATTTGGTTATATTCCATAACCACAGTGAGTGGAGGATTCAGTCCATGTGAAATACAAGGGAGGTGGCAGTGCATACATTTCCATGTGTTGAAGAGCTCTGAGTTTTGAATCTCTCAATCTGCTTTTTAAAGTAAGATGACCATAACAGCACAGGATGTAGCATTCATCATAGGGTGGACCAAATGGGGGGGGGGGGGGGAGAGGTAACCATATATTAAAGAGGGAATTGAGACAAACAGAAGCAGGAAACAGCAACATGGAATCCTTATGGATAGAAATTTCATGTGTAAGAGTATGAGAATATTGGTAGGGTTAAATTACTGTTTGCCAGCCAAAATGAACAGACGGTGAAATGTTAAAAGAAATTAGTGAAGCTAGCAAATTTGGCAACACTGTAATAATGGGTGATTTCAATTACCAAGAGCATCACCCTATAATATTGACTGGATAAATGTGATGACAGCAAATGCTAGGGAGGTAAGGTTTCTAGATGAAATAAATAACTCCTTGGAGGAGAAGCCAAAAAAAAAAAAAATCCTTAGTGGAATTCAGGCCTTGATTGGGGACATTTGGCAATATAACATGATCAATAAATGGGAGCAGAGTGGTCTGTTTGATACGGAGGAAATTTGGTTGACATGCAGCCTGGTGCCACGTGGTTGGGGGGGGAGGGAGAAAATCAAGGGATAGAAGATTCATTTGGGGGGGGGATTGGGGTTAATGTTGGAGATTACAGGATGAAAGATCAGGATGGGTGTTCCTGACTAGTTCAGGGGAACTCTGATTAGGGGGTGGTAGTGGGTTTTCCATGTACTGACTTCCTGGCTGCAGCATAGCTAAATGAACATTAACTTGAAGTGCTGATGTACTGGAGGTCAGTGATTCACACAGTAAATCTCACCAAGGTAAAATGCGATATTTTACCACAACTTAATAACTACCATTCTATCCTCCCCTTTTACTAAGCCGCAGTAGAGGTTTCTACTAGAGAATGACACGGGGACAGATTTTTCCTCTTCCCCGCGGGAACTCATTTTCCCGTCCCCATTCCTGCGAGCTCCATCCTCATCTGCACAAGCCTCAAATACGTTAGAATCATAAGTGCTTGAGGCTTGTGCGCTTAAGGCAGAGCTTACAGAAATGGGGATGGGGCGGGGTAATTGAGTTCCTGCGGGGACAAATTTGTCCCCGTGTCATTCTCTAGTTTCTACCATGGCCTGGCACGCTAAATGCTCCGACACTGATCTGATGCTCATGAGCGTTGGAGCAGCATCAGAGCATTTAGTGCTCCAGACCGCAATAGAAACCTCTACCACAGCTTAGTAAAAGGGGGGAGGGGGGTATGGCTACATTTATTTTAAACATTTTGAGGTTTTGTTACATATTTTAGTGTTTTTGAGCTGTGGTCAGTGACGAATTATGTACTGTAGAAGCATTAGAGGGAATTTGATTCCCTCTATATCCCTTATTATTCAAAAAAGGTCTTGCATTAATTACTGATGTAGGTTGGTTCTGTTGTTTGATTTATTTTTCAGACATTAATGTTTTGGTGTTTTGGTGCAGTGAACAGTGAGCTAGACAAAAAAAAAAAAGTCCATCTAGCCATCGCTGACAAAGCTCATGAAGTGGATACTGAAATAATATCTGCAGAGAGAGGGGTGGAGGATGAGAGCATGTCACTGAATCAGAAACAGTGATGGGTTCTTCCAGCAGAATGTACGGCAGCAGAGAATGATCTGCCGCCAACCGTGACCAGGTTATTTGACTGGAAAGAGAAAAGACGTAAAGTAGAAGAGGGACAAACTTTGTAAAGAAATATAAGGTCACAGAGCAAGGTGGAAGCAATTTCAGAGAGAATTTTAAACGAAAGGAGTGATTTTAGACTGGGGACAAAAAAAAACACAAAACAAATAGTGTGCTGGTATAAAAAGTGTAATATGTTCCCATATTCTCGAGGGTTTAAATGGACAAACAGCAGTATTTTATCACCAGTAAAAAAAAACAACAACATTTTTCTTTCTAGAAGCATTAAGGGCTCCTTTTACAAAGCTGCAGTAAGCACCAGCATGTGGTTACTACAGCTGAAAATGCCTTACTGTGGGACACACTGAGGCAGCCTGCGAGAATTTAGCAATCTATGGGTTTCTTTTACTAAATGGTGGTAGAGGTTTCTATCGCGGGCTGGTGAATTAAATGCTCCAACGCTCGTAGGAATTCTATGAGCGTTGGAGCTGTGGCCAGCGATAAAAAAGCCTAACGCGGCTTCATAAAAGGGGTAGAGGGGGGGGGGGAGTTTATTTTACCACAGAGAAGGCATGCCTGTGGGTGAAGAGTGGGTGTTTCTGCACAAAGTTGGCATTGTTACATTGGGCATTAAGGGGCCTTTTTATTAAACTGCAGCAAAAAGTGGCCTTAACGCACCCCTGACGAGAGTCTTTTCCGCATGCTAAGGCCACCTTTTCTGCAGACAGAAAATGGCTGATTTTCCATTTTCGGAATTAATGGCCGCACACTAATTTTGCCCTTAATACGTGGCCGTTAAAAATATTAGCAGTAAGAGTCCTCCTGCTAACCCTGTGCTAATCAATTAGTGCTTGGCAATGCCCCGTTTGTCAATTGACTAGCGCTGCCATCAGACACGACCCCTTCGGAAAAATACAGTTAAATTTTTTTCCATGCGCTGTGCAGGCACAAAAGGGCAAATTCTATAAGAAGCGCCCAAAAGTTAGGCGCCTATGCGAGCGCTTAACCTTTTCCTATCGTGTATCCCGGATGATGGGACATTCCAAAAATGACATAGACATAAGAACATAAGAAAATAAGAAACGCCTTCACCGGACCAAACCCTAGGTCCATCTATTCAGGCGACCCGCACACGCGGAGGCCAAGCCAGGTGCTCCCAGATGGAGACCCTGATCACCCGTATCCCTCAATGTGATTTGCAAGGAGGTGTGCATCCAACTTATGTTTGAAACCCAGAATGGTAGACTCCGTCACCACCTCCTCCGGGAGAGCATTCCAAGCGTCCACCACTCGCTGTGTGAAACAGAACTTCCTGACATTTGTCCTAAGCCTGCTGCCCCTCAGCTTCAGTCCATGACCTCTTGTCCGTGTCACTTTTGACAATGTGAACAACGATGCTTCTTGCTCTATTTTGTCGAATCCTTTCAGTATTTTAAAAGTCTCAATCATATCCCCTCGCGGTCTCCTTTTCTCGAGAGTGAGCAGTCCCAGTCTTCCGAGGCGTTCTTTGTAGCCGTAAATGATAACGGTGAATAATACAAAACTTTGCTAAACTAATTACGATTGGAACCAGCGTAACGTAAAATTTATTACGATAGGAAAAGGTTAAGCACGCTTAAGAGCAGTGATTCTGTAAGAAGGCGCATCACACGTAGCCACGCCCACGCCTAACATGCATAGCACCTATTCTTTTGAAGGCCGCCTAAATTTTTAGAGGCGCCTTGTTACAGAATCGCGCTTTCTTGATAGGCGCCTCGGTTTCAATCAGTGCTGATTAAAAAGCTTAATTGAGCTTGTTATTCAGTTTGGATAGGAGCTTATCTAGTTGGGCGCCTCTGAAATAAGTGCCTAACTTTAGGCGCTGGTTACAGAATTTGGACCAAAGTCCACATTTACCACGGGATGTCAGCTTATAACAGCTGATTCTAATGGTTGCACCTGCGGCCATTTGATTTTTGAGTCCAGCAGCCTCACTCCTCTGTCCAATCCCCTTTATCTGTCCTCTTTCCTAAGTACTTTATGCTTGCATTGCTGTGCTATAGGTTACTGGAGTTCTTTTCTTTTGAATTTGGGATTGTATACTGCTCTGCTCAGGTGGTCAGCTAGAGCATTATAGAAAGTTTTAAATACTTTATAAAAGTACAGTACTCCCCCGATATTCGCGGGGGTTCCATTCCAGGAACCCCCGCGAATGCTGAAAAGCCGCAAATACGTTTTTTAGCGAGGGAGACAGGAGAGGGCAGCCGGAGAGGCAGGAGAGAGCAGCTGGAGCGGCTGCGACTGAAGGAAATCACTCGCGGTATGCTCCGACCGCCTCTTCCTGCCCTTAAGTCGGGCCTCACCAATCAGGAGCTGCTGTCATAATTTCTCTGTCTCAATTATTGATAGTCTCAATTATTGATTGATATTTTTGATTGTAAAGCATGTCTAAAATAATAAGGGATCTGTTACATTTTGCTTTAAAATTCCATTTAGAAGAGCAGGAATTTTAATGCAAAATGTAACAGATCCCTTATTATTTTAGACATGCTTTACAATCAAAAATATCAATCAATAATTGAGACAGAGAAATTACGAATGACAATACAAAGCTAGAGAAAAATATCCTAAAATATTATATTTAAAAAGCTATATTTTCCCAGCCTTATTCTTTGAATTGCATACAACTTGTCTTTACCACTGAAATGAGCAGTATTTCCTTAAAACACATTAAATAATATTGTCAAAATGCAAATTTATTCATTAAGTATAAATGAGTCTGTTAAATATTCATGAATTGGTGCTCACGGTACATAATTAATCCCATGGTCTGTGTGTCCAAGAGCATTTAGGAGAGAGTGTTGAGGAAATGCTGCTATAGGATGATAACATTCTAAACCATGCTTTATAAAGCAAAGGTTATAAACTCACCTGATTTGCAACTGCTTATGTATCGGTAAACCCTTTTGTTACCATGCTGCTTAGATGTTTCCATAGCCTTTTACAAAAAAAAAAAAAAAAAGGATTCAGATCCAAAATGAAATATTGGCTCCTTTTGACTAAGCTGCGGGCATGAGTGCTGTTCGACAAATGCTCCGACGCCCACTCAATCCCTATGGCGTCGGAGCATTTAATGTGTCGACCTGCACTGTCAGGTGTAGTAAAATAGGGGGGATAGAGGGGCGTTTTCAATATGACGTCTAAATCCAAGTTTAGACATTTTGCAGAAGACGCATAAAAATCCAGTATCAAATGTGCCCGTTTTCAAAACTGCAAAACGTCTAGCTTGTTTTTCGAAACTGGACATTTTTCTGCTGTGCCTCTATCTTTTTGAACCATTTTTTTGGGGGGGGAAAACCCCCACATTCAAAAGAAAAATGCACAAAACAAGTCATTGGGATATACGAGGGGTCAGCCTTATTTAGTAGACTGGCAGTGCGGTACCTTAGGGGGCACAGCAGTGAACATCACATAAAAAGGCCCAGGTACACATCTCACCATAACCTACTTGTATGGTGAGCGCTCCAGAACCCACTATACACCACACCAATAGTTCTTATGCCTGTAGGTGTCACCTATATATGGGTACAGTGGGAGTAGGATGGAATTTGGAAGGTTCACATGTTCCACTACGAGGTTAGTAGTTAGAGTGGAGTATGGACTTGAATCCTCATCTCGATGATGGACTACACCAGTCTCTCGCAAATTTTCCAGCCAGCGCCACCATAAATCCAGTGCCCCAGCCGGAAGGCACCCAGAAGTGTGCGGACGTCGCCGCAATGACATCATGCGCATCCATTTGGCCGACCTGCAAGAAACAGGTCTAGGGGGGGGTCTGAGTTGGCTTGGGGGTTCAGGGGGGCATTTCTTAAGGGGTGGTGACAGCAGGAGGGTCTGGGCTTGCTCCTGCCAGTGATCTTTGGGAGGTTTCCAGTAGGAGAGATTGGGCATCCCTCCTGCCGGGGTGCCGGGGGATGTCTCGGGGGGACAGGAGTGGCAGCAGGAGGAATAGGGCACTCCTCCTTCTGCGGACATTCAGGGGTGGGGGGGGCTTTGGGGGTTCTGGCAGGAGGGAATGGGCATCCCTCATGCCAGTCGACTTCGCGGGGGGGGGGGTGTGGTATGGGTTCCCTGCTGCGGCTGTTAAACTGATCATGGCAGGGAGATTCCCTTGCCATGATCAGCTCAGCAGCCGTCTATTTAAAATGTAGAACAGCATTTTGCTGGCCTACATTTTAGGCAACTATCACAGCCCTAGAGAAATGCCTAGGGCTGCCTAAGCTCACCTAAAGCTACTTCCAGGCAAAACCACGCCTACTCCTAGCCTTGGGAGAGCTTAAGCGGCCCTACACACCTCCCTAGGCTCGCGAAAATGCATACATTGTAGGCTGCCTGTCTCAGGGTGGTTTTTTTTTTAACGTGCGTCCCAATTGGCTGGTTAGACAGCGGTAGGATGCCTACCGCCACCTACAATCGGGAATGCCATTTATAGAATTTCCCCCTAAATTACTATGGTTTGGGCTACAAATACAGTTCTACCTTTGATCACACTGAGAAATGGAGTTCATCTCAACATCAAAAAATCCTCTTGGGTCCTAAGAGTCATCCTAGACAGCAAACTGACATATGAAAATCATATCAACAACCTAGTTTGAAAGTCATTTGCCACACTACAACATTTGAGAATGGTTAAACCTTATAAAAACAAAAGAATAGCCTTACTGGGTCCATCTAGCCCAGTAGCCCGTCTTCACAGTGGCCAATCCAGGTCACCAGTACCTGGCAAAACCCCAAATAGTAGCAACATTCCAAGCTACTGATCCAGGTCAAGCAGTGACTTCCCCCATGTCTGTCTCAGCAATGCAGAATACTGGTGCAATTGAGAATTTTATCACTGCTAGACTACTGCAATGCACTACTCTCAGGACTCCTGAAGAAATTAACTCAAAAATTCAACTAGTACAGAACACAGCAGCAAGACTTATATTCTACAAATCGAGATTCGATCATGTCACACCATTACTAGCTGAGTTAAATTTGCTCTCAGTTGACAAACAAGCCGAATTTAAGCTTTGCTGTTTAACCTTCAAGATCCTGTGGGGAGAGACCTCGATAGCTTCTCCAGATTTGCGAAACTATTAGGAAGATATACCAAACAATGTACTGCAAACCGCCTGATATTATCCTTTCTATCCCTTAAATGAGTAAAATATAAAAGAATTCAGTGCACCTCGTTCAAGTATCAAACTACAAAAAATGGCATTCAATAACCCTTCTAGTCCAGCATCTGCCTTGTCCTCAAGTCTGTTTTCCTCAAGGTCCTTTGGAAGCCTCCTCTCACTCTCACCCCCACCCCGGTGTCTAGATCCAGCATCCCGCCGGGGCCCTCACGACGGGTGGGACTTACCTCCAAGCTGCTTCCTGACCCAACAAGAGAGGTTGTCTTCCACACTGTGACTGCCTCTGACCTAATTGCCGCAGCCTGCAGAGTGAATTTAGCAGGCTGCCATTGGCCTCCAAAGCACGTTGCCTCTGCCGCTGTCCCGCCCTTAACATCAGAGGAGGGGGCAGGACCGCGGCAGAGGCAACGTGCTTCGGAAGCCAATGGCAGCCTGCTAAGTTCGCTCTGCAGGCTGCCGTAATTAGGTCAGTGGCGGTCACAGCGTGGAAGCCGACCTTTCTCACTGGGTCAGGAAGCAGCTTGGAAGTAAGGCCCCACTCATCGCGAGGGCGGGACGCTGGATCTGGATACCGCGGGTGAGAGTGAGGGAAGGCTTCGGGCGCTCACCGATGCTAGGGAAAGTCGTATGGGGCTTGGGTATTAAAAAAGGTGCGTCTGGGTGGGGGTGCGGTGTTTTTTTTAAAAAAAAGTACCTTCACTGCATAAGACGCGCTGACATTTCCACCCACTTTTGGGTGGAAAAAAGTGCGTCTTATGGAGCAAAAAATATGGTATCTTGTATTTTAAGATTTGTATGGCTTGCTTGTAGGTAGTTCTCCATCCCTTCCTTTCCCTCTTTCCGACGGGATCTATCGACACTTATCACGTATGCCTATGATGCGCTATAATAAGACACACCTATGGTTCACAGTCATGCGTGTCTAAGACGTAGCTTTCCTGGCAAATGTAAAATTGTAAAAAAAAAAAAAAAAGCTTATATTTAAAGGCACAGAAGAACAGTATTAATAGGTAAGTGCGTCTTGAACTGACATATTTAAGATTTAGAACTCTATTAAAAACACATTTTTTTGAACAGGCTTTTTTTATTCAGTTGGACTGCTCCGATATGGTTCGATTTTACTAACACTGTAGCCTGCAATTTTTTTTTCTTTTTAATAGTTTATCAATTTTTTAAAAATAGTTTTTCCTTTTCCTTTTTGGAATATAGTTATTTTTACTGTATGCTTTATAAATTTGTGAACCTCTCAGTTATTGCATAAGGAAGGGCGGTATATTAAATAAAATAAATCATAAACCACCAATGTGTGTTCCACATCTGGATTTGCCTGGGCATAGGCACAAAAGCTGCACTTGCATGCACAAGGCATGTTCTTCCCCCTTACTTTCAGGCTCATTAGTGCACATATAATTTGAATGTCATTAGCTCTGAGCATTGAAAGACTACATTTATGCGCCATTCCTGTGGTATGGGGTGAATGCTATTCAGTTTAGCGCTGGAGCTCTGAGCATCATGGCCCTGGAGAATAATTTAAAGAAGCTGCTGCTTAGAAACAAATACCCCCTACCCCTATTTCTTTTTCAAATACAATCAGGAATGCATCTTTCTCTCCTCTTGCAATCTTCTAGCACCTAGTGGGTGGATGCTAGAATGAAATCCGCATTCCTTTCCCAGCAGCTTCCTCACTCAAAACGCCAGTCTCGGCCCCCTAGCTGTAGTCTTGCAGTACTATCATAAGGGAGTCAGGATGCAAAATAAGTAGATGCAGATGAATATGCAAATTTATTTTCACTTTTGCTCAGTCAACTGGCTATTCACTTCCTCCTACTACTGAATGGATGAAAGGACAGAACCGCATATACTATGACACGTGTGATACCAATCCTTCTGCATTTTGAAGTCTCTCTCCTAAAATGCTACAAAAAAGACTTGCACAATTAACGAAACAACCAGCTATATTCCGAGCAGTATAAGATGACAGGCCAAATTAAAAGAAAACCAACAAATTAAAGAAAAAAACAGGCCATTACAATTAAGATCATGACAATCTGGTGTAGGAAGTAGAAATGAAAGCAACTGTTTTAGAGGTCCTTGAACTGAAGAGAGTTTAGTATGCGACATCTTGTACCCTAGAGTGTGGAGACTTATAAACCATGGCAGGAAAATTATGCCGTGATTGACAGGAAAATGAAAACCCATTAGAAACATCTCAGAGACGCGATCAGATCAAGTGCTATTTATAGAAGGAAAAATAATTCCGCTAATGCGGTAAGCTTCTTTTGGGGAACATTTGATTTTACAAGTAGTGCAAGTGTAGTGAAAAAGATTGAATTAGCAATTTCTAGACCCCCCAGTTTAGAGTTAAGTTGAGGGAGGAGGGTTTTTAACATTTCCCTGATTAATTATACTTTATTGTATTCTATAACTTAGGGCCTGTTTTACAAAGCCGTGCGGCAACAGCCCTGAAGCCCTTTAAATCTCTATGGGCTTCGGAGCCGTTACCGCGCTGCAGCCACTAGCGTGGCTTTCTAAAACAGGCCCTTAATTTTTATTTGCCATTAAAAACACAGTTTTATTAGAAAATAATACATTATGAAATGCTTTTTGTGAGCTCATATTCTTCATACACTGTCAAAATAAGAGTAAATCACCTCTCACACGCGATGATAACCATATTTTACTCTGTGTGGTTCCTAAAGACTGATTATATAGAAATAAGAGAGAGCCCTTTTTGGGGCACATCCAGCAGCTAACAAGATATCTGTATCCAGTTAATTTGATTTGGAAAGTCTGTGGCATTTGAATGCCATTAACTATAGCCATAAATATTGTGGACCCCTTGTTGGTGGAGTGGTATAACTACCTCTAAATTTAAGTTGATGCAAGTGTCACGGTACCTAGCAGGGCTCCCAAATAACTCCACGCAACCAAGGGATTCGACAAGAAAAGGAATTGTAAAAATTATTAGATAACAATAGGAGAAGAGCGGGTAAGCTCTTCAAATAGGTACCAATTGGTGCAATTAGATAATGCAAGATGTTAATACTATAGGGTAAATTACAGAGGCAAAAGGATGTTACAAGTTACCCCTCCGGATTGGCAACAGTTCAATGACCTGATTAACTTAATCTGCAATCAGTTTGACATGCTTACCACTACTTCGAATACTCAAGTCTGAGGAATGTCATTTGCATAAATGAGGCCTAATGTAGTAAATTATTGTGCACACAATTTTACCAGTCTAAGAAAGTCTCTGGAAACATTGCAGCTGTCTTGCGTTGGGTATCCTGATCTTCAGCGTCCAAGTCCTGGAGTCAGCTCATTGACTCAGGAACTCTTGATCACTAGCTGAAAACAAACCAATAAAGGAAAACCCTAATCTAAAAAAAAAAAAAAAGAATCTCACAGAAGAAAGGGGATAATTAGATGCAAAGAAAAAAAAAAAAAGGAACAGGGGTTTCCTATTTTTCCCTTCCCAACAGCAATGGCTCCTGTGCTCACATTCAAGCAGACTCTTCCCACCCATCCTAGTCTCACAGTAATCACTGGCTAACTACCGCTAACCCAAAAGGCAGGCTCTGAGATAGGTCTCAGCAGGCAGGCTTAAATGCAGTTTTCAGAGGCAGACTCTGCCAGTTAAAGTTCTCTGGGGAGAGGGGTGAGGCTGTTTGGGGCTCACTTGTGCCTTCTTTGCTCCTTCTTGCAGGGGCCCCTTACGTGGATCTACTCTTTGCTCCCAGCATCTCGCTCTCTGTCCCTCCTATAGCACGGGCTTCTGCGGCCAGGTCCTCCCCCTCTCATGCTCTCCCTCTTTAGGCTGCTCTCTCTCTCTTCTCCTCTCCTCCAGACTCCTCTTCCAACTAGGCTCTCCCACTTCAGTGTTCTCTAGGGCTCACCTCTTCTAGCAGGCTCCCTGCAACTGGTCAGTCTCTCATCCATTCCCCCTCCTCCTGCAGCTCTGCTCTGGCCCAGGCTTGTCTGTGTTTCCTCTTCCTCCAGTCAGCATGCTTTGTTCTCACTCCTGCAGCATGGCTCCACTCTCTTCCACCCTGGGCCTTCATCTTCTTCTTCCCAGTCTCCCTTGGGGTTCTTCTTTTCCCTGGTGTCCGATTGGTGCAGGTTTGCTGCTGGGTAGTGATTCTCCTTCTTTCTTCAATTTGCTCAAATTTCCCGCTGGTCTGAGTGGTTGGCCGTCTGCTGTCTCCTCTCCCATTGGCCCCCTCTTCTGGCAGGCCCGTCTTATCCCCTGATTGGCCAGCTCCCCCTTCAGCACTGTTTTTTCTTCTGCTGGGCACTCTCAGCAAGAGGCAGGTCCCGTAGGTACTCAGTGGCCACCAGCACCTATCCTTCTCTCTGGCCCTCTTCCCTTCCCTAGAGGGCCTTCACACACACACACGGACATCAACATGATGATGTCACGTATGCGCATGATGTCATCACAGCGATATATGTGGACTTCCAGGTGTCTCGAGCCACGGCCACTACTTTTAGTGTGCCGCACCTCGAGAAAGTTTGCGGGACACTGCTTTAAGCAATTGCACAGACTTATGCCCGCATTCTATATACGGTGCGCAGATTTGCATACCCAAACAAATATCCAACGTGGTCCACGTATTGCTCACTCATTGCTCAGTGCTATATAAAAAGTAAAGGAGGATGGGGCTTGTATACTGCTTTTTCTGTATGGTTTACACCAGTGGTTCCCAAACCCTGTCCTGGGGGACCCCCAGCCAGTCGGGTTTTCAAGATATCCCTAATGAATATGCATGAGAGAGATTTGCATATAATGGAAGCGACAGGTATGCAAATCTCTCTCATGCATATTCATTAGGGATATCTTGAAAACACAACTGGCTGGGGGTCCCCCAGGACAGGGTTTGGGAACCACTGGTTTACACAATCAAAGCAGTTTACACATTTTAGACAGGTACTTACTTTGTACCGGAGGCAATGAAGTGTTACGTGAAATGCCCAGAGTCACAAGGAGCTGCAGTGGGAATCAAGCTCGTGACCTCAGGTTGTTGAGGCAACTGCTCTAACCAGTAGGCCACTCCTCCACTATTTAGGAGTTTAACAAAATTCACACCTCCCTGCTGTCATGAAAATGCTCAGCAGTTCAACTCTTGCAGCAGCATCAACATATCGTTTTCCAGCTAAAGCTACCTAGCACTGATCCCTGGGATAGCCCTTGAGTGAGCGAAACATGGACCTGTCAGGTGTTTGTTTTCATAAAGGATTATTTTTTCTTGGGACCTTATGTATGATCTGCTGTTTTTGTTTGTATTTGGTTTTTGTGTTTTTTTTTTTTTTTGGGGGGGGGTTGCTTCATTTTTGGTGCAGATCTAAAGAGTCTCTCTGTTGCTGACCAAAACTTTTTTCTCTTCAGATATACACACAACTCTTGTGTGCATGTGCCTAACAGGTTTCTTTCGATTAGTGTGCAAATTCACTATGCATAATATTTGCATGAAATTGTCTAGATTAGACACCACTAGGCATCCTAATCATGGACTCCTAGTAATACCTAACTAAAATTTGAAGGCAATATTTTTAAATTAGCTTAATTGGCATGGTAGTTGACCACAACATTAAAAACCAATTTAAAAATTTGTTAATTAGGATTGCACTTGGAATTCCACACAGTGCCTAAAGACACCTAAATCAAGGCACCTACCGATGCTTACCTAAAAGTAGATGTGGTTAGGGGCAGAGAATAGATGTGGTTGACTTAGGCATTTTTAGGTGTCTGTGTTAGGTACTTGTAAATTAGGCCAAGAAAACCCTGGCATCAGTGGTGTTCCAAGGTGTGTGTGTGGGGGGGGTGGGGGGGGGGAGAAAGCAGTCCACTCTGGGTGCAGCCCATAAGAGGGTGCTCCGAGTGAGGGCCAGCATCATGGTCTGACTCTCGGAACTTCTTCCGGCAACAGCAGCATTCAGAATTCACTGCTTTGCTGGCATTGGGCCTTCCTTTATGCCGGGTCCTGCCTTTGTGGAAACTGGAAGTAGGAGGGACCCTCAGAGAGGAAGGCCTGATGCCGGCAAGAGAAGCAAGTTCTGAACTCTATGCTGGGGGGGAGGGGGGAGAGAATGCTGCACCTGATTGGTGAGAGGGAGAGAGGGAAAGAGAAGGAAGATCAGGGAAGGGAGAGGAAAGAGAGATGCCAGACCATGGGAAGGGAAGGAGACTGAGATGTCAGACTATCGGGAAGGAAGGGAGGGAGGGAGGGAAGGAAAGGAAATGTCAGAGCATGACGGGAGAGGAAGAAATGGAAGGAGAAGAGAGGAGAGAGATCCTGGGGCATGGGGGAAGGGAAGTAGATGACAGATCATGGGGTGAGTTGGGATGGAAAGTAGAGAAGGAAAGGAGAAGAAAGAGATGCCAGAGCAATGGGGAGGGAGTGGAGACAGAAAGAGGAAAATTGAAGGGACAAAAAAAGAGGGTGGACGCTGGATGGAATGGGGAGTGAGGAGAAGGTGAGGAAAGCAGAAAGTAGAGATGCCAAAAGGTAGAAAAAAGATTTTTTGTTGTTGTTTTAGAATAAAGTAGTATTGTAGCTGCATTGATAAATATTTATAAATAGAAAATGGAAATAAAGGTCATCTTTTTATTGGGCTAATTTTAATACATTTTTGTACTAACTTTTAGAGACCAAAATCCCCTTCCTCAGGCAGTGGAACCCCATGGGGGAGGGGGGGCATTCCACCCCATATGCAACACTTAGGGTGTGCTCCACCGATCCCTTTTTATATGGGGGGGTGTTAAAAAATGATCAGCCCCAGGTGTCACATACCCTAAATACGCCACTGCCTGGCCTAATATACTGGTGTCTAACCACAAGAACGCCTAATGATGCCAGAGCTCACTTAGGCACCGCAAACGCATGATTCTCTAAATGGTACCTAGTGGTTGATTGACAACCATGCCGAGCAACGCCTAAAAGTTAGGCTCTGTTAAGTGCCATTTATAGAATCAGGCTCCAAGGGCTCAGCCATCTGCACACGGTCCTACTGCGAGCCTTTCTGCATTGACCATGGTATGGGAAGATGTTGAGAATGAATTACTACATGTTAATGTGGTAAATTGCAAACCACTACTGTACTCTGCCATGAAATATCACAGGGTGGATTCCTCACTGTGCATGTTGCCATGAGTCAATGGCTGACAGTGGCATAATCCATCCAATGTGGTAAATTAATGCATGGTGGATATAAAGTCTTATACCTTTTTGAAGTCTATGATGTCCGCAGATTCTGAAGGGTTAAAAAGATTCCCCTGAGGCAGCACAAGCGGAACGGGGCGCCTGTCATGAATTTAATACAATGAAAGGAGAATGCTTTATGAATGTGCCTAATGAACGCCAAGGGTGTAAAGAATCTCTGCCTTGGCTTGTGATTATTGATGAAGAGTGTTGTTGAACGTTTATACAGTATAATCCGCTATAATAATACCCTTAGCGTGCATACGCACTTCAATCCCTGTGTTTCCGTGCCTCCGTAGTGCCGAGTCCCCGCATGCGCAGTAGAAGCCTGCGCATGCTTCCTCAGCAACGTTCCTGCCCCGAGTGAATCCGAGGGCCCCTGCTGCTGAGACGGATGCGGAATAGGCGGCCAAGAGCCATCTTGCAGATGTTGTAGGCCCGGCCCTTGAGGCTGCGGAGGGGAGCTTTGCTGCTTGTGCTGCGGGCGAGGCACGGGGTGGAGGAGAAGAGGCCCCGAGCCTTGCAGTCTATCCCCTGTACCTGTTGTCTCGGAACGTGGCCGTCCAGGGAGGATCACCAGCCTGACCAGGCCCAACACTACTACTTCTACCGGTCCTCGCCGCCCAGCCCTCAGCAGCATGGAGCCCAGAGTGACAGCAGCACCGCCAGAACCAAGCCCAAGCTGCAGAAACATGAGCAGCTGCACGGCCTCCAGCATCAGGAAACGCACCCGAATAATGGGGGAAGTTAAGGAGAGAGGGAGGGCCATGACAAAAACAGAGAGGGGTGGGAATTTGAATTAACATCGGGGAGGAGGCAAAGGGTAAAAATCCAGGAAATCAGAAAGTCTGGGGTAGGAGGGAAAGAAGGAAGGAGAGTGGGATTAGTTCCTCGGCCAGCAGGAGGGAAGTAGATAATAAGTGGAGTTGTATCGGGATTGGAAAGGGAAGGAGGAAGGCCTGTTTTGAGAATTGTGGAGGTGAAGGGAAAGATGCAAAGACCAATCTTATTCTTTCTCTAGGAAGGGGTGCTGCTGGACAGGGGGGAGGTAAAAGAAAGGGAGAAGGGCTACTACTGGACAGGGGGTAGCAGGGAAGGGGTGCTGCTGGACAGGGGGAAGGTAAAATGAAGGGAGAAGGGAAGACAGATAGGGGGAAAGAGACAGAAAGAAAAAAAGACAGACAAAGGGCAGAGAGAGAGAGACATAAAAAAAAAGAAAGACAGACAGACAGGGGGCCAGGGAGTGAGACAGAAAGAAAGAAAGGGGGCAGAAAGAGAGAAAGAAATGCCTAAGTCTACATACATATTCTAGCACCCGTTAATGTAAAGGGCTAAAAAACTAGTTACATATATGAGCATTAGTGGTGGTGGTGGTGGTGGGGTTTGGAGTTTTTGATCTGTAATATTTTCCCTTTGCATGCGGGTAAGGATATCTTGAAGCGCTGTGCATCTCTCTGAGGTATTTTCTCCAACTTTTATATCATTATTTTCCTTTAGAAAGACATTTTTGATTGATACATTTATTTTGCATTCAGCTCCTGAATGTATTCTAAGGCAGGGGTGTCCAATGTCGGTCCTCGAGGGCCGCAGTCCAGTCGGATTTTCAGGATTTCCCCAATGAATATACATGAGGTCTATTTGCATGCACTGCTTTCATTGTATGCTAATAGATCTCATGCATATTCATTGGGGAAATCCTGAAAACCCGACTGGATTGCGGCCCTCGAGGACTGACATTGGACACCCCTGTTCTAAGGTATAAAGTCTTGCCAATTTTTAGTAATAGTTCTCTTTGCATCTATGGGAAAAATACTTACAGGCTAATATTCATCTGGGGCAATCAGCATTTTTAAAAAAATACCATCCACTACAACTGAAATAAATGCAGATATTCAGCACCAGTATTGGGACAATGGCTCACACTGATTATCTAAATTCAGTTCTGACAAAACTTGGATGCCAGCAAATTCAGCCCAATAATCCAGATAGCTAACAAGTTAAAATTAAGACAGCCTTTTTGCTGGGGTCTAGGACAATTCAGCGTGGCCAGTTCAGCACGGATTTGAATACTGCTAGAGACGGAGCATGACGTATTGATTCTGGCAGCCTGTTCCAGGCATACGGGATGGCAATAAAGAAGAGACAGAGTTTGGAGCTGGCAGTGGAGGAGAAGGGTACAGATAAGAGGGACTTACTGAACGAATGGAGTTCACGGGGGGTGGGGGTGGGGCATAGGGGAAGACAAGTGAGGAGAGATATTGAGAGGCTACAGAGTGAATGCACTTGAAAATCAGTAATGAATTTGAACTGTATTTGGAAATGGATGGGGAGCCAATGAAGTTTTGTGAAGAGAGGGGTAATGTGAGCATAGCAGCTCTCACGGAATATGAGTTGTGCAGCAGCATTTTGAATGGATTGAAGGGATGAGAGATGGATGTGCGGGAGACCTGAGAATAGTACGTTGCAGTAGACTATGCGTGAGATGTTGAGAACATGGATAAGGGTTTTGGTAGTGTGTTCAGAGAAGAGAGGTTAGATTTTGATAACATTACATATAGAGGAGGAAACGACAGGTTTTATGAGTTTGTTGGATCTGAGTAGAGAAGGAAAGAGAGGAGTCAAAGATCACTCCGAGGTTGCAAGCTGATGAGATAGGGAGGAGGAGAGTGTTATCCACAGAAATAGAGAATGGCGAGAGGGGACAAGTGAGTTTAGGTGGAAAGATAAGGAGTTAAGTTTTAGCCATATTCAGTTTGAGATGGCGGTGAGACATCCAAGTGGCAATGTCAGATAGACAGGCTGAGATTCGGGCCTGAATTCCTGTAGAAATTTCTGGTGTGGAGAGGTAGATCTTGGACTCATTAGAATAGAGGTGATATTGAAAACCATTGGAGGAGATCATTGTACCAAGAAAGTGGGTATATATGGAGGAGAGGGGGTTATGACTGAGTCTTTCTTTGCTCCCCTCTTCTCCCCCTCCTTCTTAAGCTCACTACAACCCCTTCTAACCTCTCTATGTAAGTTGCCTAGAGCCTGAATAGGTATGAGCGGCACACAAATGGAAGATTAGATTAGATGACAAAGCCTTGAGGTACACTGATAGACAGTGGGATGGCAGCGGAGGAGGATCCACCATAACATACACTGAAAGTACGATGGGAGAGACAGGAAGAAAACCAGGAGAGAACAGAACCCTGGAATCCCAGCTAGGACAGCTGTCAAGGAGGGATCAACAGTGTCAAAGGCAGCAGACAGATTTAGAAGGATGAGGATAGCATAGAGGCCATTGGATTTGGCCAGGAAAAGGTCATTAGAGACTTTAGCAAGGGCAGTTTCCACAGAATGGAGAATGCGAAAGCCCGATTGAAGTGGGTCAAGAATATCATAAGAAGAAAGGAAGTCCAGACAATGGCGGTGAACAGCATGTTCGAGTAGTTGGATAGGAATTGGAGGAGGGAGATGGGGTGATAGTTGGAGAGGGATGCAGGGTCCAGTGAGGGTTTTTTGAGGAGAGGTGTAACTATGGCATGTTTGAAGACCTCAGGAACTGTTGCAGTGAAGAGTGAAAGATTGAGGATGTGATAGATGGAAGGGTTGACAGTGGGAACGATGGCTTCGAGTAGGTAGGTAGGCATCAGCTCAGAGGAACAGGTGGTGGGTTTGGAGGAGAAGAGAAGGTGAGCAGTTTCCTCTTCTGTGACTTTAGAAAAGGAGGGAAAGGTGATAGGGATTGTTGAAGGGAGGTAGGCAGAGTGGACAGCTAGAAAGGGTGGTGGGGAAAGTAACATGGCTGAGAATTTTTAGCAGCGTGGAATGGATAATATTAAACAAAACAATTAATTTACATTGTAAATAATATACAGATCATAAAATAAAAATGTACAAATTTGCATGTTTCTTAGTCCTAACCTATATTCATTTGCATTGATGCTGCAGAACTAAGCTGGGAGGATCCCCCCAAATTAGTTCTCTAATAAGGGAGTTTCCAGAAAATAAGGGAGAGTTAGTCATCCTAGCTATGCGTGATTCTATAAACCGTACCTAACTCTGGAGGTGGTTACATAAGAACATAAGCATGGCCATACTCGGACAGACTGTAGGTCCATCAAGCCTAGTATCCTATTGTCAACAGTGGCCAACCCAGGTGCTGACATTTTCATAGAAACATAGAACATGACGGCAGAAAAGGGCCACGGCCCATCTAGTCTGCCCGCACTAATGGCCCACCCCCTAACTGCCTCCATGAAGAGATCCCACATGCCAATCCCATCTTTTCTTAAAATCTGGCACGCTGCTGGCCTCAATTATCTGTTGTGGAAGATTATTCCAGCGATCAACCACCCTTTCGGTGGAGAAATATTTTCTGGTGTCGCCATGAAATTTCCCACCCCTGATTTTCAATGGATGCCCTCTTGTTGCCGTGGGTCCTTTAAGGAAAAAGAGATCCTCTTCCAATGCTGATTTTTAGGCAACATATATAAAGTTTACTACTTAGTGTATGCTAATCTGAACGCGGTATCTTAATAGAGCTTCCATGCCCATTCTTTGCCCGACACACCGCCTCCCCAAAAAATACAAAAAAAAAATTAAATATCACATGACTAGGTGTTCTAATGGCAATACTAATGCAATACAAACTAACCACTGACTCTATTAATTTTTTAGATCTTCCTTCGAGTCAACCAACATACATATCAATAAGAAGATCTTATGTGGATTTGTCTTAATACTTTTCCTGATTTAAATCTATAACGCGGGGAGCATGAGCTGTTTGTACTAAGGGGGATTTCCTTGATACAGCCCTTATGGGCGAAACGTAGGACTACGTCGGAGTGCTTACCCCCACTCGCGTAATATAAGATGAGTACTTTAATATTCAAATATATTTATTGAAAATATTTAAAAAGTATTGCAAAATAACTATGAGACCGATGACGATTAGGGATACCAATTGTCTCTGTATGATCTGAAGTTTAGCGGCATACAGACGAATACTAATGCAAGACACTTTCACCCATCCTGCGTTAGGTCATTTTTCTTGCATTAAGCATGCATTAGTGCTTAATGCGTTTAGTAAAGAGCTCCTTTGCATGTACCTTTTGCACACTGCCTTGGGTGAATCGCTTCATAAAGATGGTTCATAAATCTCAATGAATAAACGAAACCTTTATTTCCATGAATTATTTTGCAAAATTCCCTTGCAAGTCAATGGGAACTGCCCTTGCAGCTGCTAGCTCTCCTCCCTACCCCGCCCTCTTCCACAAATCTCTGCTCTGGTCCTCCTTCATGTCTCTCCCTATTAAATCTTGTGCCCATTTGTCTCTGTCCTGCAAAGAAGAGATACAGGCTGAAAACGCCTCTCAGTCATGCCAGCCCATCTGACCTGCAGTTATGAGCAGGGACATTGAATTTTCGAGGAGGCATGACAGAAGACAAATTCCCCGATTGCCCGATTTTCATGGAAATCTGTGGAAATTTTCTTAGGTTTGCTTTTCATGAAAGACAATTCTGACAGCCCTAAACATAACAGCAGCTCATAAGTCTCCCTCCCTCTGTCTTTTGAGTTACTTAGATGGCAGCTAGAGCAGAAGCATATTTAGAAACACGGCTTTGGGATTCATTCACATGAAAATGAATGAATATCAGTTGCCTTATTTAAATGAGCCAGTCTTTAGCATAAACTAAGCAGAAAGATTTACATGATTTTTTTATTATATGGGTAGGGAGCTGTGACAGGACTGCTAAAATGGTTTCATAAAGAAAAATGACTTTGCTGGGATTTGTTATAATCCAGCGCTGCATTTTTTTCCATTGCCTAACCTTGGGAAGAAAGGTTTCTAACTGGCTTCTGACTGATAACATGTTGATCGTTATTTGTAAAAGAATTGTGATGAGACCGATCCAGGATGGTTAAGATGCCGCCTGAAATTCAGTTTCTTTTTTTCAAATCACGAACGCTGCAAGTAGATTAATGTACGACACAACTGGAAATGAGACTGCCCTGCTTATTGTCACACATTAAACACAGGAAACATTGGTGTCAGGTCAAAAGCGCGCCGGGACAAAGGTGCGCCCAGACAATTGAGCGCAGCGCAGAGGTGCGTGCCGCAGAAAATTACTGTTTTTATGGCTACAATGGGATGGGGGCGTACTTAATAGAGATCGTGCCACGTTGTGGGGGCGTTGTGGGGGGTGTGGGGGGTTGTAACCCCCCCACATTTTACTGAAAACTTCACTTTTTCCCTGTTTTTAGGGAAAAAGTTAAGTTTACAGTAAAATGTGGAGGGTTACAACCCCCCAAACCCCCCACAACGCCGGCGTGATCTCTAATAAGTAAACTGGGGGGGGGGCTCCCCAACAAAACCCCCTGTCGGAGACCCTAAAAACTGTAATTTTCTTCGGCGCGTGCCTCCGTCTTGCGCTCAGTTGTCGGCGCGCGCCTTTGTCTTTCGCGGGGTTGTCTATGAACCGGAAACATTTCATTGTTTAGAATGATCCAAACAGGGTCCCATTGTACAATCCCTGGTACTAGGTCTTGTGGACTACTGCAATATCCTATATCTACCATGCCCTACAAACATGATCAAAAAACTACAGACCGTTCAGAACACAGCTCTCAGACTAATCTACTCCCTCGGAAAATATGACCACATCACCAACGCCTACCTAGACTCACATTGGCTACCAATTAAAGCCAGAATTCAATTCAAACTGTACTGTCTAATCTTCAAAGTTTTCAACGGTACTGCACCTGCCTATCTAAACGATCGCCTAAAACGTAACCTTCCACCCAGAATAAGAAGAACACTGACACCATTCTCATACCCACCACTCAATGGCACTCATCGTAAAAAGCTTTATGATAACCTCATAGCAACGCATGCAGCAAAACTCGAACCCTCCATCACTAGATTGTTAACCTCAACATCTGACTTCAAAGCATTCCGTAAAGAAATCAAAACGCTGCTCTTCAAAAAGTATTTACAATCTACCTAATCTCCCTCTCCTCTTCCACCAACCAGGTTTGCTCACTCCCTGGCACCATACCATCAATCGACAAAAAATACATATAAAAAAAAAATAAATAAATAAATAAAAAAAAAATAAAATACCTGGAACCTAATTCACCCTACCGAAACCGATTACCTACCAACGTATGGAAACAGAATATTTGATATGTATAGTAATGTAACCTGATTTATCTTCCATTGTTATTATGTCTACACACTCACTCTGTCATTAAGTCTATACCCTCAATCTGTATTCTCCAATGTCATGTACCCTCCTGGAAATGTCCAGCTCTCTTCTTATGTAATCCGCTTTGAACCGCAAGGCACAAGCGGAATAAAAATCACTAATGTAATGTAATTTATATTTTGCGCAGAAATAAAAGTATCAGCCCTCATAAATGATGTTTGGAAGTTGGCTTTACAAATGAGAAAGGCTGTTTTTGGAATTAAACATTGTTCCTTTAAATGAATGCCTTTTGCAGAAAATCTTTCCAACAGACCGCTGAAACCTGTTGTTTCTTTCTGTATAATATCACCACAATCCGACCTTTCTTATCTGAGCACACTACCAAAACCTCTCATCTAGACTACTGCAACTTGCTTCTCACAGGTCTTCCACTTAGCCAACTCTCTCACCTTCAATCTCCTGTTCAAGATTCTGTTGCAGAACTTATAGTCCGCCAGAGTCGCTATGCTCACATCATCCCTCTCCTCAAGCCACTTCATTGGCTCCCTATCCATTTCTGCATACAGTTCAAACTCTTCTTGTCTTACAAGTGCATTCGCTCTGCAGCTCCTCAGTTATCTCACTTCTCTTATCTCTCCCTGTACTCATCCTTGGGTGCTCCGCTCATTGGGTAAGTCTCTTCTATCTGTACCCTTCTCCTCTATAGCCAACCCCAGGCTACATTCCTTCTCTCTTACTGCAACTCACGCCTGGAACAGACTGCCTGATTCCATATGTCAAGCTCCATCTTTGGTGGTATTCAAATCTAGGCTAAAAGCCTACTTTTTTCGAGATTGCTTTTAACTCCTAACTCCCACTCGCTTGTAATGTACCTAAGCCTGTTTTGTCATTCCTTCTCTACTTGTCCTGTTTGCTTGATTAGATTGTAAGCTCTACTGAGCAGGGACTGTCTTTTGAATGTTTAATGTACAGCGCTGCATATGTCTACCAGCATTCTAGAAATAAGTAGTAGTAGCAGTTACAGAGGGGCCCCTTTATTAAACTGCAGTAAGTTTCACATTTACTAAACTAAACTAAACTAAACCTTAAGTTTATATACCGCATCCTCTCCATGGAAGTGGAGCTTGGCATGGTTTACAAGAACTTAAAATACTTTAACTGCATTTAGGAGGAAATTCATCACGGGGTGCTAACCGATTTAGGGGTCCTTTTACTAAGGCACGCTACCCGATTTAGTGCTCACTAAATACTAAAGCGTCCAGAGAGTACATATGGACGCATTAGCATTTAGCGCGCTCAATCGGCTAGTGCGCCTTAGTAAAACAGGGGGTTACTGCACACTAACAACCTGATGCTTATGTCCAAAGTCTTAGAAAAGGTTGTTTTTGCAGCAACTAGAAGATTTTGTGACTTCACAAGGTTGTAGAGATGTTTGGGGTGTAAATGTTGGCGCCCAGCTGATGGAAGATGTGCAAATGCAGCTATTCTATAACATTGCACTTAATTTTTGGGGACACCCCTGACCCTCTTCTGACCACATCCCCTCTAGAGTTGTGCGCTATGAAATTTAGGCATAAATGTTATAGAATAGAACATTCCGCAAGGCACAGGCGGAATAGAAATCCCTAATGTAATGTAATGTAAATTTAGGCATAAATGTTATAGAATAGGGCAGGGGTAGGGAACTTCGGTCCTCGAGAGCCATCTTCCAGTCGGGTTTTCAGGTTTCCCCCAATGAATATGCATTGAAAGCAGTGCATGCAAATAAATCTCATGCATATTCATTGGGGAAATCCTGAAAACCCGACTGGAATACGGCTCCAGAGGACCGGAGTTTCCTACCCCTGGCCTAGGTGCACCCTTAAGCCATTATAGCAGGGGAATGGGAACTCCGGTCCTCGAGAGCCATCTTCCAGTCGGGTTTTCCCCAATGAATATGCATTGAAAGCAGTGCATGCAAATAGATCTCATGCATATTCATTGGGGAAATCCTGAAAACCCGACTGGAATACGGCTCTAGAGGACCGGAGTTCCCTACCTCTGGCCTAAGTGCACCCTTAAGCCATTATAGCAGGGGTAGGGAACTCCAGTCCTCGAGAGCCGTATTCCAGTCGGGTTTTCAGGATTTCCCCAATGAATATGCATTGAAAGCAGTCATGCAAATAAATCTCATGCATATTCATTGGGGAAATCCTGAAAACCCGACTGGAATACAGCTCTTGAGGACCGGAGTTCCCTACCCCTGGAATAGGGGGTAGGGCAGATCTGTGCATAACTTGTAATTGCTGCCAATTAAGTACTTAACTCCAATAATTGACTGATAGCACCTAATTGACTAATTAGTTTACACATAGGATCGGCACCCAAATCTGGATGATCTATACAGAATCTAGGGTGAGTTTAGTCAAAAGACCCCCTGAAAGTCTAAATATTAAGCCACTGGATTGCAGCCTGATAAAAGTTTGATGAAATTTTAGCTTTCCTATTTGCTCCTTTGTGATGAAGAAAGCCAATAGGTTTTTTTTTTTTAACTTATGAATCTGGGTAAAATTTAAAAGAACTTAGGAACAACAACAACAAAAAAAGCACGCTAAAGTAAAACAAATTCTCTTTGGATTTAAAAAGAAATCCTCCCAAGCAAATTAGCAGTCTAATTGTTTTGTTTTGTGCTTTACCAAATTATTCTTTGCATCTTCAAGAAGGTTCAGCAAGTCAGTTTGATAAACCTTTGAAACGGTTCCAGAATCATCAACTAGCTTGACAAGCATATTTTGGGGAAAAATGCACACAACTCTTACAAATATGTAAAGATCTTTGAAATGTTTTATTGCACAGCAGTTTTAGTGCTGTAATATACATAACCCAAGCTGTTTTATTCTGACATTAGGGATGTGTACAGATCCTCAGGAGTTCAGGTTTTATTGCATTTAGAACCTGAATGAGGCAACAATTTTGATACCTATTACCTGCTGATATAAATGAATATGGATATATTCACATCCATATATGTATATCCATAAAAACACATTCACATAATTATACTGTGTATTTATACACATAATATTTTTTATATATTACATTACATTAGAGCAGTGGTCTCAAACTCAAACCCTTTGCAGGGCCACATTTTGGATTTGTCGGTACTTGGAAGGCCTCAGAAAAAATATAGTTAAAGTTTTATTAAAGAAATGACAATTTTGCATGAGGTAAAACTCTTTATAGTTTATAAATCTAAGTCTTAATAATAATATTGTCATTTATAGCTAAGGAGACATATGATCAAGAAACTGTTTTATTTTACTTTTGTGATTATGACAAACATACCGAGGGCCTCAAAATAGGACCTGGCGGGCCGCATGTGGCCCCCGGGCCGCGAGTTTGAGACCACTGCATTACAGATTTCTATTCCGCCAATGCCTTGCAGTTCAAGGCGGATTACAAAAGAATTTTAAAAAAAAGGTATTACATGAAGAAGATAACTGGTAATTTCTAGAGATAAAGAGTAGATGAGGTTGCTTTGGAGAATCGGGAAGGTATTGGGGATATACAAACATGTATTACAGTATATGTCAGATTTTGGCAACTTGGTACAGACATTATCTTTAGGATGTCCCCCATTACATTAAATTTCACAAAATGTAGTCCCCTTTTATCAAGCCGCGTTAGGGTTTTTTTTATCGCCGGCCACTGTGGTAAAAGCTCCTATGAGCGTCAGAGCTTTTACTGCCGTGGTTGGTGATTAAAAAAACCCTAATGTGGCTTGATAAAAAGGGGGTGGCTATATTTGTATATATACCCCCCTATTCTATATATGGTGCCCAGGGCACTATTTGGGCACTGATTCAAGACATGAACCCAACAAAATTGCCTCACAAGCCAATTAGTACTAATAATTGGGTGCTAATTGGCGTCAATTTAGATTTGTGTGCACATTTTGCTACATGCTATTCTATAGCAATGTGCGCCCCGATCGCATAGCGTGCAGTCCAAAAGGAGGTGTGGCCATGAGGTGCATGGGCAGGCCAGGGGTATTTTTACAATTTTCAGGGTTATAGAATATCAGGGATGTATACCCAGATTGGGTGCTGGGAATTACACCTGGTGGTAGCAGGCATAAGTCTTGGTGCCCAAATTTGGGCACTGAAATTGGCACTATAGAACAGCATTGAGCGCTGATGTTTTTCAGTGACGGTTTTTGAGTGCCATTTACTGAATCTAGACCAGACCCCTAAATCTCTATAATGCACCACAAATTAGGCACCTAAATGGGGGTAAACCACAGTTAGGGCCTAACTGCACATAGGCGCTATTCTATAAATTATGATTACAACCTGTTAGACCTGGACTCTGTGCTTGCTGCACAGGGTCCAGCTGTCTTGACCCAGGAGTACCAGTTTGAAAAGAGGAGTTATAGCTTCTAACAAGTAAGTAGCTGTCACAGAAGAAGTGCATGAGAAAATTTCTCCCAGGAAAGAGAGCACGTGTGATGATGAAAGTGGTGGGGGGGGGGGGGGGGGGGGGCCAAGGAAGATACACAACGGGCTTTTTTTTTTTCCTTCTTAAGGAAAACCTGGCTAACTGGAACATACTTTATAATAAATATTTTTGTTTTGCAACCATGATGCTCTCAATATTTTGGGCAAGCCAGGATTATGGTGGATTCCCAGAATTATCATAATTCTTTTCTTACAGGCCCAGGATGCAAAGTCAGTTTTTGCTTCGAGCTTTGCTCACTAAATTGGTAGTGTGGCAACTGTTTCAAACACCTATAGAAGAATTGTCTTTTTTTATTATTACCAAACAGTCTATCACACTTAGGGGCAATCTAATAACCTGGCTCCTCAATTTAGGTACCACAGTGCGGTGAACTCGGTTCCAAATCTATAATGGTGCCTAGGTGCACCCAGTGGCGTACCAAGGGGGGGGGGGGGTGAGGTCCGCCCCGGGTGCAGCCTTAGGGGGGGTGCACAGCTGGCCAGGTCCGGAAAATTCCTGGGTTGCAATGGCGACGGCACTCAGCGGCTGAGTGCCGTCGCGCAGGTGAGGGGGGGCGCTGATGCCGCTGAGTGCTGTTGCCGGAGTGGACCGCTCCCCCTTGGTATGCCACTGGGTGCACCTATGCCTCTAAAGAATACTAGCATAAAGCCACTGTGATGTGCTGAAACTTACACGTACTGTCACAGGGGAAGAGAGGGCCTCCTATAATCCCCTCTTCTGGGAGATCTCGTCCAAAGACGCAGGGTCCCAGGTCAGTATATGCTAAACCAGAAACACCAACAGAAAAACCTTTTTTCTCTTCGTGATGGGGGGGATGAGGAGAGTCTTGGGCCCCATTTCGAATCAGGCAGAAATCGCTACCTGAAGCACCTGAGTCTGAAGGGCGGGAGTAGATTGGTGGGTTGCCATGGGGACGCAGGCAGTACAGTCTCAGCCCCTTACTAGCTGTCTGCTTCCGGGAAGTCCCAGGGAAAGCCACTGAGCTCTCTAGGAATGGGAATCCCACTGCAGAGGAAGACATGAAATCAGGGCAGGATTAATTCGTCGAGGGCTCCTAGGCACACAAGTACACTGGGGTCCCTGCCCCGCCCCACCCCACCATGTGCCCAGGCGGAAACAGGAAGCTGTGTCAGAGGGAAGCTTTGGGCAAGCAGCACCGCTTGCACAATTACAGTTCCCATTGCCTTTCTTACCCACGTTGCCGATCGGGGTGGGGCCCGCGTTGCCGATCGGGGGGGGGGGGAGGAATGTGTTGCCTATTGAAGCTGGAGGGGCCCATCGCCGTTTGGTAAAACCAATGTTGATGCCCTTCTTTATCGGGCCCCCCTGACCATTTTGGGCCCTAGGCATGTGCCTATTTGGCCTATTGGTTAATCCTGCCCTGCGTGGAATGGATCCCTACCTCACAGCAGGCTCCTTAGCAGAAGAAGAGAGACTCTTTTGAGGAAATGAACATGTCCTATACAAGGTATTTCCTTTGACTGATAGATTGCAGAGTGTAGCTAATTTCCCTTAAACTACACTGGGGAGTTTGTGCAACTGGGGGGTACTGTGATGGTACCTGTAGGAGAAAGGGGTGGTGTAAGTTGTTTGACAAACACTGTGACTGTGCCTCTACAGTCTGTGCTTGTATATGGGCAAGAATCCAAAGCTCTACCCGGTACTGTGCTTGGGTTCCTACTGCCAAAATTTCCATTAAAACCTACTCCAGCCAATCTACACCCTCCCAGCCATTGAAGCCCTCTCCAGCCCATCCTCCGCCAAATGGCCGTATACAGACTAGAGAGCTGCATGGGAACGGGGACGACGGGCATCCCGTGGGTTCCCCCTTCGGGTCACGGGGATCCCATGGGGACACCCCCTAGGGTCGTGGGGATCCCATGGGGATGCCTCCGAGGGTCACGGGGTTCCTGCGGGGCTGGATGTACTTAGTTGCGCGGCTCTTCTTCTCCCTACCTGCTCTGCTTGCAACACAGAGCCGAACGGAAGTCTTCCCGACATCAGCGCTGACATCGGGAAGACTTCCGTTCGGCTCTGTGCTGCAGGCAGGGCAGGTAAGGAGAAGGAGAGTAGCCTCGCGGCTCGAGTGGCATACCAAGGGAGGGGGGCGGTCCGCTGTAAGAAGGTAATTTAGATTCGCGGTTAAGGGCAGGGAGGTTTGTCGGACCGGGCCTGTTCTGTTGTCGGTCAGGTGGGGAAGTGCCACGAAGGTAAGGGGGCAGGGAGAGAGAAAGGGAGGAAAGGTGGAGTGGAGAGGAAAAGACCCTTAAGGGAAATGGGTAAAACTGAGGGGGGAGAAGGATGCTGAAAGCACTGGGGAAGACAAAGGGGTGGAGAAGGACGCTGAAAGGCCATGGGGAAGACGGGGGGGGGGAGAAGGACGCTGAAAGGACATGGGGAAGACAGAGGGGGGAGAAGGACACTGAAAGCACATGTGGAAGACAGAGGGGGAGAAGGATGCTGACAGGACATGGGGAAGACGGGGGGGGAGAAGGAAGCTGAAAGCACATGTGGAAGACAAAAGGGTGGAGAAGGACGCTGAAAGCACATGGGGAAGACAAAGGAGTGGAGAAGGACGCTGAAAGGACATGGGGAAGACAGAGGGGGAGAAGGATGCTGACAGGACATGGGGAAGACAGAGGGGGGAGAAGGACAAAGCGATGGGACCAGACGGGATCCATCCCAGGATACTAAGGGAGCTCAGAGAGGTTCTGGCGAGTCCTATTAAAGACTTGTTCAACAAATCTCTGGAGACGGGAGTGATTCCTGGGGATTGGAGGAGAGCGGATGTGGTCCCTATTCATAAAAGTGGTCACAGGGATGAAGCAGGAAACTACAGGCCGGTGAGCCTCACTTCAGTTGTTGGAAAAATAATGGAAGTGTTGCTGAAAGAAAGGATAGTGTACTTCCTTGAATCTAATGGGTTACAGGATCCGAAGCAACATGGCTTTACAAAAGGTAAATCGTGCCAAACGAACCTGATTGAATTTTTTGATTGGGTGACCAGAGAGCTGGATCGAGGACATATGCTAGATGTAATTTACTTGGATTTCAGCAAAGCCTTTGATACAGTTCCTCATAGGAGGCTGTTGAACAAACTTGAAGGGCTGAAGTTAGGACCCAAAGTGGTGAACTGGGTCAGAAACTGGCTGTTGGACAGAAGCCAGAGGGTGGTGGTTAATGGAAGTCGCTCGAAGGAAGGAAAGGTGACTAGTGGAGTCCCTCAGGGTTCGGTGCTGGGGCCAATCCTGTTCAATATGTATGTGAGTGACATTGCTGAAGGGTTAGAAGGAAAAGTGTGCCTTTTTGCAGATGATACCAAGATTTGTAACAGAGTAAACACCGAAGAGGGAGTGGAAAATATGAAAAAGGATCTGCAAAAGTTAGAGGAATGGTCTAATGCCTGGCAACTAAAATTCAATGCAAAGAAATGCAGAGTAATGCATTTGGGGATTAATAATAGGAAGGAACCATATATGCTGGGAGGAGAGAAGCTGATAAGCACGGACGGGGAGAGGGAACTTGGGGTGATAGTGTCCGAAGATCTAAAGGCGAAAAAACAGTGTGACAAGGCAGTGGCTGCTGCCAGAAGGATGCTGGGCTGTATAAAGAGAGGCATAGTCAGTAGAAGGAAGAAGGTGTTGATGCCCCTGTACAGGTCATTGGTGAGGCCCCACTTGGAGTATTGTGTTCAGTTTTGGAGACCGTATCTGGCGAAAGACGTAAGAAGACTTGAGGCGGTCCAGAGGAAGGCGACGAAAATGATAGGAGGCTTGCGCCAGAAGATGTATGAGGAGAGACTGGAAGCCCTGAATATGTATACCCTAGAGGAAAGGAGAGACAGGGGAGATATGATTCAGACGTTCAAATACTTGAAGGGTATTAACGTAGAACAAAATCTTTTCCAGAGAAAGGAAAATGGTAAAACCAGAGGACATAATTTGAGGTTGAGGGGTGGTAGATTCAGGGGCAATGTTAGGAAATTCTACTTTACGGAGAGGGTAGTGGATGCCTGGAATGCGCTCCCGAGAGAGGTGGTGGAGAGTAAAACTGTGACTGAGTTCAAAGAAGCGTGGGATGAACACAGAAGATTTAGAGTTCTCGAGCAAGGTCTTGGGCATCATCATTGATTCCACATTGTCCTTCAATGACCACCTCCAATCCTTGGTAAAAAAATGCTTTTTCAGTCTTCACATGCTGAGGAAAGTTAGATCCTGCTTCCATCAAAAACATTTTACCCTCCTTGTCCAATCCATCATCCTCTCCAGATTGGACTATTGCAACTCTATCTACTTAAGCCTAACTAAGAAAAACCTCCACAGACTCCAACGGATTCAGAATGCCGCGGCCAAGCTCATCTTCGCTAAAAGTAAATTTGACCATGTCTCCCCGCTCCTGACCAAGCTCCACTGGCTTCTGATAATCACCAGGGTCCACTATAAATGCGCCTGTTTAACTTTCAAAATCCTATATGGTATCCTCCCTCCCTTTATCCCTCTTTCTTGGAATTCCTCAAACCCTAATACCACCAGATCCTTCCAGAAATTAAAACTATCCTTCCCCTTGCTAAAAGGCATTTCCCACACAGGAAAGCTAGGGACCTCCCTCCACTTCAAAATCACTGAGCTCTGGAACAACCTTACCTCCCCTCTTTGGAACTTGAGCTCTCTCCAAGTTTTCCGCAAACATCTGAAAACCTGGCTCTTCTCAAAAAATGTAAGTCTCCCTCCAACTTAGGAATCAAGGAAACTCTTATATCTTGCCATTCCAAGTCCTGTAAATTTTCTTCCCACTTCTACCTCTAACCCTCTGTTGTAGTTCCTTCCTATTTCTCCTACTGTAAACCGCGTCAAGCTCTACGAACGTGGAGATGATGCGGTATACAAACCTAAGGATTAGATTAGATTAGAATCAGAAAATAATATTAAATATTGAACTAGGCCAGTTACTGGGCAGACTTGCACAGTCTGTGTCTGTGTATGGCCGTTTGGTGGAGGATGGGCAGGGGAGGGCTTCAATGGCTGGGAGGGTGTAGATGGGCTGGAGTAAGTCTTAACAGAGATTTTGGCAGTTGGAACCCAAGCACAGTACCGGGTAAAGCTTTGGATTCTTGCCCAGAAATAGCTAAGAAGAAAAATTACAAAAAAAAAAAATTTAAATTGAATCAGGTTGGGCAGACTGGATGGACCATTCGGGTCTTTATCTGCCGTCATCTACTATGTTACTATGTTACTATGTTTAGGACACTGACAGGACATGGGGAAGATGGGGGGGAGAAAGATACTGAAAGGAAATGGGGAAGAGAGAGTGGGGAGAAGACGCTGGCAGGGAAGAAGACAGATGCCAGACTATGGGGGGAGCGGAGGGAAGAAGATGGGTGCCAGACCAATTTGGAACGGGGGAGAAAGGGAGAGGCACGGTAACAGAGCAAATGGAAGACGCAGAGGGAAGAGAGACAGTGGATGGAAGGAATTGAATGAGAACATGAGGAAGGCAGAAACCAGGCAACAAAGGTAGGAAAAGAATTCTATTTCTTTTTTTTTTTGCTTCAGTATAAAGTAGTATATGTGTTGATAAAAATTTATAAACATTAGAGGCTCTGGTAGAAACCCATTTACAAAGTATGTATTCTTCCCAATTAATATTTCCAAATTAATAAAGTCTTTTTGCTTATTTGTAAATGGGTTTCTACCAGAGCCTTTAATTCAGTTGCATAATTAAATGAAATAACTATTTCTGAAGTTTATAGGGACGGGCGGGGACGGAGCGGATTCCTCACGGGGACGGGTGGGGATGGAGGGATTCCTCACGGGGACGGGTGGGACTTTGGCAGGGACGGGTGGGATTTCTGCCCCTGCGCAACTGTCTAATACAGACACAGACCATGCAAGTCTGCCCAGTACTGGCCTTAGTTCAATTTTTAATATTATTTTCTGATTCTAGATCCTCTGTGTTCATCCCATGCTTCTTTGAACTCCGTCACCGTGATCTAGTAGAACATCACACAGGTGTCTTAAGTAGCTTAGTGGATGGTCTAGCAAACCATAGAGAGGAGGTGCCAGGCCCATAAGCTACTCTAACCACTACATACATAGTAAAACAACATAGTAGATGACGGCAGATAAAGACCCAAATGGTCGATCTAGTCTGTCCAACCTGATTCAATCTAAAAGTTTGTTGGGATTTTTTTTTCTTCATCTCCTTAGCTTGGCAAGAATCTAAAGCTCTGGCCGGTACTGTTCTTAGGTTCCAACTACTGAAGTCTCCGTCAAAGCTCACTCTAGTACAGGGGTGTCAAAGTCCCTCCTGGAGGGCCAGAATCCAGTCGGGTTTTCAGGATTTCTCCAATGAATATGCATGAGATCTATTAGCATACAATGAAAGCAGTGCATGCAAATAGATCTCATGCATATTCATTGGGGAAGTCCTGAAAACCCGACTGGATTGCGGCCCTCGAGGAGGGACTTTGACACCCCTGCTCTAGTACATCTACACCCTCCCAGCCCTTGAAGCCCTCCCCAGCCCATCCTCCCCCAAATGGCCATATACAGACACAGACCATGCAAGTCTGCCCAGTACTGGCCTTAGTTCTTCAATATTTACTATTATTTTCTGATTCTAAATCCTCTGTGTTCATCTCACGCTTTTTTGAACTCAGTCACCGTTTTCCTCTCCACCACCTCTCTCAGGAGCGCATTCCAGGCATCCACCACCCTCTCCATAAAGAAGAATTTCCTTACATTGCTCTTGAGTCTCCCACCCCTCAACCTCAAATTATATATTCTGGTTTTACCATTTTCCTTTCTCTGGAAAAGATTTTGTAATACCTTTCAAGTATTTGAATGCCTGAATCATATCTCCCCTGTCTCTCCTTTTTTCTAAGGCAGGGGTAGGGAACTCCGGTCCTTGAGAGCCGTATTCCAGTCGGGTTTTCAGGATTTCCCCAATGAATATGCATGAGATCTATTTGCATGCACTGCTTTCAATGCATATTCATTGGGGAAATCCTGAAAACCCAACTGGAATACGGCTCTCGAGGACCGGAGTTCCCTACCCCTGCTCTAGGGTATACATATTCAGGGCTTCCAGTCTCTTCTCATACGTCTTTTGGGCAAACCTCCTATCATTTTCGTCTCCCTCCTCTGGACCGCTTCAAGCCTTTTCGTGTCCTTCGCCAGATACGGTCTCCAAAACTGAACACAATACTCCAAGTGGGCCTCACCGACGACTTGTACAGGGGCATCAACACCTTCATTCTTCTACTGGTTACGCCTCTCTTTATACAGCCCAGCATCCTTCTGGCAGCAGCCACCGCCTCATTGCACTTTTTTTTCACCTTTAGATCTTCGAACACTATCACCCCAAGGTCCCTCCCCCCGTCCGTGCATATCAACCTCTCCCCTCCCAGCATATACGGCTCCTTCCAATTATTAATCCCCAAAAGCATTACTCTGCATTTCTTTGCATTGAATTTTCATTGCCAGATTTTAGACCATTCCTCTAACTTTTGTAGATCCTTTTTCATGTTTTCCACTCCCTCCTTGGTGTCTACTCTGTTACAAAACTTGGTATCATCTGCAAAAAGGCAAACTTTTCCTTCTAACCCTTCAGCAATGTCACTCATAAACATAATGAACAAGATCAGTCCCAGCACCGAACCCTGAGGGACTCCACTACTCACCTTTCCTTCCTCCAAGCGACTTCCATTAACCACCACCCTCTGGCGTCTGTCCGTCAACCAGTTTCTAATCCAGTTCTCCACTTTGGGTCCTAACTTCAGCTCTTTAAGTTTCTTCAAGATCCTCTTATGAGGAACCGTGTCAAAGGCTTTGCTGAAATCTAAGTAAATTACATCTAGCGTATGTCCTCAATCCAGTTCTCTGGTGATAGAAAGTGTGAGTCCACCAAACCCTACTGCCATATAGTCATAAGGGCTATAAGGTGGTAGACAGGTGGGTATAGTAAGTTTGGGGGAAGTTTTGGAGGGCTTACTATCTATGTTCCCTCTAAACTGAGCATATGAGCAATTGCTCATACATTCTCAGAGTGTCGCTCACAGAGTTTACATGGTTGCTCCCCAAAATATTTGCAAATCTGGGAAACTGTTGGTTTTTAGAACTTGTTGCTCATACGAAAAACAATTTTTCAGAATGTGTCGCTCACATAAGAAAAAATTTGCACGCACCTGCCCAATCCTTGGAGGGAGGATAGCTTACTATACATTAGAAGGGGACTATGATGAGATGTACTTCTGGCACCCTTTATGTGAAGTTCACAGCAGTTCCCTCTAAGGTGCCCTACTGCTCTGTTGGCATATCTATGTGGCCAGTCCATTATAATGATGACCCCTCCCACATTTAAATGGTGCTGACTTAGATGTTTCTAACTTAGATGTTTTTGTGGTCAAAAATGGTAAACAACTTTAGACATCGTGACAATCTAGATGTTTTGGTGACCAAGACGTCCAAGTAGGTGATATTTAAAAAAAAAAAATTATTTGGATGTCCTGTTCAAAAATGGACATTTCTGTACTCCCAAATTTGGACGTTTAGCGGAAAACATCCAAATTCAGACTTAGATATTCTATCAAAAATGCTTCTCAATACCACACAATTATCACATACCATCTATGCAAGAGATCTCTTTGCATACCGTTCATTTGCATATGCTGCTTCCATCTCATGCATATTTATTGTAAAAATCTTGAAAACTAACTGGATTTTGGCTGTTGTGGATTGTGGTTGCCCATCCCTGCAGTAGACGTTTGGAAGCTGGTCCATCTATATCAACAAAGACATCCAACTGGCTCAGGATGTCTCATCTCCTTGGAACATGTGCAATGCTGAGCATGACAGCGCCCATTTACAACAGGGTGTGTAAACTGGCAAATCTAAATGTGCCATGCAATGCATACAACTGATACCATTTTATGTAAGGTTTGTGTGCCACTTGGCAACATGCCTAAGGCCCAGTCATGATCCACCCACAGGTATGCTTCCTTGCAATTATGCTCAAGCTATTTTTAATAATCAACTATATTTCAAACCTCAGAGACACCACTCAGGACTCATACAAACTCATTCTGCTAAGCTTTATGTGCCGTCTCCTCACTGGTTCAATTATTCTCCATAATTTATAACTTAACAATATTTTCAGTAATAATAAATAAACATTTAGCTTGTGGTCTTGAAAGCCTGAGAGAAAGTCAACATGTTTCACTTCCTGCTTTATCATGTGGCTGCTCCTGCTTAAGTGGTGTTTACTGTTTAAGTGGTCAGGACGGATGATGGTGGTTTAGAGGGAAACAGACTTGATAAAGCAGGAAACGAAACATGTTGGCTTTCTCCCTGGCTTTCAAGACCACAAGCTAACGCGTTTATTATTATCTAATCTAATCTAATGCTTGGCTTTATATACCGAGACTTCAATCCAGGAAAGCTTGTCTCGGTTTACAGTAGTTAGTTTAGGTCAATAAGGACTGAAGAGAAAGAAGAAAAAAAAAACCCCAAAACGAGAGGAAATTAATTACCAAGGTGCTTAGTGAACAGAATAGTTTTCAAAGACTTACGAAAAAAAAGGAAGAGAGACAAAACTTCTTAAAAAGTTGGAAGATTGTTCCAAAGTTGAGGAAATTTGAAGGTCAAAGAATGGCCAAAGATCTTGGTTCCTTTGATACCTTTGCTAGAAGGACAGGATAATTTGAGTTGTTGGTCACCCCTTGCGGAAGAGAATCTATAAAGATTCCAGGATAGCAGAACTAGAGGAGTGAAAATGCCATGAAGAATTTTGAAAATAACACAAGCACATTTAAACTATTTAAATCAGGGGTGTCCAACCTGCGGCCCCCATGAAGTATTTTGTGCAGCCCCGGTCGAGGGCGATGCAGTATTTTCCTCTGCTACCCCCGTGTGTTTACCGTCTTGCCGGCTCCCTCCTCTGTCTTGCTGCAGCATTTGCGCAGCCCCATAAACATTTTTTTTTCGACCAATGCGGCCCAGGGAAGCCAAAAAGTTGGACACCCCTGATTTAAATGATTAATTATGGAAAATAATTGAACCAGTGAGGAGACAGCACATAAAGCTTAGGACAATGAGTTTGTATGAGTCCTGAGTGGTGTCTCTGAGTTTGAAAAATAGCTGATTATACAGTAGTTTAAAACAGCTTGAGGTTGAGTTTGTGAACCAATATATTTGTTACCTTGAGCTATAATTATACTTTGAGCCTTGTGAGAGAAGTGATCCATGCAGCTATGTGACATAGCACTCAGATGCTATACTATAGTGTCTAGTGTATTTGCATATGTAAGTGCAAACTAAGGCACCACTGATGTGTACAAGTTGCACAAAACTGCATGCATCCAGTTATGGAATTGTCCTTTAAATATTTGTGCTATCTTGAAAACCATCCTTGTTTGGGGCTTTTGAGGAATAGTCAAATGGCCATCCCTGCTTTCTGTGATATTTATTAACATATAAAATCTGATATTATCCTAGGTAAACAAATGCATACTATGAAATATATAATATAGAAATATATACATGTAAAAAATATTTATTACATTACCCCATTTCCATGCATTATAAAAGTTGGTTTTCTTTAATATTCAGACAGTACCTGTATGGTAAGGCTGTGACATTAAAGTATACAGCAGGGGTGTCAAAGTCCCTCCTTGAGGGCCGCAATCCAGTCGGATTTTCAGGATTTCCCCAATGAATATGCATGAGATCTATTTGCATATCTTTGATCACATTTTGGGTGGCCACGTCGTGATGAGTATATAGTTTTGAGGGATTGTGCCCTGAGGAAACCTTAACAGGGTGAAACATGTTGGCGACTCTGTCCCTCTTGGCTAACCACCCAAGTTAAGTAAACTTTACTACTTAATTTATTTAACTTACTAGCTGATGCCCCGGCGTTGCACGGGTATTTAATTATAGCAATAACACTGTAAATGGATTCAAATAAAGATACTTTATAGTGGTGAATGAAATTATTTTTTTACAGCTTAATAAAAAGTACAATATTCAAATTATAATGTGAAATATTTGACAAAATGAATACAATACAACTAACGCAAAACGTGATTATAAACAACATTTTTTAGTTTCACCTCCTGGAGCAAGAACATATAAATTCTTGGGTGAACCCACCCTTGAGCAAGCAACATAGAGTTGTGGGCCGCGAGACCCCCAGAACATATCACCCCAGGTAGTGAGGGATCTGCATACCAAGTTTCGTTCAAATCGGTCAAGCCGTTTTTGAATTACAGTGAGAATGGCAGCTTTTTACATTTTTTCCATTGACATGAATGGGTGAAATCTGATTTTCTGTTTGTAGCTCCGCCCACGTGTGCAGGTGGGCCTCGAGAACCCCAGAACATATCACCCCAGGTAGTGAGGGATCTGCATACCAAGTTTCGTTCAAATCGGTCAAGCCGTTTTTTAATTACTGTGAGAATGGCAGCTTTTTACATTTTTTCCATTGACATGAATGGGTGAAATCTGATTTTCTGTTTGTAGCTCCGCCCACGTGTGCAGGTGGGACGCGAGACCCCCAGAACATATCACCCCAGGTAGTGAGGGATCTGCATACCAAGTTTCGTTCAAATCGGTCAAGCCGTTTTTGAATTACTGTGAGAATGGCAGCTTTTTACATTTTTTCCATTGACATGAATGGGTGAAATCTGAATTTATGTTTGTAGCTCCGCCCACATGTGCAGGTGGGCCGCGAGACCCCCAGAACATATCATCCCAGGTAGTGAGGGATCTGCATACCAAGTTTCGTTCAAATCGGTCAAGCCGTTTTTGCGTGATCGCGGCACATACACACACACATACATACACACATACATACCTCCGATTTTATATATATAGATTTATTGAAAATATACTAAAAAGCATTGCACTTTTCAACTTACCAGGGACCCGATGATGATTGGGGGCATAAATCCAATAGTTATGAAAGTCTATTGAACTGTTGGTGGCACCTCTGAGGGCCTGGAGAATATACTTGATAAATCACAATGAAATAGGAGGTATTTAAGGGAGGTTTATACTATACCATCCCTTTTGCTGCATTATGAGATCTATTTGCATGCACTGCTTTCATTGTATGCTAATAGATCTCATGCATATTCATTGGGGAAATCCTGAAAACCCAACTGGATTGCGGCCCTCGAAGAGTGACTTTGATACCCCTGGTACACAGCATTCAAGTTTTCACAGTAGTCCAGGTTATATAGTATTGAGGTGGATGTTGCATTTGTTAAAATATATTCTGTAGATTTTTGAAACTTAAAAAATGCAGAAATATTTCCTGTATTTCCTCATTTGACTCAAGTGACACAGAGACGCAGGAGAGACTTCTTGGCGCCGTCCAGTGCCAAATTTATTTTGAAATCTCCTGCTAACTATTGCGTTTTTTATTCTGGTAATATTTATATTTCTTTGAGCATAAGCAGCTGATGGAATTTATTGTGACTAGAGAAGGAGTAGGTATCCTGATAAGTACTGATAAAACTTCCATAAGTTACTCATAGGCATGTTTAAGCTGCAGGGATTTATAGTTTATTTTGGCACTCTTATTATTTCTCTTTGATTCATTTTTCCTGTGTGCACTCCTCGAATTTTGTGGACTAAAGATTGAAATGTTCCATCAATAGTAGGGTTACCATAAGGCTCCAGAAAAAGGAGGATGGATCGAGACATCCGGGTTTTCCTTTCATTGTCTTGATCCATCCTCCTTCTTCTGGAATCATATGGTAACCCAAATCAATAGTAATGTGGAGGAGTATCCTAAAGGCAAGTCACAAAACCCTCCATTTCCCCAGGCACAAAATAAATACCTGTATATAATATGTTAACTGCTTTGATTGTAACCACAGAAAAGTGGTTTTTCAAATCCATATCCCTCTTATTTTTTTCCTTGTTATATTTCTGATTGCTTCTTTCAAATGAAATATTTCCTTGAATATTACAGTAGATATATGCATAAATAAAACGTTTCTTTAAAAAAATAAAAAAAAATCCTGCTCTAGCTTGACTCATCTGCGCTGTTCTATTCAAGAATACTCCTTGGCAGCTACAGTCCTGTCTCTGTTGGCTTCACTGGTTTTGCGGTGCTTCCTTGTATTTCATGTTCTCTGTCCTATTGCTGGTACATGCCTTTATTTATCTTCAGCTGGAAACCTGTTTAAAGATAATGTGCACAGTGCTGTATAACTTTACAACGGATTGCAAATTCTGGCTTCTGAGCTCAGCCCCTCCTTCCCCTTTCTACCACATATCTCACTATTCATTTCAGATTCAGGGATGCGATAACGCTAGTGTAAAAAGACTATCAGAGCAGCATCAAGACACTGTCCAGTTCGGATGGGTAAATATAATCTTCTTCTTCTTGGCCCATCTTGCAAACACTGTTTTTTCGGTGATAAACCTATGACTTCCAAAAGGAGCGTTTTCGTGCAGAAAGTATTCGTCACATTCGTTTTTTCCTGACTCATAGTAATGGTAAGGGACTTTTCTAAAGCCATCTGACCTGAGAGAAGAGAAACAGAAAGGAGATATATAAATATATAACAAAATCCTTGATTGAGATATGCAGTGCTTGGTGATACAAAATTCTTGGAATTAACAGCAAAATTGGTAGTGCCACTGAGAAGGAGCAAGCTATAAACTTTATTCTAGGCGTGTCTAGATGTCCTGTCCCAACATCTGTATGCCATGCCTGCAAATCCCATATCATGTTCACATATCTTTAATTTAGCCTCCTGGAAGCAACGTAGCATAACAAAAGAAGCTGCAATCTATAAAAGGAGCTATCGATACAAAATTCTCATGAGTTTCTGAAGCTGTAAAGAAGGTCGACAGATTTTTGATATGGTGGATGCAGAATTTGCTACACAAAGAATATACTCTTTATCAGAGACGCATTCTCCCTTTTCTAGCTAGGACTTCTATTCTCGGATGTTTGTACATCACGGGGTTAATATGTAGCCCACGTTTTTGAAGTGCCGAGCCCCCTGAGCTGAATTTGTCTGTAAGGGACACTGGAAGTTGTATGGACCCCCCCAGTGGTTTAGCGAGGGCGAGAGGTGCCCGGGGCGGTGGCGGCCTTCCCCCCACCCTCTTCTCCGCCTCCCATCCCCTCCTCCCCTGCCCCCTCCTGACTCTCGAGCGTGCCTCTTTAACGTTCGTGGTGCGAGCAGCAACCCCAGCCTGATGCTCTTCCTCTAACGTCACTTTCTAGGCATGAGTCCAGGAAGTGATGTCAGAGGAAGAGCCCACGCTGGCGCGAGTAGCAGGATGGGGTTGCTGCTCGCGCCACGAACGTCAAAGAGGCACAAGGGAAAGGGTGCGCATGCGTGGTAGTGGGGAGGGGGGCAGGGAAGGAACAGGGGACAGAAAGGAGGATGGGTGCTGGCACCCCCACCAATATGGTGCCCTCCAGCCCTCCCTTACTATGCCACTGATGGGACCCACTGATATGACTAACCACGCATAGTTAGGACCACTGTTCCCTTTATGCTGAATGGGAGCCCTCCACTTACAATCCTGCTGGTGGGGGGCACAGTTTCATTATCACATTTTCAATAGTGAGGGACAGGCAAGCTCTGCAGGGAACCTGCCTGTCCCTTTCAATTGAAAACATAATATTGAAACAACACCGCCTCCAACACACACACATGCTTAGAAAGAACAGTGGTTAGGACCTATGTTCAGTGGAATAGTGGGGGGGGGGGCATGGAAGCGGACCATCCCTGGCGCAGTCTCCTCTTCTCCGTCCCTCCCCGTCCCTCTTTGACTTCTTCACTGGCTCCCTGGGCGCCTCCTACCCTCGTTACACCACTGCCTAGGTTCCCTAAAAACTGAGCACCTGGGCAATTGCTGATACATTCTAGGAGCGTCGTTCACAGATTTTGCACGGTCACTCACAAAAATACTTGTAAATCTGAAAAAATTTGGCTGGGTTTTTAGAACTTGTCGCATTGCCTGAGAAAAATTTTGCACGCAGCTGGCTAATCCTTAGTGGGAACATAGTAGAATTTTCTTCTGACCAGCCTTTCTGCTCAGAAAATCTGCTGTGTCCACCCTACCTTTTGTTTTATCCTTATTTGTTCTTTCCTTTCAAAAATATTGTAGTTCTTCCCCCTCCTTTTTGTGCCAGTACAGTTGTATGTTTTAATGCTTAGTTGTTGTTGTCATTGCTGTCATCTCTCCTGCTGCAAGTCGCGCCAGTTCGGGGTGGGGGTGGGGCAATCGCGACAGGGGAGATAAGCCATCTCTCCTACTGCGATCGTTGGGGTGGGGGGTGGATTCTGTAATCGGTGTTGTTTTTGACAGACGCTGGTTACAGAATCCAGCTTTTAGGCGAAGGACTGGCTCCTCCTTTGTCTAAAAGGTCTTGTTTTGGGCGTTTGGGATTTAGGCTATTTTTTGGTTGATAATGTGTTGTAAGTTTAGACGTGGTCTGGGCGTTTAAACTGCTGAACGTAGAGGTAGGCCATTCTCAAAAAAAAACCCTCATTTTGGACGGATTTTTTTTTTGAGAATGGACATTTTCCCTGCTGCTACTTTCAGCGTTCAGGGCCTTAGGCCAAAAGGGGACTTAGGCGGTTTTTTTTTTATTATGCCCCTCTGTGTCTAAATTCAAAAGGGCCTGGGATAGGCAGGTGGGATCTCTCAGAGAGAGAAAGAGATAATGATTACTGCAGATGGGCAAACTAGATGGGCCATTTGGTCTTTATCTGCCACCATTTTTCTATTTCCCGCAAAAATATGAACGTACGGAAACTTTTTTGAAGAACCCTTGTATGCAAACCGCTTTGATTGTAAGCACAAAAAGGCAGAGTATTAAATCTTATCCTATAAAATCCAAAATGGTATTTACTGTATATGATAGAGGCAGCAGAATATCATTTTGGTTGAAGGGGCCAAATAAACCAATCTCCAACCCTGCCCCAAGCTCTCCATTTGGTGATGCTATCTTGGTAAAAATATTAATGAGACCATGGAGCCCTGTTGCCTGTGACTCAAATGTCATGTGCTTTAACATTCGGCTCAGAGCACCATTTCAAAGTCACTAATTTCTTCCTGCCTACAAAAATGTTGAGAAGTTTACAGAATACAGAGGTCTTTTAGAGGCTTCCAGGGCATGTCCTTAGGGAAAACTGGGGCACTACTGCTTAGGGAGAATGGCTGCTACTTGGGGGAGGGGAGGGTATTCATGGTAACAGTAAAGTGCATACAAATGATGTGCCTTACCATCTTTAGCAGATGGGGAATGAATTGATACAAGCATTAATATGCATTCAGTTTGCATGTGAAGTCTAACGCTTGTTACTAGATGAAAGAAAACCCTCAATGTGTCTGATCCTGACTATTATCTATCATACATATTAATCATGACTACTATACCTTTAGCTTGCACAAACCTGGAAACATTAAAGTAGACCATTCTTATTATAAATTTGCATTTAAAATGAATGTTAAGCAATTTCCATAGGCCATTACTGAAATGTTTGGGAACATCCACTGCTTATTCTTAGTACAAGCAGCATAAAATCTATTTGGGATCTAGCTAAGCACTTGGGACCCTGGATGGCCACTGTTGGAAACAGGATACTGGACCTTCAATCTCTTCCAGTATTGCAATTCTTATGTTCTTATAGAAACACTAGTGATTAACCCCGTTACATTAACAGGTGCTAGAGTAGATGTGTCTGTCTGTCTCTCTTTCTTTCTGTCTCTCTCCTTGGCCGCTGTCTGTCTGTCTTTCTGTCTCTCTCCTTGGCTGCTGTTTGTCTGTCTTTCTGTCTCCTTGGCTGCTGTCTGTGTCTGTCTTTCTGTCTGTCTCTCTCCTTGGCAGCTGTCTGTCTGCCTGTCTGTCTTTCTTTCTGTCTCTCTCATTGGATGCTGTCTGTCTGTCTCTCTCCTTGGCTGGTCTGTCTGTCTGTCTTTCTTTCTGTCTCTCTCCTTGGCCGTTGTCTGTCTTTCTTTCTTTCTGTCTCTCTCCTTGGCTGCTGTCTGTCTTTCTTTCTTTCTTTCTGTCTCTCTCCTTGGCCGTTGTCCGTCTTTCTTTCTTTCTGTCTCTCTCCTTGGCAGCTGTCTGTCTGTCTTTCTTTCTGTCTCTTTCCTTGGCCGCCGTCTGTCTGTCTTTCTTTCTGTCTTTCTCCTTGGCTGCTGTCTGTCTTTCTTTCTTTCTGTCTCTCTTCTTGGCTGCTGTCTTCCACGGCGTTCCTCTCTTGGTTATAAATACCTCCCGGTCAGCTGTGTGCAGCGTCAAAAAGACAACTGAATCTTGGTGGACGTTATGCGGGCGAAAAAGCTTCAAAAAGGTAGAAATTGATTTTAGATTTTGATGCTGATTATAAAGTTTTTGGTAGTAGTAATAATTTTACTTATACAGGTATATATAAAATAAAGGGGACAAGTCCAAATAAATAAATTAATAAGATTTTTTTCAAGTCTTTTAGGGACGATAGCCTTGAGGAAACCCTCCGGGTGAAACATGTCATATCAGATTAGTAGTCCCTGGGATGGTGACCACTTTAATATTTAAGTTAAGCATTTAATATTCTATATTCTATAGAACCTTAATGACACAAATATTTATACAGCTAAACACATTTGAACTTATCTAAAAATAGAAGACCTGGTGAGGAATTGATGCATAAAGCCAGATACTATGAAAACCTTTGAGTATCTTGGTGGCATCTCTGAGGGTTTTTATTGAAAACTGTCTTTAGTGAGAGTTTTAGGAGGTGATCTGAGTTGGGCCACTTTTGAAAGAACAATATTATAGTATCTACTCTCATGAAAATCTTCTATAAAACATATATGCTGTTGATCTAATTTATCTATGTACAGACATTTTCCTTTGTTTAAGAGATCTGTTTACAAGAGTGTTAAAAACCTCATGATTGTAATACAGTTTAGTTTAAATCTTGGAATTGTTTCTGTAAATGAGCATCCTGCAGCCCCCCCCCCCCACCCCCCACTCACATAAAGGCCTAAAGGGATATGAAGGTTTGAGTTCTACAATTCCTTGGTATCACAAAAGTAACAGACCCCTCCATGGAATTCCCCAATCCTACCTCCCCCCAAGCATCACATAAGTAGTAGCCCCCCCTTACTCCAGCCACAAAGCTGATGTAAGTTCTTGTGCCTGAAAGCTGGAGATATAGAATATAAATTAGGTACATAAATTAGGCACATAAGCATTTGTCCCACCCTTGTTATACCTATGCATACACCTATACAAGTTTATGCACATATTCTAAACATTTATGTGCATAATCAGCACAAAATATTAATACCCTCATTACAGAAATACCCTCTAAGAGTGGGGACAGCAGGGCTGTCTCAAGGACAGGTGGCAATACAAAAAAGATCCCTCACTTGGTAACAAAACCAAATGACTCATATAACAATGAGATATAGATGCCTCGAGGTGGGGGCGTGACAAGATGGCGGTGATGTGAGAATCGCTACGGAGCGGTTCGAAGATCCGCCGATTGCAAGTGCCTTCTTCTGAAATATTTTAACTTGCTTTGTGCTGATTGCACGTTTTTCGTCTTTCCGAAGCCGCATTCAAATAGGAAGAGGGTGATAAGGGCCGTACCTTCGCCGGCCCTTTCTTCAACACCCATACAGCAAACCGTCGACCACTTCTTCGCGATTCTGCTGACGGCTACTCAGGTTACCAGAGGAAGTGGGGGAAGGTGGTAGAGAGTCTTTTCCCCTCTCGGGACTTGAAATATCTTTATCCCCACCGCTTCCATCTACCCCCCGTGTGTCCAGCCTCTGCTGGGGCTCAACTGCAGGAGATCTATGATCCCGGAAGGGAATCAACGGGGCTTCCTGGTGAGGGCGCTGAGCCAGGAATGGCAGGGCAGCTGAAGAAACCAATAGAGAGAGAAGGAACTAATTCTGCTCCAACGGAGGCGTCTTTAGGAGACATTTGGTTACTCCTATAACGGCTGGAGACTGCAATGGTTAAAACTACTGAGGAGGTAACAGACATTAACTTTAAGATTGATAATCTTACTAAAACTGTTGACTCAGTAAAAATGGATTTCTCAAACCAAACCAAACAGATGCAGGAGGATATACATCAGTTGCAACTGTTTAAACTAGCAACAAAGATAATTCCTCTATACATAGAAAATTAGAACAAATTGAAAATCATAATAGGAGATTAAATCTTCACATCTTGAACTTTCCAATTTCACCTGGAACTCCGCCTACAGATTTTTTCAAAAGATACTTAATTGAGAATTTGGAAATTTCCCCTGACAATATTCCTCCTTTAAATAAATGTATTATTTGCCGAATATAAAAATTCCTCAAAGAGAGATGGAGAAAAACGATGGACGAGAGAAACAGTTTGATTTTGGTAATGTTACCGCTCTTTTGGAACAAACTTTGAATTCAAACACTGAAAAGCTATGCTTCTAATATCCTTTGTTTTTGAGCAAGATCTAAATATGATTCTAAGATTATATTTTAAGAATTCTCAAAAACTATTTGGAGAACAACGGATTTGGATCTATCCAGATGTCTCAAACGTTACTCAAGAGCGAAGGAAAGATTTACTTTCCCTACGTCAAGAAACTCTTAAACTGGGGGCTACGTTCCTTTTAGCTTACCCCTGTAAATGTCTGGTGAGGTATTTGGGAATTAAGTATGTATTTTTCTCTCCAGACCATTTGAAGGAGTTCCTAAAAGTCAAAAAGATCATTAATGACTGTAGCCGTGCCACACTAAGCTTTTTCCTTTGAATTATTTTTTAATGTCTCCAATATTATGTGATTATCACACCCCCTATATCAGTGGTCTCAAACTCAAACCTTCTGCAGGGCCACATTTTGGATTTCTAGGTACTTGGAGGGCCGCAGAAAAAATAGTTAATGTCTTATTAAAGAAATTACAATTTTGCATGAGGTAAAACTCTTCATAGTTTATAAATCTTTCCTTTTGGCCAAGTCTCCAATAATAATATTGTCACTTATAGCTAAAGAGACATATGATCAAGAAACTGTTTTATTTTACTTTTGTGATTGTGATAAACATACTGAGGGCCTCAAAATAGTACCTGGCGGGTCACATGTGGCCCCTGGGCCGCGTGTTTGAGACCACTGCCCTATATTGTGGTCTAAGAAAGGGATAACTTTGTATTTGTATAAGTTTGGTATATTTGGTAAAAATTGTTTCTTTCTCTGTGTTGTATGGAACAAAGCTCTTGTGAATTGAAGTGAAAATTCAATAAAGAAATAAAGTATAAAAAAAAAAGAGATATAGATGCGTCAAGGATAGGTGGAGCATCAGATTTCACACTTGATGCACGGTAGGAAGGGAAGTCAATTGGGTAGAAGAGGAACTTGGCACTTCATATCCTTTTAGGCCTTCGCTGAGGAGAGGAAGGCAGTGACAGCATCACAGATTTGTTTAGCCTGATGCTGTCACTACTAGTTATCTGAATCTCTTCAGGTGATCTGCATTGCATATTTTGCTCATTAATGAGCTGCTTTGCATGCACTTTCATGTGATGCAGCTCATTAATTTTGGTGCATATTGTGCTCAATCTGTTTACATTCAATATCAACAATAATGAGTTTTTAACTTGCATTAAATACCAGTTTCAGCATTTAAAATACTTTTAACACATTATTGCTCTTAATAAATAGACCCCCCTTAATGGTGTTCTACTGTATATGAACATATTTTACATTGATTATATTAAATAGAATTTACACATTCTATGGAATGTTACTGCAGGGGACAAGAGATCTTGGCTGCTAATGAAAAATAATTTAATAGGCCAACTAAAAACAAATTTAGGGGAGATTTTCATACTGCCAGCAGAGCTGTGAAGTCCATGAACATAAAATTGTCCATAACTTTCATGTTAGAAATTGCCAAATAAAAAAAAGTGCCTCCTTTTTCTGCAGTAGTTTTTCCTTTAAAAATACACACTGGTAAATATGCACCTGGTAGCGATCTCTCTCCTATTTTTCCCCTAATCCCCTGGGAATGCCTCTGCTAAATTTGGGAACACACACATACTTTTACTTGCACCCAGTGGTCAATTCTCTCGTAGTCTATCCAGGTCAAACATTGTTTTCCTGGTAGGAATGGCTTTGAAAATTTTTGAAATTTTTATAAAAATAACAGAAGCTCTACCTTACCAGATCTCCACATGACTGCTTTTAATAATGTATCATTCTCTAGTACACTCTCTCTTTTCTGGGCATTATTTATTTCTGTTAGTAGTATTTTTTTTTTTTTAATGCCTTACATATGTACTTTATTCAGTTGATGCCATTTGAAGAGTGGATTATCAAATTTGTAACAAAACTAAAGTCCCATAAGCAAGGCCGGATTAAAGGGTAGGCCCAGTAGGCACGTGCCTCAGGCCCAAAAACATCAGGGCACCTGCTAGTGTGGTGCTATGACTAGGGCCAGTCTTTAGGGGAGGGCAAACAGGGCAGCAGCCCTGGGCCTCGCAATCCCATGAGGCCCCATGTCCAGGCATCTCGTTCCCTTGTAGGTCCATCTCCCTCCCTTCCCGTCACCTTTGCGTTGCTTTCCCAAACCAGTTTTTTCTCTCAGAGGGGCCCTGATGCGTCAGCCATTTTCACTAGTTGCATGTGTGCGGCTACCCTGAAACTTATCCTCTGATGTGATTCAGCAGAAACCAGAAGTTGCATCAAAGGAGAAGCTTTAGGGCAGCCGCCTTCAACTAGAGAGTGTCTGCAAAGGAGTGTCTGCAAAGGAGAAGGGAAGGGAGGGAGATAGCCCAATAAGGGGAAGAGGTTGAATGGTGCTTTAGGTTTATTGTGTAAAGAAAGAGGAGGACAGACGCTGGATGAAAGGGGGGGGTGAGAGAGGGGGACAGTAGCTGAATGGAATTGGGAGGGAGGTGAGAGAGGGGAGCAGATACTGGAAGGATGTAGGGAGGAGAGAGAAAAAAGGGAACATGTTGAATTGGGGGAAGAGGATAGAGCAGTGAGGGAATGAGGTGGCAAGCTATAGGTAGATACAATTAAGAAGGGAAATTGAGGACTGAATAGTAGGAAAGAATTTAGACAGAGGCAGAAAATAAACTGAGAAGGAAGAGCAGGGAAGAAAAGGAGGAGAGATATGTCAGAGCATGGGGGGAAGGTGAGGAGGCAGATACTAGATCTGGGGGGAAGAAAGAAGGAAAGAGAAATGCTAAAATCTGCTGGGAGGGAGGGAGAGATGGAAGGGAAGAAGAGAGATACAACGCCATGGGGGTGCGGAGGTAAGTGAATGGCTGCCAGACCAATTGGGGTGAGGGAGAGATGGAAGGGAGAGGCAGACAGTTTCTGGAAGAGGCAAAGAAAGAGAGCAGATGCCATATGGAAGAGGCAGAGAGAGGGCCAACAAGTGGATGGAAGTTAGAGAATGATGAGAAGATGAGGAAAGCAAAAACCAGACAACAAAGGTAGAAAAAAAAGTATATTTATTTTATTTATTTTTGCTTTAGGATAAAGTATTATTGTAGCTTTGTTGATTAACGTTTATAAATAGAAAATAGAAATAAGGTGATCCTTTTTATTGGACTAATTTTAATACATTTTTTACTAATTCAGAGACCAAACTCCCTTCCTCAGGTCAGGACAGGGATACTGTAACAGCAGTGTAGTTTATTGACCTGAAGAAAGAGGTTTTTAACCTCTGAAAACTAACTGAAAAATGTATTAGTCCAATAAAATGGCGGACACTAAATTTTTCTTCCCGCCATGCCCCATGCCTCCTACCCAAATGCAAATTATAAATTGGTGGGCTTCCCAAAGCCCTGCCGGCTGAACATCTCTTCCTCTAGGAAGTAAGGGGGTATTTGTTCAGAGATGTTTGGGGGTTGCATAGAAGAAAAACTGTATAAAGGCACTGATATGGTAATCTTTGTTATTTGTACTGAATTTTAAAATAAAAGAAAAAAAGAAATCAAGTGGAAATAAAGAAGTAAATAAGAAAACAGGTAAATAAATTGGGCAGGGTGGGGGTGGGGCGCATTGTACTTGTGTGCCTAGGGGCCCTCAAAGAATTAATCCTGCCCTGCCCATAAGTGCATTCCCTGAAACATTGGAGTGCACTTATGGGACCCTGGAGCTGTTTTCATGGTGAATTATGATTTTCATCTTTATATAACTGAAGATGGGACCTGTGAGATCTCAAAGCCTCATACACATGATCATCTTTGGATCATTTTTATGTTATCACAATAAAAAAAAATATTCCAACCTTCAAAAAATGTATTTTTGTCCTAGACCAATATGGCTGCTGGTATTTTGCACTGCTTAGTGGTGACATAACAAGATCCAGTCAAGCAAAACCAGTCTAGAAATACAGAAATACAATTTTCAAAGCCTTTTACCCAGGTAAATGGGCCTCTCTAGAAACTTCTTTCAACCGGCCTGCTAAATGAATGCATAGCATGCCCATCATGGGTGTTTTAGCCACATTCAAGAACGGCAATTTCAGGACTATGTGTAAGGAGAGGAAAACAATCTGCATATATGGGATTTTCAAATGCACATGTGTTACATTAGCTCTGCTCAGCCATTTGCAAAAATCCCAGGTGCAAAATACACAGGTGCTCATAACTCACATAGGACTTCTTTTACTAAGGTGTGCTAATGCTAAGGCCCGGATTCGTGAATCGGCGCTGATTTTCTAGGCGCTGGTATGCATCCATAACTCTGTTAAAAACACCATCCAAATGGTGTTTTTAACCAAGATGTGAGGTGCATGCCAGTGCTTAGAAAATCAGCACCGGAATCACGCCTATGTAGGCGCTTTAGGTTGCCGAATACCAAAGTAGGCATGGCCAACACTGGAAGTGGCATAGGCACGATTCATGTGATTATAGGTGCCAGAAATATAGGCTCAGAAAACCCAGGCCTACATTTCCAGCACCTATCTTTCGCTTTGCTGCAATTCCGAAACTGCCGCCAATGCATGACTGACACGCGATTTTTTTTTTGCCTCTCCTTCAGGAACAGGCCAGGTCTCCCACCATGTTATTCGCGGTTTCACCATATTCATGATAGTTTTTAATAGAAAACAGCGAATAACATATGAAAAAGTTATTTGCGGTTTTTCTGTATTTGCGGTTCTGTTAATCCCCTATCACAGCGAATACAGAGGGAGAAGTGTACAGTTCAGTGACACATTAACAGAGAACATTGGTGGGGGGGAGGCTGCTTAATCTGTTTCATGCATTTATGGTATTAGAATGGATTGTGAAACTCTGACAAGACATCAGAATTGTAGATGCATGAAAATAATTTCCTGTGATCTTACTTGCAGTAGGTATCATTTATCATTCCAAAGACGTGAATGCCATAGCAGGCATCCATAGCCAGAATGAGGGTAAACCAGCCAGTGCTGAGAAAGGAACCTGACTGGATTCTGTAAAAACAAAAAAAAAAACAGACACACATTCAAAAAAAGGATTCATAAATTATTGGCATTAAAAAACAACAACATTATTCATAAATTATTGGCAACACCCCTCCCATTCATTAAGAGATGTATAATTCCATTGGGATGTGCATTTTTGAGTCAGTTTAGTGGGCAAAAAGCAATCTACTTATTAAATTGTGTTAAGATTCTGCACTTAGCATATGGTAATAGCAAAGGTCAATCTCTACTAAGTGCAAAACCTCTGCAGTGCTATTTGGTGGTGCTAGCAAATATTTACTGCACAGCTCACTACACTTTGGGAGATGTAGACATCTGCTCTGTGTTTTCTACCATCTTGCAGTTAGCATGTAGTAAGGACCAGTGGCGTAGCCAGACAGCCAATTATGGACGGGCCGGGGCACAAAGTGGGTGGGCACAAAGTTTTCTGTGTTGCAGCCTCTCTTTTTCCCTCCCTTCCCACCCTTTCCAGCCTGTGTAGCAGCCACTCTCTTTCCTTTCCTTTCCTTCCCACCCCAGCCTGTGCATCCTCTCTCTTTCCCTCCCTTCCCATCCTCCCAGCCCAAGCAGCATTTCTTCTAATACATTTTTCTCTAGGTCATTGGCAACGGTTCCTATATGCTGCTGGCTACTGGCAGCTGATCTGATGCACAATTCAAATGCAGGAATTGCTTCCAGTGAGTGGGTGGGCCTGAGTCCATACTGGGTGGGCTTACCATGTCTACGCCCATGGTAAGGACCTCTGTATTAACTGCAAAGGGCAGTCCTCACCCTTTCCTTATCTATGTGCTTGCCTCTAATGGATATTTCTATTAACTGTTAATGTGTGTTATACCCCTCATCTTAACACAGTTTAGTAAATAGGCTCCTATCTGCTTACTGAAAACGAAAGAGAGCAAAATAAAAGCAGAACTGAAAACAGGAACTGAAAATTGAAGATACAGTTTTGTGCCTGCACATCCCTAATGTTCAATCACATGGCAATCTATCAATAATGTGCAAAGATAAACCAGGTCTAAAACTGAAGCCTTGGCTATCAGAAAACCTACTACATGACAGACATTGAAAGCTAAAGAACTCCTAACTTTTACAGAAAACAAATATTTGCTGGAAAGGCTCAAGTAACATAGAAACATAGAAATAGACGGCAGATAAGGGCCCACGGCCCATCTAGTCTGCCCACCTTAATGTCCCTCCCCTACCTTTGCCCTGTGAATAGATCCCATGTGCCGATCCCATTTGGCCTTAAAATCAGGCACGCTGCTGGCCTCAATCACCTGTAGTGGAAGACTATTCCAGCGATCAACCACTCTTTCAGTGAAAAAGAATTTCCTGGTGTCACCTCGTAGTTTCCCGCCCCTGATTTTCAACGGATGCCCTCTTGTTGTCGTGGGACCCTTGAAAAAGAAGATATCTTCCTCCGCCTCGATGCGGCCCGTAAGATACTTGAACGTCTCGATCATGTCTCCCCTCTCTCTGCGCTCCTCGAGCGAGTATAGCTGTAATTTGTCAAGCCGTTTTTCGTATGGTAGATCCTTGAGTCCCGAGACCATCCGGGTGGCCATTCTTTGCACCGACTCCAGTCTCAGCACATCCTTGCGATAATGCGGCCTCCAGAATTGCACACAGTATTCCAGGTGGGGCCTCACCATGGATCTATACAATGGCATAATGACTTCCGCCTTACGACTGACGAAACCCCTTCGTATGCAGCCCATGATTTGTCTTGCCTTGGACGAAGCCTGCTCCACTTGATTGGCAGACTTCATGTCCTCACTGACGATTACCCCCAAGTCTCGTTCTGCTACCGTTTTTGCTAGGATCTCGCCATTAAGGGTATAAGACTTGCATGGATTCTGGCTGCCCAGGTGCATAACTTTGCATTTTTTGGCATTGAAGTTGAGTTGCCATGTCCTAGACCATCGCTCCAGTAGGAGTAGGTCGTGCATCATGTTGTCGGGCATTGAATCTTCATCTGTTGTGCATTTGCCCACTACATTACTCAGTTTGGCGTCATCGGCGAATAATGTTATTTTACCTCGAAGCCCTTCTGCCAAGTCTCTTATAAAGATGTTGAATAGGATTGGGCCCAAGACTGAGCCCTGTGGTACTCCACTAATCACCTCCGTCATTTCGGAGGGGGTGCCGTTCACCACCACCCTTTGGAGCCTACCTCCAAGCCAGCTCCCAACCCATTTCGTCAATGTGTTACCTAATCCTATAGAACTCATCTTGCTCAGTAACCTGCGGTGTGGTACGCTATCGAATGCTTTGCTAAAGTCCAGGTACACGATGTCCAGGGACTCCCCAATATCCAGCTTCCCTGTCACCCAGTCAAAGAAGCTGATCAGGTTGGATTGGCAGGATCTCCCCTTAGTAAATCCATGTTGTCGGGGATCCCGTAGATTCTCCTCATCCAGGATCTTATCTAATTGGTGTTTGATTAGAGTTTCCATTAGTTTGCTCACTATCGATGTTAGACTCACTGGTCTGTAGTTTGCTGTCTCCATCTTTGAGCCTTTCTTGTGGAGTGGAATGACGTTAGCCGTCCTCCAGTCCAACGGGACGCTGCCTGTACTAAGGGAGAGGTTGAAGAGCGCGGACAGTGGCTCCGCCAAGACATCACTCAGCTCCCTAAGCACCCTGGGGTGCAGGTTGTCCGGCCCCATTGCTTTGTTAACCTTGAGCTTTGACAGCTCACCGTAGACACTGCTGGGCGTAAACTCAAAGTTACTAAACGGGTCAACTGAGCCAACCCTTGTCTGTAGCTGAGGGCCGAGCCCTGGCGCTTCTCGGGTGAAGACTGAGCAGAAGTATTCATTTAATAGTTGGGCTTTTTCCGAATCCTTTTCCACATAGTCTCCGTCTGGTTTCCTAAGACGTACAATCCCGCCTGAGTTTTTTCTTCTATCACTGATATACCAGAAGGGAGATAAATCCTTCTTCAGGTATATCAGTGATAGAAGAAAAAACTCAGGCGGGATTGTACGTCTTAGGAAACCAGACGGAGACTATGTGGAAAAGGATTCGGAAAAAGCCCAACTATTAAATGAATACTTCTGCTCAGTCTTCACCCGAGAAGCGCCAGGGCTCGGCCCTCAGCTACAGACAAGGGTTGGCTCAGTTGACCCGTAGTAGTAGTAACAGTGCAGGGTCATAAGAGATGGTGTGAAGGATTGCCTTAAATTCATGCTAGGCATTTAGGATGATGGGCTGCCATTTGAAAAGAATGGTATCCACCAATAAGAGCGAATGCTATTTGCACATAGCACGTGCTCTTATTGGTAGAATATGCATTCTCAGTTCAATATATGCAAACTTAATTTAATGCATATTAACCTATGAATTAGCCTCTGTATAGTTAATTTCCATGTGTAAAATTCCTTTTTATTAACATGAATATATGAAACGTGCTGAAAATATTCTGACTATGGGGAATAATCTGAAAGGGGGATGGAATATTCTTTTTTTGTGTGTTCACATGATGTTTACTCACCCTAAAAGCATTATTTCCTGAGGTTTTTCTGTATGGACAGAAAAGGGAAAATTTTTACAAGAGAATTGAACATCATCAATACAGGCCCTGAAATTCAGACTGTGGGAGGCACCTGCCTAAATCACTGTGGTCAGTGATGAGTCCAGTTTCAATGCTGGGCTGTTTCCAGTGATTGGCATTTGAATATCTGTTGGTTTTTTTTACCAGCTATAATTTAACTGGGGAGTGTGTGGTGCAGTGGTTAAAGCTACAGCCTCAGCACCCTGGGGTTGTGGGTTCATACCCACACTGCTCCTTGTGACCCTGGGCAAGTCACTTAATCCCATTGCCTCCGGTACATTAGGTAGATTGTGAGCCTGCTGAGACAGACAGGGAAAAATGATTGAGTACCTGAATAAACTCATGTAAACCATTCTGAGCTCTCCTGGGAGAATGGTATAGAAAATTAAATAAATAAATTGGTTAAGTGGATATGCAATGATGACTGATTAAGGGCTCCTTTTACTAAACAGCAATAGAGGTTTCTATCACGGACCAGCGAGATAAATGCCTCAGTGTTCATAGGAATTCTATGAGCGTTGGAACACTTACTTCAGCCTGCAGTAGAAACCCAGCGTAAGTTATAATGGGCAAAAATAGGACTGATATTTAGGCAATCCAATTTGTCAGCTCGTCAGTGATGAATATTGCAGGTTATCTTGCGATATAGCCAGTTAATGTTTAGCTGCTTACTGCTTCAGTGGAGATAACCAGTTATCTAAGAACTGCCATACTGGAACAGACCAAAGGTCCGTCAAGTCCAGTATCCTGTTTCCAACAGTGGTCAACTCAGGTCCCAAGTACCTAGCAAGATTCCAAGTAGTCAAAATCAGATTTTATGCTGCTTATCCTCGGAATAAGCAGTAGATTTCCCCAAGTCATCTCAATAATAGCCTATGGACTTCTATTTTAGGAAATTATCCAAACCTTGGGTTGGTTTCTTTTTTTTAAACCCTGCTAAGCTAACTGATTTCTCTACATTCTCTGGCAACAGATTCCAGAATGTAATTATACATTGTTTGAAGAAATATTTTCTCTGGTTTGTTTTAAATCTACTACTTAGTAGCTTTATCACTTGCCCCCTAGTCCTACTATTTTTGGAAAGAGTAAACAAGCGATTCACATCTACCTTTTCCACTCCACTCAGTATTTTATAGACCTCTATCATATCATCCCTGAGCCGTCCCTTCTCCAAGCTGAAGAGCCTTAGCTGTTTTAGCCTTTCTTCATAGGGATGTTGTCCCATCCCTTTTATCATTTTCATTGCCCTTATTTGTACCAACCGATTAGAGAAGATCACTGTTCATACCTATACTAAAGAAAGGTGATACCAAGAACGGTAACTGCAGAACGATTGCGTTAATTTCATACACCAGCAAAATATTGCTGAAAATAATAAAATGAAAGCTATAATTCTACGTTGAGCAAGAACTACCCATCATTTACTATGTTACTATGTTAGATGGATATTGGAGAAGAACAAAGAATACCAAAAGCCTATTGAGAAGAGCAAAGAATACTAAAAGCCCCGATGGCAACACTGATTGGTTTCCAATAAAACGTGGCGTCAGGAATGGATGCATCTTGTCACCTCACCTGTTCAATCTTTACATGTGAAGCCATCTTCAGGAAAGCAAATTTGGAAGAAGAGAGAATTGGTTTCAAAGTCATAATGCCACTGTACAGAACCATGGTGAGACTACATTTGGAATACTGTGTGCAATTCTGGAGGCCACATTACCGTAAAGACGTGCATAGAGTTGAGTCGGTTCAGCGGATGGCCACTAGGATGATCTCAGGGCTCAAGAGTCTCTCGTACGAAGAAAGACTGAACAAATTGCAGCTCTACACTCTAGAGGAACGCAGGGAAAGGGGGGACATGATTGAGACATTTAAATACATCACGGGACGTGTCGAGGTGGAAGAAGACATCTTCTTTCTCAAAGGACCCTCGGTCACAAGGGGGCATCCACTCAAACTCAGAGGAGGGAAATTTGATAGTGACGTAAGGAAGTATTTCTTCACAGAGAGGGTTGTAGATCACTGGAACAAGCTTCCAGAGCAGGTGATCAAGGCCACCAGCGTGCTTGACTTTAAGAATAAATGGGACGTCCTAGTGGGATCCCTACGAGAGTCAAGTTAAGGAACTAGTCCATTAGTACTCAGACGTAATGGGGTGGGTCAGTAGAATGGGCAGACTTGATGGGCTATAGTCCTTTTCTGCCGTCATCTTTCTATGTTTCTAAAGTTGATGGCTGAAATATATACAATCTGCGCTATGCAGATGATACAACATTCATGACCAGCAGCAAAGAAGAGATGCTGGTATCTACTGAGAAAATTCAAAGCCGAAAGTCATAGATGGAATTAGAACTGAACATAAACAAGACGAAGATCATGAACACGGAAAATGATGAAAATTTTAACCTTGAAGGTGATAGAATAGAAATTGTAAAGGTTTTCAATCTCCTTGGCTCTTCTGTAAACAAAGAGGCAACTAGCAGGGAAGAAATACTCTGCAGAACAGCACTTGGTCACTCTTCAATGAACGCTCTTGACAAAGTATTCAAAAGCAAGGAAATAGCATTCCAAACGAAGATCAGACTTGTCCACGCACTCATTTTCTCAGTGGTCAATTACAGATGCGAAAGCTGGACACTAAGGAAGCAAGACAGAAAGAAGATTGACTCACTTGAGCTTTGGTATTGGAGAAGGATTTTATGCGTGCTATGGACTGCCAGAAGAACGAACAATTCGATTCTGGAAGTGATCAAACCAGCTATGTCTCTTGAAGCCCAAATAATGAAGTCATACTATCAGTAGAGAAAGGTCATTGGAGAAGGACATCATGTTTGGGAAGATCAAAGGAACCAAGCGACGAGGGCAACCTGCAATCAGATGGTTGGACACATTAAAAACAACCATGGGGATGATGCTGGAGGACCTTACCAGACTAGCACAAAACTGATTTCCTTTTAGATCTTTAATTAATCAAGTTGCTGGGATTCGAGCACGAGTCAATGGAACCTAACTAACTCTTTGTACCTTTTGTAATTCTGTTACATCTTTTTTGAGATATGGTGACCAGAATTGCGCATAGTATTTGAGGTGCAGCCAAACCATAGAACGATACAAAGGCATTATAACATTTTCATCTTTGTTTTCCATTCCTTTCCTGATAATTCCTAATATTCTATTTGCTTTCTTAGCTGTTGCTGCCACCTCAGATTGAGCTGAGGGTTTCAACGTATTCTCAACAATGAGACCTAGATCCTTTTCCTGGGCTGTGACGTAGCTATAGTTCGGGCTCCACTTTCCCACATGCATCACTTTGCACTTGCTCACATTAAACGTCATCTGCCATTTTGATGCCCAGTCTTCCAGTCTCACAAGGTCCTCTTGCAATTTAACAACTTTGCGTCATCAGCAAATTTAATTATCTCACAAGTTATTCCCATCTCTAGATCATTGATAAACATGTTAAAAAGCAGCGGACCCAGCACAGACCCCAGTGGAACCCCACTATTTACATTTCTCCATTGAGAATACTGACCATTTATTCCCACTCTCTGTTTTCTGTCTTTCAACCAGTTCTTAATCCTTAATAGAATGTTATCTCCTATCTCATGATAGAGAGTATGTGTGTGGGGGGGAGGAGGGGGGATTAGCTGCATGATAGCTAGCCAAAGGTGGGCTTCCCTTATGACAGGCTTTAGCACATCCATACAAATTTTGGCAGCATAGATGCATGGATAATGAAAAGATAAAATGCTAAACCTTTGATATTTAGATGGGTTCTCCCTTAGAAGTATGCAGGAACTATTCTCTTCCAGAGCTGATATGGAGCAGCTGCATTCAATAAATAAATAAATAAAAGGAAAGGAAATTTGCCTGAGATGGATAATGTAAATTAACATGATTGTTCCTCTTTCTAGTAATATCTAACAGGATGCCTTCAGCAAAAAAACACACAGAAGGCCCCAAAGGATAAGCCAACATCTGTCAGCAAAAAGATTGCTCCCAGAAAAAGTAGGCGAGAAGAGGCTTCAATACAGTTGGCCATGAAAGCACTTAGTCAAGAACTGTGACAGCAAGTCAATAAACATGGGGCCTCTGCAGTGATGCATCACCTTCAAAATACATCGCTGCCAGCATGCCACAAGAAAGCACCTGCACAATGTCTAGCACCTCTACAAACCTTACACCGCTACAGCCCCAGCGGGTACGTTCCAAAACATGACTGACAATGACTGTGGTGCTGGGAAATTAATATTAGCCAATATCATACAGCAGACATAAGGTAGGGTTACCAGATTATACGTAAGTAAAATCCGGACCCATAGATCCAGGCCTGTTCAGTTCCACCCATCCCCGCCCCATTATGCCCACACCATGCCCCAGTCTTGCCCTGCCCCCCCCCTCAGCCTGCTCATCTTGGTCAGGAGGTCATGCGCGGATGCAACACAATGATGTCATGCCCCTCCTGATCTGCTTTTCAAAACCCGGCCAAAGTAAATTCGACGTCTGGTAATCCTACTTACTAGGTCAGACCAATGGTCCATCTAGCTCAGTATCCCATATTCACAGTGGCCAATTCAGGTCACACAGACCGTGTCGGATCCTGTCTTTTTATTGATGAGAACCATCTTTTGGACCACAAAATTTATTGACTCCAATAAAGTTCCTGTGCTTTGTACATCATTTCCGCAGTCCTCTTTTTGTTTCTGCTGTCTGATTTCTACTGCAGTTTTGTTGGATTCCTCTTTGTTTTGACCAATCCATGGCAAGCAGTGACTTCCTTCATGTTTGTCTCACTAGCAGACTATGGACTTTTTCTCTAGGAATTGGTGCACACTTTTTTTAAAAAATCAGCTACGTTAAAACAGTCTTACCACAACCTCTGGCAATGCGATTCAGAGCTTAACTATTCCCTGAGTGAGAAAATATTTCCTCCTAAAGTATTTCCTTGTAACTTCATTGAGTGTCCCCTAGTCATTGTAATTTTTGATGGAGTAAAAAATCATTCCACCTGTACCTGTTCTACTCTATTCAGGATTTTGTAGACTTCATTCATATCTGCTCTCAGCCGTCTCTTTTCCAAGCTGAAGAGCCCTAACCTCTTTAGTCTTTTCTCTATCTAGAAGAGTTCCAACCCCTTTCTCATCTTGGTCGCTCTTCTTTGAACCTTTTCTAGTTCCGCCATATCTTTTTTCAAATAAGGTGACCAGAATTGAACACAGCACTAAAGGTGAGGTCGCACCATGGAGTGATTCAGAGACATTATAACATTCTTAGTCTTGTTTATCATCCCTTTTCTAATCATTCCTAGCATCTTGTTTGCTTTTCTTGGCCGCTGCTACACATTGGATAGAAGGTTTCAGCGTATTGTCTACAATGAAACCCAGATCTTTTTTATTTTTTTTTGGGGGGGGGGGGCGCTGACCCCCCAGGGTGGACCCTAGCATCTGCTAACTATTATTTGGGTTATTCTTCCCAATGTGCATCACTTTGCATTTGCCCACATTAAATTTTATCCGCCATTTGGATGCCCAGTCTTCCAATTTCCTAAGATCTGCCTGCAATTTTTCACAGTCAGCATGCATTTTAACACCTTTGAACAGTTTAGTATCATCTGCAAATTTATCCCCCTTTTATGAAGCCGCATTAGGATTTTTGTTATCACCGGCCGCAGCAGTATTAGCTCTGACACTCATAGATAAAAAAGCCTAACATGGCTTTGTAAAAGGCAGGGGGGGGGGGGTTAATCACCTCACTCATTCCAATTTCCAGATCATTTATAAATACGTTAAATAGCACCGGTCCCAGTACAGATCCCTGAGGCACTCCACTATTTACCCTTCTCCATTGAGAAAAATGACAATTTAATCCTACCCTCTGTTTTCTGTCTGATAACCAATTTGTAATCCACAACTTAACATTGCCTCCTATCCCATGACTCTTTAATTTTCTCAAGGGCCTCACAAAAACTTACAGTGCAAGTCCCATAGGTGCATGAAGTTTGGAGAGTTGCATATGATGGCGGGACACAAACAGCAACAGTTGGAAATTTCAGGTAGCTAGAATGAATGCTACAGTGACATGTTTGGGGGGGAGGGAGAGGACACAGGAAGCTATGGGACTCATAATCGAAAGAGAAAAACGTCCAAAAACCAGCCTAAGTCGGTACTTGGACGAACATTTCTCAAAAATGTCCAAGCACCAAAAATACCGAAAATAAAAACGGGTTTTGGACGTATTTCTAAACGACCTAGGCCTTCATAGTGCCGCTCAACGTCCAAAGCTAAACGGGGCGTTTCGGGAGGCGTGTCGAGGGCAAGAGTTGGGCGGGATGTGGGCAGGCTTAGACTTAGTCGTACAGCATGTATAACCAAAAGTTATACAGCCCAGGATCAACGGAACTTGGGCATTGTAACTTAGACCATGTAAAACATGGTCTAAGTCACAAAAAACCACCTAAACTCACCAGATAAGCACTGCAAACACATAACACAGATCCCCACACACTACCCAGTGATCACCAGTGGTATAAAGATGGACGATTTAGCGGCTTGGACGATCAGATCGGCAGGACGTATAATTAGACGATTTTCGAAAGTAAAAAAAAGTTGGACGTCTCTTTTGAAAATGTGTCTTAGGCTCATTTTAACTTTGGACGACTTGCGAGATGGACGTAAACGGACTTAGACGTCCCTTTCAATTATGCCCCTCCACACGTACAAATGAGAGGCGTGAAGATGAATTGTGTTGTGTTAACTCCCTAGTGAAAGGCTCCCATGAGTATAAAGCAAAAAATATGGAAAAAGGAGTTTATTGATATATTCTCATTATTAATCAGGGACCAGGATGAAGAATCAGGGAAGGTCAGACAAGGGGTTCACAGATGTTTGGCTAGGGACCGCAAGCAAAAAAGTCTTCAAATCTATTAACAACTGGATATCAGTTTTCCGTATTTTTATGAACATTGTAATTGAAAAGGAGCCAGAAATGAGCCCATACTTTTATTAAATATCTAGATACAATTACAAGAGCACACAAGAAGTACTGTATGGAAGATGGGCATGGCTAAACTCAAATTCAGGATGAGCATGGTGGAGGATGCATCCATTTCGTGGCAACACAGGGTCGTTGACCTGTTGCTCAATACAATGATATCTTCCAGGCCAGGGCTGCCCAAGTCCGGTCCTCGAGATCTACTGGCAGGCCAGGTTTTCTGGATATCCGCAATGAATATGCATGAGAAAGATTTGCCTGCACTGTCTTCTTGGTATGCAAATCTCTCTCTCATGCATATTCATTGTGGATATCCTGAAAACCTGGCCTGCCAGTAGATCTCGAGGACCGGACTTGGGCAGCCTTGTTCCAGACCATTCAGCCCAGACAGATTTACCGCATCCTCCTCCAATTTATCTGGTGCAAGGAACAACGGACATTACAGTAAAAAGATATGCAGGCAATATAACAATGCACATGGAACCCATGTATGTTTCACCATGCCTGGTCATGGGTGGAGTGTGGGCAGAACCAGGAGTTATCCATTGCTGGTATCTATGGCCCAGAAGTATAAAAGAAGAGACAAGTTAATCAAATCATGTATTTTTTTTCATGAGTATCACTAATGGGCAGACTGGATGGACCGTTCATGTTCTTATCTGCCGTCATTTACTATGTATATGCAGAAAAAGCTCTCCTTAGTTATCTGACTACCAGCACTGAATATCTATGTTAACGAGATAACACTGGTGGTCATCAGATTACCTAGATAGTCACCGCTGATATCCAGGGTAGTGGCTGCATTGGGTAAATGTTTAAACACCACAGCTGGCATTTTAGAAGAAAGGCTGACTGCAGTTTAAATATTGACCCAATAGTTTATAACATGTGTCTGTTCCTACTGGTACAAACATGCACACAATTACACCTGCCTTAAAGGCAGGTTTTTATTAGAGAAGCAATTTTTGGTTTGGTTTGATTTTATATTAGTCACTCATTTGATTAGTTTTTAGATTCCAAATCATCCATTTTATTCATGCGCATGAAAGTCAATGAGGCATGCAATTTGACAGTGGGGGTTTCCATCCATTTTCAATGAAATTTGCTTAAAATCTGTTCTTAAGCATCTGTCAGGGAGGCAAAAGTACTGCAAGCCGTCCAGACTGGTATGAATTAGAGAATGACAAGGAGACAAATTTTTCCCCATCTCCGCAGAAACTCAATTTCCCTGTCCTGTCCCCGTGAGTTTTGTCACTGTCCCTGGCTCTGTCCCATTCCTGTACGCTCTGCCTTAACTGCACAAGTCTCAGACATTTATAATTTTAAAATGTTTGAAGCTTGTACAGATGAGGACAGAGCTTAGGCATTGGTGGAATGAGGCATTATGACATCACAATCTGAGCTCTAGAATGTTGCTACTTATGATTTTAAAGTGTTTGAGGCTTGTGCAGATGAGGACGGAGCTTAGGCATTGGTGGAATGAGGCATTATGACATCACAATCTGAGCTCTAGAATGTTGCTAGTTATGATTTTAAAGTGTTTGAGGCTTGTGCAGGTGAGGACGGAGCTTGCAGGAATGGGGCAGGGACAGGAAAAGAACTCACGGGGACGGGACAGGAAAATGAGTTCCTGTGGAGCTGGAGAAAAATTTGACCCAATTTCATTCTCTAGTATGAACACCACAAAGTACCAAAAGAGGGGCAAAAGGCACTAATAGAGACTTGAAGAATCGAAGCTGCCATGAGAAGGGCAAAACAGCTCAAACAGTGGGATAAATTCATCATTCTGACTAAAATGTTTGGGTTCTTTATTAGAGCTGCATTATGATTAAAATTAGAGAATGACACGGTGACAAAATTCATCACCGTCCCCGTCGATAACCACGGGAAACCATCTTCATGTCATTCTTTAAGGAGAGAAGGAAGAATCAGAGTAAGAATGGCCACAACCACTGACCCGCAAGCTTTGCTTTGAAGAATGCTGGTGTAGAAGGATTGAGGTTGAAATAGACACTAGAAAATGACATGGGATTATTTCCCACGGTTATCCGCGGGGATGGGAACGGTGATGAATTTTGTCACCGTGTCATTCTCTAATTAAAATATTTAATCATAATTAATCGCATGATTAAAAAAATTTAAGCACAATTAATTGCACAGGTAAAGGTATTGTAATTTATTTATTCCCCACTGCAGTTCCTTGTGACTCTGGGCAAGTCATTTATCCCTCCATTGACCAAGATACAAAATAAGCACCTGTATCTAATCTGTAAACCTCTTTGACTGTTGCCACAGAAAGGCAATGTATCAAATCCTAGGGTTACCAGAGTTTAGGCCTATAAAATTCGGACACATGGCCCTGCCCCCAGTTCTATCCAGCCCTGCTCTATCCCGCCCAAGTCAAACCCCATTCTTCCCCAGCCCCGCCCCCCAAACCTCTTCTCCTCTATCTCAGAGCCGTGCTTGGAGGACCGCTGAGTATGCGCAGGTGTGATGCAATGACATCACACGCATACACGTGTGAATGTGACATCACCACGTTGCATCCACCCATGTGCAGATGCTCTCCCGACGCGGCCCCCAAGCTCAAAACTTTTCAAAATCTGGACAAAGTTCTGGGATTTGAAAAGCTGTCCGGATGCTTTGATAGTCATAAGAACATAAGCGGTGCTGGGTCAGACCAGAGGTCCATCGTGCCCAGCAGTCTGCTCATGCGGCGGCCCATCAGGCCCATCAGGTCCCCTCTATCCATACTCGTCTATCCCCTTTTCCTTCAGGAAATTATCTAATCTCTTCTTGAACCCCAATACCGTACTCTGTCCTATCACACCCTCTGGAAGCGCATTCCAGGTGTCCACCACCCTTTGGGTGAAGAAGAACTTCCTAGCATTGGTTCTGAATCTGTCCCCTCTTAATTTTTCCGAATGCCCTCTCATTCTTGTAGTTTTCGAAAGTTTGAAGAATCTGTCCCGTTTCACTTTCTCTATGTCCTTCATGATCTTGTAAGTCTCTATCATGTCTCCTCTAAGTCTCCTCTTTTCCAGGGAAAAGAGCCCCAGTTTCCCTAATCTTTCAGCATACGAAAGGTTTTCCATAGCTTTTATCAATCGCGTCACTCTTTTCTGAACCCTCTCGAGTAACGCCATATCCTTCTTAAGGTACGGCGACCAATATTGGACGCAGTACTCCAGATGCGGGCGCACCATCGCCAGATACAACGGCAGGATAACCTCTTTTGTTCTGGCTGTAATACCTTTCTTGATAATACTTAGCATTCTATTCGCCTTCTTTGAGGCCGCTGCGCACTGTGCCGACGGCTTCAAGTCTTTCCACTATTACCCCCAAGTCCTTTTCTAGGGTACTTTCACCCATTACCAGCCCTCCCATCGTGTAGCTGTACTTCGGGTTTCTGTTTCCTACATGCAAGACTTTACATTTCTCTACATTAAACTTAATCTGCCATCTCTTCGCCCACTCTTCTAGTTTGTTCAGGTCCCTTTGTAAGTCTTCACAGTCCTCTTTTGTCCGAAATCCACTAAATAGTTTGGTGTCGTCTGTGAATTTTATGACTTCGCACTTCATCCCTGTTTCTAGATCGTTTATAAATACATTGAACAGCAGCGGTCTGAGTACCGACCCCTGAGCAACACCACTCGTGACCCTCCTCCAGTCAGAGTAGTGGCCCTTGACTCCTACCCTTTGCTTCCTACCCGCCAACCAACGAGGACATGTCCGGGTAAATCTGGATGTTTGGTAACCCTATCTTTTGTAAAGGCTTGATAATCTCACTCGTTCCCACCCCAGATCACCACCTCAGCTATTGATTCTACTGATTGGTCCTCCAGTTCTGCTCACGGGTCTACAACTCACTTTCTACCCATAATTTGGTGTCTGCCCCTCCCGCCATGGGTCTACCTTAAAAGTTCCCAGCAGTGGCACTGTTGCACATAAGCCGCCTGCAGCCCGCCCTGAAGCTTTCCCTTAGGCCCTTCCTATTTCCTCTGACATCACATGCTGTTTCTGCATGGGCAGGACCAGTCAGAGGGAAAGGTTCAGACCAGACTGCAGGCCGCAAATGTGTAATGATGCCCTGCTGTGGAGCAACAGAAAACCATCTTTAAGGTAGATTGGAGCAGGAAGGCTGGTGATGTTGAACTGCAGGTGGGGGGGGAAAGATTCTTGATCGCACCAAGGACAGGGATTGGGAGTGGAAAAGAGCAGAAGAGATGTTTGGAGGCGACAGGAAATGCTGCAACATGATTAATTGTGATTAATAATTAATGCATTAACCTTGCAGCCCTATTCTTTAAATGAGGATTTTTTAAAAAGTTTCAGCACTTTTATTTTTTTAAACATTTTATGGAATATCTCAAAAGCAAATTATGTCACTACCTGCAAGGTGACTCGGTTTGCTTGACTGACTAGTCACATGACATTCTACGACACATCCTCTTACCACTTCTCCCATCCCAACCATATGAAAGTGCGGAAACTTTTTGAAGTTTCAAGTTTTATTGGGATTTGTTATCTACGCAATATCATATATTTCAATGCATATAACAATTGTTTTTAAAATAACAATTAACAAATTGGGGAGGACAAAACAAGATAATATAGACAAATTTTGGCATTCTATTACAAACTGGTACAAAAGGCAAAAGGGGTGAACTACAAATTTTTTAAGAAAAGAAAAAGAAACATTTAAGGAAAAAAAAACATATGGAGGGGTCATGGAAAACATATATGGTATAATTTTAGTCCCTTAGGAAACATCTTGTGCTTGACATGGAGGGCCATTTTCGATAGGATGTCTAGGTCCGACTTTGGACGTTTCCCGCAAGACATCCAAAGTCAGAGGCAGAGAAATGGTATTTTCCAAAACCAGCAACACCACACGATGTCCAATATTTTTCTTTTTTTTTTGAAAATTGCTCACTTAGGACACCCAACCCTTAAAATGTCAAACTTTATTAGCCATTTCAACCACAAAACCATCCAAGTTCAAAACAGCCAAATCCAGACCATCTGGATGTGGGAGGGGCCAGCATTATAATGACATACCAATAGAGCAGTGGGGCACCTTAGAGGACATTGCTGCGAACTCCACAAAAGGGTGCCAGAAGTGCACTATTCTAATGTACGGTGAGCCCTCCAAAACTCCCCCAAAACCTACTATATCCACCTATCTACCACCCCAATAGCCCTTATGACTACAGGTGGCATCTATAAGGCAGTATAGTAGGGGTTTGGTGGGCTCAAACTTTCCACCATAAATGTAGTGGTTAGAGTGGCTTATGGGCTTGGGTTCTCCTCTCTGTGACTCACTAGCCTACTCACCAGGCTACTTAAGACGCCTGTGTTCTGCTCTAGTAGGCTTTCTCATACCAGGTGCTACTGTCCTAGAGATAGGTATGCGCTGTTTCATTCAGATTTTGGGAGGGGGGGGGGGGTGGGATGGGTCAAGTGATCACTGGGAGAGTATAAGAAGGTCATAATTTAATCCCTCCAGTGTTCATCTGGTCAGTTTGGGCACTTTTTTTTGGCATTTAGATGCTTTAAATACAGGCCTAGCTTAGCATGTCTAAGTTCTGTCCAGGATGTCTTGGGAAAGGTTTGATTTTACGACTGCAAGATGTCTAAGCCTGCCCAAAGCCAGTCTAGAACACGCCTCTAACAAGCCCCCTTTAATTTTGGACGCAGGGAGCTCTTTGACATTTTGGGTCAGAGACCCTCCTCTGCTTGCAAGCTCCTCCTACCTCCTTTCTATGAAGCTCCCTTACAGCCTCTGTTAACCAGCTAGCCACTTATCTCAGGACCAGTTAGTGTGGGCTGCAGTGGACAAGGCAGAATGCAGACGCACTGTCGTGGCCACACTGAATGTAACAAGGACATTTTAAACCACCATAGCATTAAGCACAGCATTGGTTTTCTACATTAGATTGTAACGCTCAATGTAACATCAGTAGGTAACTTGCCATGCCATGCTTGTTTTAACACAGCTTCTTTCATAGACCCCTTTCTATCAATTTCTTCTCTTTTTTTTTTTTTTTGCTCATATACCACTTTCATATTTTACATCATTTGGGCAGCTCATAGAATATAAAGCATTACTTTTCTCAATGAGTTTGTTCCGTTGTGATCTATAATATATGCCATTTGCAATATATACGAATACCTGTAAATTGCCATGAATATGCATTCTGCAATTACTGATCTCCATAAAGTATACAGGACTAATACTAATAATTTTTTTTATTATTTTATTCCATTTTTCTCCTATTTTCTACTCCACCACTATATTTTCTACTTTTGGAGGTTGCGAAAGTCAGTGTTCTTTAATGCAAGGCCCTGTGAGACCTCTTTGGTGGCCTTCATAGTCTTTCTGGTTTGTTTGTTTTTTTTCTGCTACTCTGCCCCTCTACCCAGGTTCAGGACAGAAACGGGAAGGTGTATAGGGGTAAGAGCCACATGTTTGAAGGACAAAGCATTTTTCAATAGACAAAAGAGAATGCATTTGGAAAGACTCACAATGTTGAGAATAGAAGCTTGAAGGTGGGCTGGGAGGGATGGATATCATTGACAAACGCTGGGAAGCTATTTGGTGGTTCTCCTTCAGCTCATTTGAATCTAAAGTGGCCCCAGCTTAAAAATTAATAGGTGTAAGGGCTCACAAAGGTTTCCCTAGGGCGTACTCCTTAAGTCATGCATCAAAACAGTGCTTGCTTGTATGAATCCACTTGATGACATCACAGATCTTCCAGGGCTCTGGCAGGGTAAGTACCTCAGCAATTAATGTTAATGGTCCAGATGTGCAACATCCAACAGACTCTCTCTTCCCCAGTAAAAATAAAGACATTCTATCCTTTCTTAGCTCCAGGAGCCAGGATACTTTGCTAGTGGTTCACAATTGAAATTCCAAACCAAATCACGAGGCCCTTTCTTAAAAACAACAGCTCTAAAACCCTTCATCCTACTGAGGATTTTGTTGCTGTATTTAAATTTTCTGCCTGAATACTTGAATCGCACCATTGTTAGGTTCTTAGAGCTGACTTCTCAGAAATGCAATGATCAGTGCAGTATGAGGATCAGGACCCTTTCAGTAACAGAGGTTTATTGTCAGCAGGTATTGTGCTGACAGTTTCTGCTGAAGTCTGCTATACTCAAGAGTAAAAGGAATTTTAAAAAGGATTAATCAATATTTCATGGTTTATTTTAACAGTACTTGACCTAAGCCAGTTTACCAATATACAATGTTGGGAGGAAAACAGCAAATTTAGCAGATCTATTCTCTTGAAAAGAGAGGGATTTATTATGTTGGTCTTCAGGTAATTTGGAAGTTGGCCCACAGCGTGGATACCCAATACTCAACAAGAAAGCTATCTCCTTATGCACGCTATCACAATATATTTGTCATCAGATATGCCTTATATCTACTCTAAGCAAAATATCCTTAAAAGACACCAAAATATAAGTTGGGCGTGCCCTAGGACATTGCAGGAAAGTTAACTCCCTAGACTCCACCAAAAATATATAAACCTCAAATCTAAATTTTTAAGATAAGGAGCACCCTCAGCGTGAGTTTGAAAGCTTTAAAGAGCGACTCAAAGAGCAGCTCTAGTGCTTAGTAATGGCTATTGCATGCTAAAACAGCCAGTGCAGTAAATATTCTCTGCTTTCTGCCTAATGTGGAATGAGGCGAAGATTGGAAGGGGTATGGGCAGATATTGGCTGTGGACTGTACATTGAAGTAAATGGTTAAGTAGCATGTCAAATGAACAGTTAAGTGCGGTTGCACCTAATTCCACCTCCAGATTGGCGTTAAGAGCATCTCAAGTAATTGGGCTTGAAATCTCACATGGTCGGAAACTTACTTGTGGAAAGTGCAGGGGGAACGCTGAATATGCCCCCAGCAGTTACTGTACAGCCTATGCACGTACTGTACTTTAAGGTCCCTTAAGGTTGCTGATTGACTCAAAATTATCTTTTGAGAAATGTGGGTACCTCAAGTTATAATAGCAATGTTTCAAAAAGAGCACCCAGAACATCACTGGCCTACTGGGTGCCCTATCAAAAGCGCGCCAGATTTTGGCGCGTCGACAATCCCACGGCGACATTTGCGTGCAGGACTTATGCACGCCACCGCTTCTGCTGCTTTTAATCCTTTCCATTAGTGCTGTGAGGGGGGGCTACATTTACAAGTCCTCGCGCTCCCTGTTGGCGGGGTTTTGGGGGGAACTCCCCCAAGTACACTGAAAACTCCCGTTCTCCTTTCTGTTTTCACTGTTCGGGAGTTTTCAGTGTAGTGGGAGGGGGGTTCCCTTCCCCCCAACGGGAGCATGAGAACTTGTAAATACTTGTAAATGTAGTGGTGGGTTCCCCCCTCCACACCCCTCTCAGCGCTAACGGAAAGGCTTAAAAGCGGCAGAAGCGGCGGCATGCATGCGTCCTGCGTGCAAATGTCACCACAGGATTGTTGGCACGCCAAAGTCCGGCGCACTTTTGACGGTGTACCGGCCTACTGAAGGTGATGTGGCTTGACACCTCCCAGTAAAATGGGACTGCCATACCCCATTGCCTTTGCTTGATTCATGAAGTTATTTGAATGAAGCCATCCAGCTGCGCTCTGCAGGGAACTAATTAGAGCACAGTAAGGAGAAGCAGTAGAGGGCATTTTACTCTGCCTGGTTTACTATTAATCTGCATTAGTTTTATTTATATGTTATGTTGAATTTTAAATGTACTCATTCCTTGGATTAGGCAGCCAGAATATTTTTGTTCCATGTCTTTCCTATGCTATTTCTGGGAATGTTCACTTTGGCCTGGATTCTCTTTAGGGTGCCAATATCAGCAGCTGCCTAAAAAGTGGCTACCAATCATAAGAATTGCCGCTGCTGGGTCAGACCAGTGGTCCATCGTGCCCAGCAGTCCACTCCCTCAGCAGCCCCCAGGTCAAAGACCAGTACCCTAACTAAGACCAGCCCTACCTGCGTACGTTCTGGTTCAACAGAAACTTGTCTAACTTTGTCTTGAATCCCTGGAGGGTGTTTCCCCCTATGATACACTACGGGAGAGCGTTCCAGTTTTCCACCATTCTCTGGGTGAAGAATAACTTCCTTACGTTTGTACGTAATCTATCCCATTTTAACTTTAGAGAGTGCCCTCTTGTTCCCCCTACCTTGGAGAGGGTGAACAACCTGTCCTTATCTACTAAGTCTATCCCCTTCAGTATCTTGAATGTTTCTATCATGTGTCAGTCATGCGATGGCGCCCTAGAGAGAATCACGCCTCCGCGAAAGATAGGCACTGGAAATGTAGGCCCAGGTTTTCTGGGTCTACATTTCTGGTACCTATCTATGCCGTGAATCACACCTACGTAGTTACTTTATAACGCCTAATGCCACTTCTGGAGTTAGCCATGCCCAAGGTGGCGTTAAGCACCATAAAGAGCCTATATAGGTGCAATTCCGGCACTTTTTATTTAGGTGCTGGTAGGTGCTTTATTTTTACCAATTTTTGCTATTTTAAATGGCATTTCTTAATTAACAGGAGCTGGTATGGCGCCTAAGTTATGGTGTCGTTTACAGAATATCCCTCTTTATGTATTAGCATTGGCTTTTTCTTGTAACAGGAGCAAAGAGTACACACTATTTGCCATACATGCATGCATGCAGCAGAGAATTGAGCACACGTGCACAAGGTTTTGAATTAGCGCACTACTGGGAAAAGAATGCCCACTCTTCAAGTGTGCACTTTATGGCAAATAGCACGCATCCTTTGGAAAGAGTGCACATTGATTTTGGCAAACATAAACCACCAAGGGGCCCTTTTACCAAGCTGATAAATTTGTTGCTTCATAAATATCTCATGCATTCTTTCTACCACCTGTCTAGATTGTATTTCACTGGTTGTCAGTTGCTTCTTACATTGTGAACCGCTTAGAACTATTATGGTATTGCGGTATACAAAAATAAAGTTATTATTAAAGCAGGCTTGGCCAACCTATGGCCTGCAGGCCAGAAGCCAGCCCACCAAATGAATTTTCCTGGCCTTGGAAGCTTCTTTTGGATATATTTGGAGCCATATATATTTTGCCTACATTTTATCTTCTTTCTAAGTTATTCCCCTCTCCCCCCCCCCCTTTTTTTTTTTTTTTTTTACAAAACCAGAGCATGGTTTATAGCGCCGGCCACGGAATTCTATGAGCATGTTACCAGTATGGCTGGTTCTAAATACTGCGCTATGGTTTTGTAAAAGTGGGGTATATTTTTTTCATTTATTGATATCCTATGATATATTATTGACTGTGTGTGTGATTGCATAATATAATTAATGATATGATTGGTTAGTTTTATATTTAGTTTATCTTTTTCATTAAATATGTGGCTGTTCAATTTGTACAATATACAGTATATTGCCTGAAGCCTTTAGTAAGGCAATTGATAAATGTATTCAGATAAATAAACTTCCATGGGTATATTTGCACTTGCCTCACAGCAAGTGTATATGTATGTACGTATTTATTACTCTGCCCTGTGGATCTGATTTTTCAAAAGAAAACCCCACATTGTTTTCCTTTGAAATTTGGCTTGCAGTCAAATCCTGTTTGTTTTTAAAATTGCTTTTTATTCAGATAATTGTAGAAAGCATTTTCGGTGTATGAAACATGCTTTACATGTGGAAAATGTCTTTAATAAAAATCATGTGGTCAAATAAGTGTGTACAACGAGTACATAGACCAAGATAGCATATCTTGCATAGGCATTCCCAGGTATAGTGTGTGTGTTTGTGCGAAGGAGAGACGAGACATAGATGCACATTTTATAAATATGTTCAACAACCTTATAAGGCACTGTTTAAAGTCTTATTCCTGGAATTGTCACCATATAGCATAAATCCAATATCAAATTCCAAGCTTCCAACCTTTAGAATATTCTTTAAATCCTTAACTGATGTTGCTACTTCTGTTTTAGCCATAGACCTCAGAAACACCCCTCCTCCGTCCCATAAAGGTTATGATCTCATAACGGGGAGATTCATGTGTAACCTCCTCATCGGTCAAGGCTTAAATTTTTAATGGCTGATGCTCAATAATTTTATATTTATATATATATTAAATATATTTTATATAATTTTATATTTATTCAAAATAAATATAAAATTATTGAGCATCAGCCATTAAAAATTTAATATTCAATAATATTATATTTATATATATTAAATATATTTTATATAATTTTATATTTATTCAAAATAAATATAAAATTATTGAGCATCAGCCATTAAAAATTTAAGCCTTGACCGATGAGGAGGTTACACATGAATCTCCCCGTTATGAGATCATAACCTTTATGGGACGGAGGAGGGGTATTTCTGAGGTCTATGGCTAAAACAGAAGTAGCAACATCAGTTAAGGATTTAAAGGAGTAACATAGAAAGAATATTCTAAAGCTTGGAATTTGATATTGGATTTATGTTACATTTTACAAATATGTGCATCTATATATAGCTGTTTAGCTGTTATGCTGTCAGTTTGTTCGGGCGTGGGTGGACCATCCCAGGTGTCCCCTCCTGATGAACCTCCAATTCGGGAAACTCGAGTTGGGGGGGGGGGGGGTCGAAGGAATTGTGAGACAGCTATCATTTAGGGCTCCTTTTACGAAGCCGCGGTAGCGGCTTTAACTCGCGCAACGTTTAATCACGTGCTAGCCGGAAAACTACCGCCTGCTCAAGAAGAGGCGGTAAGAGCTAGCGCAGCCGGTGGTTTAGCGCCTGCTATTATGCGCGTTAAACCGCTACCGCGCCTTCGTAAAAGGAGCCCTTAATTGTTTGAAAAAAATGATCCGGAGCAGTTGTGGAGTAAATCACAGCCGAATCACCGCAAAAGGTAAGTAATTTATGGTGGCAAGCAGTGGTGGTATGAGACAGTGAAGAGCTACGATGGTCTCATTCACAACTGCCTTCGTGTTTTTCACTTGAGGTGGGTTGTTGGGTCTGAACTTTTCACATAATATAATAATTTTAAAAAAAATTTAATTTTATATTGGAAGTTGGTATTTAATTACATTATAAAAAGTGATAAGAGATGTGTGACATCTATATATAGACCATGGGACTTTAGTTACAAATTTCATAATCTGTTCAATAGTCAAATACAGTAAAACCTTGGTTTGCAAGTGTTTTGCAAGATAAGCAAAACATTTGATTAAATTTTAACTTGATATACAAGCAATGTCTTGCAATACAAGTACATACAGTATACATACATCACAACTGAGCCGATGGCTCTTCTCTCTCTGATGCTGCAGGAGTGTAGTGACTGTTCTAAACGAGGGAGGTCTTGCAATATAAGTACGTATAGTATTTTGTATTAAAGTTTTTGGGTTGTGGAACGAATCGTCTGAGTTTCCATTATTTCTTATGGGGAAATTCGCTTTGATATACGAGTGCTTTGGATTACAAGCATGCTTCTGGAACGAATTATGCTCGTAAACCAAGGTTTTACTGTACAATCATGGCAAGTTTTTATGAAAAACTCAAGTAAGTGAACATCTTACAAATACAGGTAAAATTATAGATAGGAAATCCCAAATGCAGGGAGCGAAGGGGAGGGGGGGAGGTAGGTAGTAACACACCTATTCACCTAACTCCCCTGCCCATGACTGATGGATTACAAAGAAATGTATATTGGTACTGGATCCCAGTATGTGTCAAATTTAACCTGTAAACTATCTGTGTGTGCCATGTTAGGAAAAACTTGTACTGGAAAACTTGCACTGTAAAGATAACTATGGTAAACTGTAACCTCTAAAATGTATATTATGTATATTAGTATTAGACCTCCTAGCAAGTGTCAAGTTAGGGTAAAAACTTGTATGGTAAACTTGTACTGAAATTATGGCAAATCCAGTGCAAATCGTAACCTGTTAACTGGATCCTATGTATAACCCGTAACCCGTTTTGAGCTCTTTGGGGAAAACAGGATAGAAAATGAATTGAATAATGAAATAAATAAATAGGTAACTACTATTGTTTATCATTTTTATAGCGCTAGGCAACAAACATTAATGGGGGAATTTTTCAAAGGTGCTAACGATTTAGTGCACGCTAAACACTGACACTCATAGGAGTATAATGGGTGTCTAAGCTTTTAGCACACACTAATCGTTAGCATGTGCTAATGTGGTTAGCATCTGTTGATGAATTCCCCCCCCTCCTAAATAGAATATGATTACATGTTTAAAACAGTTGGAGGTCTTTTTTTAACTAAAGCACACCCTTATGTGGATTGACAAGTACAAATTTATATCTTTGGAGTAGGAAAAACTGTGTGTATGAGGATTTGGGTGTTGCTGGGCCTGATTCATGGTGCCTATTTCATAAAAGTGCATAAGGGACATGGAAACATGATGGTAGATAAAGGCCAAATGGCCCATCTAGTCTGCCCATCCGCAGCAACCATTATCTCTTTCTCTCTCCGAGAGATCCCACGTGTCTATCCCAGGCCCTCTTGAATTCAGACACTGTCTCTGTTTCCACCACCTCTTCCAGGAGACTTTCACACATCTACTACCCTTTCTGTAAAAAAGTATTCCCTTAGTTTACGCCGGAGCCTATCACCTCTTAACTTCATCTTATGCCCTCACATTGCAGTTTCCTTTCAAATGAAAGAGACTCAACTCATGCACATTTATATTATGTAGGTATTTAAGTATCTCTATCATATCTCCCCTCTCCCACCTTTTCTCCAAAGTATACAGATTGAGACCTTTAAGTCTGTCCCCATATGCATTATCACGAAGACCACACACCATTTTAGTAGCCTTCCTCTGAAACAACTTCATCCTCTTTATATCTTTTTGAAGGTGCGGCCTCTAGAATTGTATACAATTTTCTAAATGAGGTCTCACCAGAGACTTATACAGAGGCATCAATACCTCCTTTTTCCTACTGGCCATACCTCTCCCTATGCAACCTAGCATCCTTCTAGCTTTCGCCGTCACCTTTTCAACCTGTTTGGCCACCTTAAGATCATCACATACAATCACACCCAAGTCCTGCTCTTCCGTCATGCACATAGGTTCTTCACCCCCTAAACTGTACCATTCCCTTGGGTTTTTGCAGCCCAATGCATGACCTTGAATTTCTTACATTAAATTTTAGCTGCCAAATTTCAGACCATTCATCAAGCTTCGCCAGGTCTTTCTTCATGTTATTCACATCATCCGCCGTGTCTACTCTATTGCAGACTTTGGTATCATCTGCAGAGAGGCAAATCTTACCTGACAGCCCTTCAGCAATATCATTTATAAAAATGTTAAAAAGAACAGGCCCAAGAACAGAACCTTGAGGCACACCACTGGTAACATCCCTTTCCTCAGAGCGATCTCCATTGATCACTACCCTCTGTCGCCTTCCACTCAACCAGTTCCTGACCCAGCCTGTCACTTTGGGACCCATCCCGAGGTCACTCAGTTTATTTATTAGACGTCTGTGTGGAACACTCTCAAAGGCTTTGCTAAAATCTAAATACACCACATCTAGCGCACATCCTCTATCCAATTCTCTAGTCACCCAGTTAAAGAAATTGATCTGTTTTAAAAGCATTTCCATTAATTTGATTACCACAAAGTCAGACTTACTGGCCTGTAATTCCCTACTTCTTCCTTATTTCCACTTTTGTGTTGGGCGCCAAAGCATACCTGATGGCGAATCACAGAACACTCTCAGGCATCCTGCAGTATCTGCCAAACAACCCCATGCTAAAAAAAAAATTTTAATTTTTGATTTGAAGGGGCATTGCGGGAGGTCTGAGAGTGCTTCTGGTGAGAACAGGAATACGCAAGAGCCCTGATTCTATAAACACTGCCTAAAAAATAGGTGCTGAGGAAAGCAGCATATAGCGCATGTCAATCTTAAATTGGGCACCATTTATAGAATGCCACCAGGCGGCACCTAAAGTGAACTTAGATGTTGTTAGGCATGCTAACCTTAGACACTCCCTGTTTATGCCAGGGGAAGGGGGGGGGGGCTAAATACCGGTGTCTAAATCCACTTTAGGTGCCTACATGCAAAACATGACCATGATCTGTCCCCTAATCATGCTCACTTTCTGGTAGGCACCTTGGACTGGGTGCCTAACTAAAAGTGGTAGGTGCCTACCGAGTTGGGCACCTACCAACCGACTAATTTGAATTTAAGCCAATTATGAGATACTAATTGCTTGTCATCGACACTGATTAATACAGGGTGGGATGGGAGGGTGCTAGTGGGGCGTGGAAGAAGCAGGGGTGGCACAGAAAGAGCAGTGGGTGGACAGGAAGGCATGGGGGATGCCATCATTCCAGGCACCTCCTACCCTCGCTATACCACTGATGTCAGCATTGCCATGTGCTAATTATTGCAGGATTAGCACGTGAGCATTGATCACCTACAAAATAGGTGATGGTAAAAGGACCCACAAATTAATGACTTGGCACTAATGACAACATCAGCGTGTAGCCATTAATGCAAAAAAAAAAAAATAGAAAATCAGCCTTTTTACTTGGCCTTAGCATGTAGCAAAGGCTCACTTAAGAGCATGCTAAGGCCACTTCTTAGTGCGGCGTTATAAAAGAGCCTCATGTATTTGTGTAGCTTTCTGAAGTTATGACCAAATAGCTATTCTAGACTTGTGATCTATTAGTGCAGATATCTCACAAGTCAAAACAAGATAGCAACAGTGTGGGCCAAATTGATTAAATATTGAACCTTTATTCTCTCACTTTCATACCATCACATATGGGTTCATTAAGAAGCATATAAGATGGAACTTTATATGAATCGTTACCTCACACAGCATGTGTTATGTCGCACAGGCCCAAATTATTGATATTTATCAGTTGACAGTCATTCACGACATAGACTCCCTGTTACAGAGTTACTTCCCACAAGGATGTCTTTGCATGAAACATTTTCCCCCTCTTTTACTAAGGTGCGATATCTGATTAGTGTGCTCTAATCGAATTAGCGCAACGCTAAAAGCTAACGCATCCATAGACTAACATGCACGCCTTAGCGTTTAGCTCGTGCTAAATTGATTAGAGCATACTAATTGCTTAGCGCACTGTAGCAAAAGAGGGCCTTTGTTCCATCTCAGGATTTCATGTTAGAATGAAAGGGCTAGTTGCAGGATATGCGGAATTTAAATTTAAAAAAAATTATTACAAGTCTCACTGTGAGACCCGGAAACCTGCAGCAAGCATGATACCAGATGCAAAAACCCTGAGAGAATGTGAAAGGGCTAATTTCTCCCTGTTCTCAGTCCACAGGAAATAATAGCATTGCTACACCATGAAAGAGGATGCTGCCCTCTGCTTTTGCACATTATGGATGAGGCCAGAGCACTACTTGAGACGCACAATTGTCCAGTGGAGCCATGGACAAGCTGAGGAAGAAGGAATAGGAAGGATCAGGACGAGAGGTGATGATGCCCTAATATCTTCAAATCCAAGACTATTTTGCAGAATCTCTGCAAGGGTGAGGTAATCTGCATATACAGTACTGGCAGAGCTTAGAAGCTATTAGGGATCTGTTTAAAAAGCTGAGACTCTCATGCCATATCTGAGCCTGTCACATTCCTGAACTTCGTTTTCTATTTTGTTTTGGTTTTACTTCTGTGTATTTGATTTGGAATGAAATAAGTAAAATGATATAAACAAAAATCAAAATGAAACAGCCCCCCCCCCACACACACCTTTCCTTAGACATCTTATTCCATCCATGGAATTCTTAAATCCAAAGGAGCCAGGAACTGTGAGGTCGGTGTCATTTTTGTGTGCAAAGCCAGTTGTAACTGGCGAGGTGGTAGATGGCCTGGCAGAGGCTTCCAATTTTAATTTTTGGGGCACTAGCATAACTCTTAGTGTGGAGGTAGCGAATGACACGGTGACTGTTACCTGGGGGAGGGAAGGAAAGATGCAAGGGAAGAAGACCGACTATGGGAGGAGCGGAGGGAAGATGGGTGCCAGACCAATGGGGGGGAGGGGGGTAGAGAGAGAGATGGAAGAGAGAGGCACAGTAATAGAGCATATGGAAAAGGCAGAGAGAAGGCAGACAGTGGATGGAAGGAATTGAATGAGGAAAGCAGAAACCAGACAAGAAAGGTAGAAAAAAAAAAATTCTATTTCTTTATTTTTGCTTTAGGATAAAGTAGTATATTAGTTGTGTTGATAAACATTTATAGTTCGGCAGCCAGAACTTTGATTTATAAAATGACAATAGTACAGAATATTGTTTCTATTTATACTTTAATAAAATAAGTTCAGTATAAAACTATTTGAGGCTTGTGTGGATGGGATCAGATGGTTTGCGGGGATGCGGCAGGGATGGGGACTGAGCTATTGGGGATGGGATGGGGATGGGGACGAGCTCATGGGGATGGGGACGAGCTCATGGGGACGGGGCGGAGATGAGGATAAATTTTTTCCCCGTGTCATTTTCTATGTGGAGGGGAGCAAGGAGACTAGAACTAAGGCCAAGACCAGAGTTGCTTTATTTAAAATGAACAAAATGTTGCTTCTTTTTCTTTTATAAAATAAAACAACAAAATTAAATTAAAAATTTCATTTATACTATTTGCAAAGACGAGTAGCTATAGTGGGAAGAATGGAACAACTTGGCCTCTCAAGATGTTTCTGCCACATAGAATAAAGAGGCACGTTAGGAATTCAATCATCTTTCCGAATCACACATGCTACTGTGTCAGGAACAGCTTGCAAGACAGCAGTGGCCTGACATGATGTACTCCAACACAAGCACTATCCTTTTCAAATGTTCTGGTGGTCTGTGATGCCAATATGCTCAATTAGAATGTGAAGGCAATTTGAAGAGTGCTGCCTCCATGGTGCCCACACACTCCTGAGCAGGCCAAGGAGGCCTCCTACTTAGGGTTACCATATGGCTCCAGAAAAAGGAGGATGGATCGAGACATCCGGGTGTTACAAAAAAAGTAGGACAAATTGAGATATCTGAAAGCAATGGAAGTAAAACCTGGATGGTTCAATCCATCCTCCTTTTTCTGAAGCCATACTCTACTTAGGGTTGCCAGATTTTCCAATCGGAAAATCAGGACCCCCCCCCACTAGACCCGCCTAGTTCCACCCATCCTTTCCCTGTAACGCCCTAAAATCCGCATGTGTGCGGATGTCACACAATGACATCGCGCACACATGCCACCATCGCGTGGCATCCACACACGTGCGGATTTCCTTCTTGCCTGACGCAATTTGAGGAGGCTTTTCAAAACCCGGACAAAGTGCCGGGTTTTGAAAAGCCGTCCAGATTCCCCGGACATGACCTCAAAAGGAGGCCATGTCTGGGGCAATCTGGACATCGGGTAACCCTAACTGGACTCATACTGCCACATGTCTTGCATAGGGAAGGCTGTAATCTCTGTGATATGTGACTAGATGTAAAAGTGGATTCTTAATTCCTGTTAGAAAACCAAGGACCCCATTAGAGGCAAACATGGGCTGCTGAAAAGTTGGTGCAGATGTTTGGGTAAAGCAGACAGTGACTTACAATATGCTTGATAAAAGCTGACTAAGATATTCCTGGGCTGCTGCTTGCTTCAGAGGACTGTACTCTTCTCCCTCCTTATTCATGGGGGATACGGGCAGAGCTGGACCCGCGAATGGCGAAAAACCACGAATATCCGGCTCTGACCCACCCCCGCCTCCCTTCCAACTTCCCCCGGCATCCCGGCCTTACCTGGTGGTCTAGCTGGTTTTCGGGGCAGGAGCGATCTTCCTATGCTCCTGCCCCGTGCAGATAGCCATTAGGAAATGGCTATGGGCAGTTCCGTAGTCTCTCGAGAGACTACGGGAACTCCCCACAGCCATTTCCTAATGGCTATCTGCGCGGGGCAGGAGCGTAGGAAGATCGCTCCTGCCCCGAAAACCAGCACTCCCAACCGGCAAAGCGCACTATCCCGCAGGCCGGAATTCAGCTCCTGCGCACTACTACGGACAGGTGCATGCCCGATGCCCAAACTCAAACGGCCAGAAAACAATTGCTCCCTCGTTCCCCGTGCCGCCGATGCCTCTGTGTCTGCAGCGGAGCGACTGTCCCGAATAACGAGGCCTGCACAAAATGGAACACAAAGCCCAAATGACTCACCCAGCTATCCTGCACGACACAGCCAGGTAAGGCCGGGATGCCGGGGGGAAGACAAAAATATGGGGGGGGGGGTTTCCTCCTCTCTTCCCCCCCAAAAAAAAATCATGATTATGTAAAATCGCGAGTAGGGAAACCAGAAATGGGGGGGAGGGTAGTGTAGTCAGTGGGATTTTGTTAGTGCAAGCCTACTGTCAGCCCTGCCTTGCATGGGAAGTATGAGTCAAAAAAAAAAAAAAATTCAGAAGTTATATATATTACTCGCCAGAGGTGGGCTAAACACTCCCGATAAGCATTTCACATAAAAGGTGTAATTTTTTGGCTTCTTAAGCAACGGCCATTCTAGTGCCGAAGTGCACGGAATGAGAAGAGTTTTGAGCTGCATTATATTCCCTGACGCAGCCTCATGTGAGACGAAACAAGGACTTGTTGGAATTTAAAAGAGGACATGGTTTGTGAAAGGTTCATCTAGTGAGCGCCAGACGTTTTCATCTATGGCGTGTTCTCAACTATGTTTCCAAAGCTAAGTACCGTATTTTCACGCATATAACGCACGCGTTATACACGATTTTACAAACCGAGCATAACCATGCGCGTTATATGTGTGAGCACGTTATACAATTTTTTTTTTCCATTGCGATCCGGCATCCTCCCTGCAAACCGGCATCCTCCCCCCCGCTCGCGTCAACCCCCCTTCCCCACAATCCTACATCCTCCCCAGCACCGCAAAGACATCGCTTACCCGACTGGGCACCGGCACCAATGCACAGGACGTGCCAGTGCCCGAAGATCTTCCCTCTTCCCTGTGCTGGGCTGGTCTGGGCTTTGAGCATTTGCGCATGCTCAAAGCCTTCTGGTCTCGCTCTCTCCGAGGGTGAGAGGAAGAGGGAGGATCTTCGGGCACTGGCATGTCCTGTGCATTGGTGCCGGTGCCCAGTCGGGTAAGCAATGTTTTTGCGGTGCTGGGGGGGGATGTAGGATCGTGGGGGAGGGGAGGTGACGCGAGCGGGGGGGAGGATGCTGGTTCGCAGGCCAGAAGAGGGAGTAAGCGGGGGTGATGGGAAGTGGTTTTAGCAGCATGCGCGGTATACGCGTGTGCGTGCTATATATAAATTTTTTTACAGAAATGCTTTGTTTCCACGCGCTATACGTGTTATACACGTATGCGCGTTATATGCGTGAAAATACGGTAAACTGTTTTGTTGTTTTTTTTCCCTGTGCACAGTGATGGGGTTTTTTTTCACCCTTTGATAAATTCATTTCAGTGGTGGTAGAGTTTTTTTTGCCTATGATAAGAAATGAAGCAGTATTGAATGTTTATCAAGTTTTGATTGTGGACTGCTGTTAATTTGAATTTTGAGGCTTTTTCTCCACCTTTTATGTGAAATGCTTATCGGGAGTGTTTAGCCCACCTCTGGCGAGTAATATATATAACTTCTGAATTTTTTTATTTAGTTATTTTTATTTAGTTATTAGTTTTTTCTTATGAGACAAGTATGAGTCAATGCCAAAATTATTGTGGGAAGCCTGAGCATCTCCCAAGATAAGGCATTTTAATCTGTAGTAAACAAGCATTAGTACTTGCTGCTGCTTAGTAAAAGGTCCCCTTAGATTGTGAGCCCTCCAAGGACAAGGAAATGCTTACTGTAATTGAAAGTAACTCATCGTGAGGTTCTACTGAAATACATGGTGGTAGATGCGTCTCCCGGAAGAAGTGGTGGAGACAGAGACTGTGTCTGAATTCAAGGAAGCCAAAACGCTCTCGACAACACCATACACGTAGCCACGCATTTATCTCCAGGATGCAAGCTTCTCTGGCCTTTACCTTCCACAGGGAGGATGGACGAGAATACCACCTGCGCACCTGACTGCTTCACCTTCTCTCGCAGAGCCACAAAGTCACTTTTGACATTTTCGCAGAGGTACCTGGCAGCATCGGATAGTAGTCATCAGGCTTGATGAGTCTCAGCAAGCTCTCCATATCATAAATTAAGAAATCATTTTTTTAACCAGATTATTAGAGTCTAGAATTACACCTAGGACTCTAGAGCAGGGGTGGGGAACTCCGGTCCTCGAGAGCTGTATTCCAGTCGGGTTTTCAGGATTTCCCCAATGAATACGCATGAGATCTATTTGCATGCACTGCTTTCAATGCATATTCATTGGGAAAATCCTGAAAACCCGACTGGAATACGGCTCTCGAGGACCGGAGTTCCCTATCCCTGCTCTAGAGGAACTGTCTACTGAGAGATAGGCATGGATAGGATAAGCATGTGGATATGCATGTGGGATCTGAGAGAGAAGAAGAGATAATGGTTACTGCAGATTGGCAAACTGGATGGGCTTTTGTCCTTTATCTGCCATCATGTTTCTATGTTTTTATATATAGAATAGCAGTCTGAGCTGTTAATTTTTTTTTTTTTGGGGGGGGGTGCCCAAAGTTGGGTGTAATTTACCAAATCTAGTCCAAAGTGTTATTTTGATGATTAAAAAATATTTAATACAGCATTCCAGCTAACAATCCCGACAGCCTGTAGTTACAAAGCAAAAACACAATATGAAGTGTCTGTATACAAATGCTAGAAGCCTAAAAAATAAAATAGGAGAGTTAAGAATACATAGCACTGAATGATTAGGTAGATATAATAGGCATCACAGAGACCTGGTGGAAGGAGGACAATCAATGGGACATTGTGTTACCTGGGTACAAATTATATCGCAAGGATAGAGTAGATCAAATTGGAGGGGGTTTGCGCTATATGTTAAAGAGGGAATTGAATCAAATCGAATCAAATCAACATTCTGAATGACAGTGTGGAATCCATAAGGATAGAAATTCCATGTGTGAAGGGAAGGAACAAAATGAGAAGACAGAGGAAGAAATGTTTTCAGAGATTAGGGGAATTGGGCAAAGGTATAAAAATGGGTGATTTCAATTACCAAACTATATTAAGGAGAGAGCATGTAAATCACAAAGTCAAAACAATCACAGGATACCCCTTCTACCCTGCAAGGCCTCCCACAATAGTTAATCCCAAAGCAACCACTGAATAATATTTGAAAAGTGGAGAAAAAAACCCTCAGTTCGGCTTCATTGGTAAAACCCTCCCCCAAAAAACCCCACTCGTCAAACTCAATGTCTCTATCGATATCTTCTGATTTTTGAAGTATTCAGCGAAGAATTTTATAAAGAAAAACGCAGGGCACATTAGCAGTCAGAGAGGACACCCTCCCGATTTAAAAACTGTTCATTGCAGAAGCACGCCGCAAATCGGCATGCAAAGAACACTTCCAGATTTGAAACTGCTCAGTCCAACTGTTACAAGCAGGTAAGCTAATTTTGAAGCTCAGCTGGAGGTACACACAGAGCCACTGCTTCAGTCGGCACTCCCGAGGCCGTGCAGACTGGAACACCCGACGGAGAGATCTCTGTTTCGCCGATGCCCGTCGGGTATTCCAGTTTGCACGGCCTCGGGAGTACCGACTGAAGCAGCCATGGGACTGGAAGTCAAGTGAGCGCTGGCTAATATTTCACGTTGGCACTCACATAGCGAATGGAACAAAAACAAGCCTGCCTTTTCTGTGGTCTTGTCTGCCCAGTTTGCTAAGTAGGCATCAGCACTCAATATTCTGGTGCCCACGCAGCTGCCAGCTCCTCCCCCAACTACAAACAACCCCTGCACTAAGGGACAATCAGCAGCAGTGGTTTAAATGCCACTGAAAATTTGGGGATTGCAGCATACAGATGCCTCTACTGCTTGCTTAAGCTCTTTTCAATATATACCTCCTAATTTGGGGGCAGTGGCCAGAACTGAATTTATAATCCCTGATTCATAGACCACTGAGGCACAGGGACTTGTGCTATTACACCTTTCTCCCATTTGGTGATGGGGATGGTGGTAGCAAGCTGCAGTAGTGGGAGGAGGTAGTACTAGTGTGCCTTGGAAGGTGGGGGTGAGCCCAAGAGGGATGAAGAGGAATGTGAGGCCATATATTGAGCATAAGAATAGCCATGCTGGGTCAGACCAATGGTCCATCTAGCCCAGAGTCCTGTTTCCATAGTGGCCAATCCAAGTCACAAGTTCCTGGTAGAGACCCAAATAATAGCAACAGTCCATGTTACCAATCCCAAGGCCAGCATTAGCTTCCCCCATGTTTATCATTTGCATAAGTAGCACAGAAAAGCAGGACCCTGTGTGAACCTCTCTCCCCCCCCCCCCCAAGTCTCTAAATGGTAAGACCAACCCTGCCTCGAAAACAAGCTATAGCGGCAGAGGATATGCCTATGGGACTGGAAAGCAGAAGCCCCACGCTGTTTTAGTGGCAAGTAGCTTACAAGGTCAGTAGAGGAGTTGCTGGTACAGGAGAAGGCAGTGGGAGGAGGCAGGGAACGCTGCTGGTTCAGCCGTCTGTTTGCTTCCATTCTGCTTCAAAAGGCAAATTTTGCATCACTTTCCGCAACCATGGAATCCCAGCAAATCGAGGACTTTACTTATATGATCATCGACATCTGACACTGTATGTTTTGCCTTAAAACTGTGATTAACGTGGCCAGTAAGGTTGCACAGGGGAGTTGATACTCGGTGCCATTTGTATGCATTGTGTGTGAGAGCCGTCTGTCAATGGCGAATCTCGACTGCAGGACAATGCAGGCAATTTTTTTTTTTTTTCTGCTATTTGAACAAGTGTGCTATGCTAATGGCATGGTACACAAACTCTGGCTTTTCACAGAAAATATAAGACATGCTGTAAATATCTCTTTGTCAACGGCAAAGCTGCTGTGGCTGCAGGTAACATGCTCCACTGCCCGGCCCAAAGTCAAGAGCCGGAGAGAAGAAAGGCTGGAAAAGTCAATGAGATTCAGGAGATGAATGAGGAGCACCATTCGTCTCTTTTAACCGTTTGTTGCCTTCTGGGCTGCACCAAAAAACGAGAGTTCATTTAGCAGTACAATGATTGTCCTCGTCTTCACCACTCTTCAAATATAATTTGAACAGGTTGACCTGATGTAAAGACCTAATATTGGATGTCAGTATTTATTCAGAATTATGGAGATAAGCCATTTAATCTTTCTATATTTTATTTATTTAAAGTAGGTTCTGCTCATTTATAATAAAATGTTCAAACTTGAGTTACAGTCCCAAATGGGGAACAGCAGACCAGAGCAAGCTTTAAACCAAATACAGCAAGTAATTTTTCCAGCAGCAAACTTTACCCCCCCCCACGCCCCCTTTTTACTAAGCAACGGTAGTGGTTTCTACTGCAGCCTGGAGAGCTAAATGCTCTGATGCTCATGAGATTCTGTAAATGGCATCCTGATTGTAGGCAGCTGTAGGCGTCCTACAGCTGTCTAATCAGCCAATCAGGACACACGTGTTGGGGCTTTAAAAAAAAAAAAAAAATCTCCAGGCAGGCTGCCTATATAGAACGTGCATCCGGGAGCATAGGGAGGCATGCAAGTCCACCTAAGATCGCCTAAGGCTTAGGCAAACCTAGGCAGCCATACGCATCTCCCTAGGCCAGTGGGAGATGCGTACATTTAAGTAGACATGGCCGCAACAGTAATCGTGGCAAGGGATCTCTCTGCCGCGATAAATTTAGCTGTGGCCGACAGTCCCCGTCCCCCCCACTCCCGAATGAATGCAGCAGAAGGGATGCCCAATCCCTCCTGCCGGAACGCCCCCATCCTCTCTGAAGATCATGGACCCCCCCCCACACACACATGCAGACCCCCCACCTCGGCTAACCCCCCCCCCCATCCTGGACTGGTCCACTAACTTTAAATGTTGGTCAGAAGGACGGGTCTTCCTACATTGTGGGATGTACTGGGGAGGGACCTAAGGCCTGATTGGCCCAGACGCCTAAAGCCCCTCCTGTGCTATTAATTCAGTTCATATTAACATGCTGGCAGGACAGGTCCTGCAGGAACACGTAACCAGCCAGGTTTTTAGTTTTCAGGATTACCACAATGAAAACACATGAGATAGATTTGCATGGGGTGAGAAGGAAGGTTTGAGGTGATCAGAGAAGATAAGAACATAAAAATAGCCTTACTGGGTCAGACCAATGGTTCATCAAGCCCAGTAGCCTGTTCTCATGGTGGCCAATCCAGGTTCCTAGTACCTGGCCAAAACCCAGGAGTAGCAATATGGCATGCTACTAATCCAGGGCAAGCAGTGGCTTCCTCCATGTCTTTCTCAATAACACACTATGGACTTTTCCTCCAGGAAATTGTCCAAACCTTTCTTAAAACCAGCTATGCTATCAGCTCTTACCACAACCTCTGGCAATGCGTTCCAGAGCTTAACTATTCTCTGAGTGAAAAAATATTTCCTCCTATTGGTTTAGAAAGTATTTCCCTGTAACTTCATCGAGTGTCCCCTAGTCTTTGTAATTTTTGACGGAGATAAAAATCAATCCACTTATACCCATTCTACTCCACTCAGGATTTTGTAGACTTCAATCAAATCTCCCCTCAGCCGTCTCTTTTCCAAGCTGAAGAGCCCTAACCTTTTTAGTCTTTCCTCATACGAGAGTGAATGAGTAAGTGACGGATTGAAGTTGTTATGGCTAGTGGATAAATGAGGTGTGTGTAGAAGGGATACCCACAATGATTGTGCATGAGAGATATTTGAATGCAATGGAGAATGTGAATGCTCAGACATCTCATGCATATTTATTGGATAGATTGGATTTAATTGGATAGATCATTGGAACCCATGGGTGAACAGTGGGGACACTTTTGATGTAGTCGTTGTGTGTATTGTAAGTACGTTTGGGAAACAGAGAAGGTAATTAACCCGAATAATGGGAAAGAGTTTTGGTTAAAATCTTATTCTAACTGTGATACCAGTCAGGTAGTGTATGGGATTCAATGCCTGTGTGGGAAGTGATATATTGGTCATACAAAAAGGAAAATTAAACACCGTATTGCCCAGCATTTAAATAATTTAAGGTTAGTTAAACTAGAAGCCCCTTTTTTAGGCCATTGGGTGGCGAGCAGTTATGAAGTGGAGGAGCTGAAGTTTGTAGTCCTGATTATAAGCGTGAGAAGGATGTTTCTCAAATTTTATTGAGGAAGGAACAGTATTTAATTCATCAGTGGAATATGGTTGAACCAACCGGATTGAACAGGGAGGTGGAGTAGAATTCATTGTAAGGCAGAATCAATGATTAGAATGAACGGTATCCAGGTGGGGGTAAATTTATTAACGTCAGCAGGAGTGTGTTAAAAGATAGGAGAGCATTTTAACTCACATAGCCATTTCCCATACGTTGTAAAGGATCTAAAATGCGAGCTTATGAAGGACAGCTGCATTTGAACAACAAGTTCTGTTATAAGTTTGGTTGGAGAATGATAAATATAGTTAACATGTATATGTATTTGGTTGATATTAGTGGTTATAACGTGGCAATTTATTTATGCATATTATTGTGGCTATCCTAAGAACCCAACTGCCCAGAGGCCAATCGGGTTTTCGGGCTAGCCCTAATGAATATGCATGAAAGAGATTTGCATATAATGGAAGTGATAGGCATGCAAATCTGCTCCATGCATATTAATTAGGGCTAGTCTGAAAACCCGATTGGCCTGGTGGTCCTCCAGGACAGGGTTGGGAACCACTGGCCTAGACCAAGGGTAGACAGTCCTAGAGAGCTGGAGCCAGGTCAGGTTTTCAGGATATCCACAATAAATATGCATGAGATAGATTTGCATCTCAAGGAAATAGTGCATGCAAATCCATCTCATACATATTCATTGTGGATATCCTAAAAACCTGACCTGGCTCTGGCTCTCGAGGATTGGAATTGCCTACCCCTGGCCTAGACCATATCTTCTAGCAACAGATTGCACAGCTTACCGTAATTATGTTCTGTGTTGGAAAAAAACTCAAACACTTTCTGCAATTTATTTTCAATCTGCTGGTCATTAGTTTCACGGAGTGTCCTCTTGGTTTTGTATTGTTTGGCCGATTCCCTGTTTATGAACTTCTATTGCAAATCTCCCCTTCTGATCCTATCTTTTTTTAATCTCCTCTCACCCACCTCTTTCCTCCATCTGCTCCCAATCGTCCATCCAGTAACCACTTGCCTCCCTTCCATTTGCTCCAGAACCCTAGTCTCTTCCCCCATCGCTCATTCTCCTTCAATCCTTATCCCTCTATCTCTCTCTCTTGAGAATTTTCTTCTTCCTCCCCAACAAGATTTCCTCTCTCCCACCCCTCAGATCTTCTCACCAAAGTAAGCGCTAGGAACACCCCGAGTTACCATAGGAATTCTGTATCTAAGGCAGGGGTGTCAAAGTCCCTCCTCGAGGGCCGCAATCCAGTCAGGTTTTCAGGATTTCCCCAATAAATATGCACAAGATCTATTAACATACAATGAAAGCAGTGCATGCAAATAGATCTCATGCATATTCATTGGGGAAATCCTAAAAACCCGACTGGATTGTGGCCCTCGAGGAGGGACTTTGACACCCCTGATCTAAGGTATCCAACTTCTGTTTCCTACTTTTGTAGTTAATGTGGATTAGGTACAAAATCGTAGCTCATTTTTAAATAAACAGGTCAAGCAGGTTCATGTTTTCTGTCCAGAGGTTGGGGCACAGCAGACTTTGGGTATGCACCTTTTCTCAAGGCCCTGCTCTCATTTTACTTTAGGGCTACCTGCCAATGGCTGCTGTTCTGAAGCTGTCTCCAGATTTGTGTTTCCCTAGGCCAGGGGTAGGCAATTCTGGTCCTCGAAAGCCGGAGCCAGATCAGGTTTTCAGGATATCCACAATAAATATGCATGAGATAGATTTGCATCTCAAGGAGCCAGTGCATGCAAATCCATTTCATACGTATGGTGGAGATCCTGAAAACCTGACCTGGCTCCGGCTCTCGAGGACTGGAATTGCCTACCCCTGCCCTAGGCAGATGCCTGGTTTTCATAGTGGTACTGTAGCTTCAGACAATATTCAACCACCTGCTGAATGCATAGAAATGTATAAGGCAGACTACTAAACTCATGTTCTTTCCACTTGTGCTTTTTATTTTAACTAATGTAGTTCAACCAATTTCCCTCCTGTTCCAGTTTGTCCATTTGTTTTGTCAAATCTATGTATGATAAACCTCCACTAGTATTTTGTATTTTTTTTAATATATGCACTTTTTAATTTTTTGATCTACACCACCTTGAAATCTGATTTGGCGGAATAACAAAATTTTTTAATAAACTTGATCATTCTAACTTTATACAGATGAGTTATTCATACAAAATTAGGCCTGCTATTTCTGTATTCAGAATTGTGTTTTCTTATTTTCTGCGCCCCCCCCCCCCTCCAAATCCACACTTGTGTCTATTCTTATATACAGAGTGCCCACAAAAACACTCCTTGATTTTAAATGGTTACAAAACCAAAATTTATTGGAATATTCTTTCACCTTTAAGTATACAGTTTCATATGGTATCGGTTGATTACGGTACATACACTCGATATGCGCCCCACCTGTTACTCGGCAAACATGGATGTGATAATCAAGCTTGGACCAAACTCTCCAAAGCATATCCAGCATGATTGTGTTTATAGCTTCAGTGATACATCCCTGCAGATCATCCATAGTTGCGGGTAGTGGAGGTATGTACACTTTGTCTTTCATGTACCCCCAAAGGAAAAAAAATCACAAACAATATTGTCCGGTGATCTCGGGGGCCACTTGATAAACACCTGGTCATTTTGTCGCATTGCTTTGTCAGAAAGTTGTAACTTCTGCACCAATTGCAGCTGGTAAAAGTGCAAGCGATTGTGTGAGATCTTGCTAACCGTGCTTTTGGGGACTTGTATTTGCTGTCATCTTATTTATAAACATATTCTAATAAGTTTTGATTTTGTAACCATTATAAAATCAAGGAGTGTTTTTGTGGGCACACTGTACAATGTTGACACGTGTTGACTCTTCCTGTGACAAATTCTACAATCAGGGATAATGACATGAAAAAAGAGTTAAGATCTGGGGAAAAATGGGTGACAACTACATGACCTGTGCTTTTTTTTTTTTTTTTTTAATGTATCTAACAGTGTATTAGCCAATAAGTCTATGTGAAGTTGGAAATACTACTTGTTGGTTGAAAGAAGGCAATCTCTGCTTTTTCAATACCTCTCTTGGAGATGAAAAGACAAAGGCCCTTTTTTACTAAGGTGCGCTAACCGATTAGCATTCTAATCGAATTAGCACGCGCTAAACGCTAACGCGTCCATAGGCTTAGGGTTTAGCGCGCGCTAATCGGTTAGCGCACCTTAGTAAAAGAGGGCCTTAGCCTTTGGACATTAACCCCCCCTCCCCCTTTTACAAAACGATAGTGTGGTTTTTATTGCCAGCGGTAACTGCTCCAACGGTCATGATTGTCGGAGCTGTTACCGCCACGGCTGGCGCTAAAAACCACGCTACAGTTTTGTAAAAAAGGGGGGGGAGGGGAAATCAGAATCCTCTATTCAAAAGCTACTTAAAACCTGACCCTAGATGATGAAATGATGTTACCTCTCTCCTGCCCTTTCATTACCCCTTGTAGCGAGACTACCCTTCTACTGCGTAGTTGATCCTTCTCACTCCCCTCCCCCCTTAAGAGTCCCTCACTTGGTCAATTTTAATTATATTTTACTTCTCTCTTTGGATTTTATTAAATTTCCCATGCAATCCTCCCATTTCAACCTTACTATTTTTAATTTGTAAACCACTTAGATAATTGCTTTATTTGTGAATTATTACATTTTCTTTTCTCTCACATTTTTCTTACCCCTATACTGCCCTTCTTTGGGCTTTTAATTTTGCAAACCTCTCTGATTCAAGTTTGCGATTAACGGTATATCAAGTTTCTGTAAATAAATAAGAGCCAATGTACGATTATTTCTGCAAAGTTAAATCTGCCAGCACAGTCTATTTGGTGACTGATAGCTTTTGTTTATTATATTTACTGGACACATATAGGGTAAAGGAGAGGTCAAATATAGTAATGAATTCATGCAGACATGCAGAAGAGGGATTGAATGTTTTAACCCATTTAAGAAGCAGCATATCCTGCAAATGAGTAGACATCAGAAGCTGTTTGACTGACTCCAGACATCACCAATTACTTTAAAAGCAAGAGTCTGCTAGAGATTAATCCAATAGTCTCTTTCATAATTAGCAAATAAACATGACATCTTCATGCTCGTGCTCTAGTGTCCTACAAGAAATCCCATAAATCTTGACTTCCCCGCCAAATATAATTTAACCTCTGAATGCACTGATCAATATTGAGCCAGCAGTGAGCATAATTAGGCTTAGATATTCAATGCCAGGCCATGTCTGGGCAATGAATATACGGGACTGTGCTGGGATGCGCTGGCTGCTGGAGGTATGAGGATCAGCTGGGACCCAAATAAATACTTATACGAATCCCAGCCGATATTCAATCGGGACTTGAATACAGTCCTCCTCACCTGCTACTAGAATCACAGTAGCCCCCCCCACCCCCCGCCTACCTTAATGTCATTGGTGGTCAAGGGACTAAATTAAGAACAAGAAATCCACTTGCTTTTGCCCCTAGTGGCTGTGGCTTAAAAATGACAGCCAAGCCCTCTAAAGGTAGTCTCATGCTACTATCACTAGGTTCAGCTCTTAGTGCTACTATATCCCCTACTGGTAGTATGATGAAACTACCTCTAGAAGTCACTGCTGCCATTTTTAAGCTGCAACCAAAAGGTAAAGATGTGAGTGGACTTTGCTCTTCCCCCTGTTTAACCAAATTCCTCATATGAGACTGGCTTAGAGTTCTGGGCATTCCTTTTACCTTCCAGTAGAGGTCAACAATCACCTGGTACAACAGGAACTTCTTTTCAGTAGCTGAGATCACTCCTCTCATCTCATTTTGGGGCTGGCCAGAGCCAATATTCAGTGGTAGTGCCCAGCTTAATGCCAGTGAATATCGGCGTTTGGCCACTGACCAGCGATTTAAGTATGCTACAGCCTCTCTGGTCCACTTAAATCACTCTGAATATCAGGTCCAGTATCTCCAAGATTCTATATATGGCGATCAAAGTCGTGCACCAAAATCTGGACTCGTGCCCAAGCTGCATGCGCAACTTAATTGATTAACGAGCACTTAACTAGCAATAATTGGACACTAACAACCAATTATTACAGTTAATTGGCATCAATTAGGATTTGTGTGCACAATTGGCTGCTTGCCATTTTATAAGGCTCGGCGCCTGACTTTCATACTGTGCAGATGAAAAGGGGGTGTGGCCAAGGGAATGTAAGGGATGTTCCAAAAAGCTGAGCATGGAATTACAGAAGACTGCCTTATCACATCTAACTTGGGCACTGGCATTTACACCAGGTTTTAGTAGGCATAAGCCCAGCACTCAAAATGTTAGGGCTTAGGGATCCCCACCAGCTACAGCAATGGAGATGCTCATTTTGAGGGGACCTAAGCTCAAAGTGGGAGGCCCAGCCCCCTCTCATGGTTATGCCTAGTAATACTTGCTAAGTTTAACGTTTTGGGCTTTCCAGTTCAGCTTTGGTATTCATAGTTTTATATTTCTAATTTGGGATCCATTGCTCTGTATTTGATGAAGGTTTGACTGTGTTTTGTGTGTGAAGAAGTCATTTAAAGTTGTTTTATATGTGGAAGTAATGGTGGGTTGAGAGACAGGTAGAAGAGGGGCCCACCTCCTTAATTTCTCCCCTAAGCTCCAGCATGTCTAAAATTGGCCATGTGTCCATCAATATTTTTTTCTTTTTTTGGCTTTCTATATTTGGAGGCAATTTCACACACCCTTGGATATTCATCTCATGGTTTCAACATTATACCTGCTAGGCTGCGTGTCTCACATCGAATATCTATTTTGGTTTTTACAGATCCTTTCTAAAATCCCATTCCTTGGGGGTTAGCTACCTCTTAGGTGGTGGGGAGGGGGCGATATTGACACTTTGGAAGGGTGGGGTGGGGGGTTATATATTGTTATGTTTGTTTTAAACTGCTTTGTCTCCGTTACGATAAAAACAACATATCAGATCAATAAAAGATAGGTAGTAGTGACCCAGATTGGCCACCGTGAAGATGGGCTAATGGGCTAGATGGCTATTCTCATGTTCTTAAAACATACAACCTTTATAGAATAGCACTGAATTTTTAGGTACCTAAGGTTTGATGCCATAGATAGAATTCTCTCCCATATGCGTCTTTCTCAGAAGGAGAATTGCAATTTGCAGCCTCTAGTTTTGAGAATACCAGCCATTTCAATTTAAAATGCACAAAGTTGATCGTAGTACTCTTAAACCTGCAGCAGTATACTTCCCCCCCTCCCCCCTATTAGGACAATGTCTTTCACTCCAAGTCCCTTTTGGAACAAAAGCATTGATTTCAGACTTTAGTTTTTAGAGTAGACATCCTTCTGAGATTATTTCTTTAAAATAAGCTGTATGCAACTCTAAACCCACAAGTATAAACATGTTGAGTGAAATTGAATTTGGGTCAAAGTAGATTGACTGTTATCATTACAACGCTATGTTATTTTTAATGGCTCCAACACTGAGCTGTAACGTTAATACAGAGGGAAGGAAGGTATTAAGAAAAAGAAAAATGACTACAATGTTAAGAGCTATAAAAAGAAATGGGTCTCACTTTTGCAACATCATAGCATTGAGAGGGTAAATCTATAACTGTGCATGTATGCACAGTGGAACCTTGGTTTACGAGTATCATTCATTCCAGAAGCATGCTCATAAACCAAACTGCTCGTATATCAAAGCGAGTTTCCCCATAGGAAGTAAAGGAAATTCACTTTGATTCGTTCCACCTCCTCCTCCCCCACGAGGCTACCGGCACTGCTCCATCGCCCCCCCCCCCTCCCCACCGCTCAAAACGGCATTGCACCCCCGCAGCTGATCCCCAGAAAGATCATTTTAGTTCTTCGGTGGGTTGGGATGGCTGTAGAATATTAGACATGTTTTGGAAGGTACTAATTTGAAACATTAGAATCTGGGGAATTGTTTCAGTTGATCAAACAAAATGTCAGAAGTGATAAAAGATCTTTTCTGACAATTTCTTAGGTGCAGAGATTGTGTGTCAGTTTACACTGCTGATGGTTGTAAATGCTCATGTGCTATTGCATGTAGATTACTGCAATTCCTTATATCAGGGTTTACTGGATCGTTAGCTTAAACAAACTTCAATTGGTGTTGAATACAGCAGCCAAAATGATCTTTTGGGTAAAGAAGAACAATCATGTAATGCCTGTAAAGTTGACATAGAGGGGCTCCACAACAGCAGCCCTTATGCCTCCAGGTGTCATCTTTATGTAGATGCAGTAGGTTTTGGAGGACTCACCATACAATATAAGAACGTTTTAATGTGACATTTACTGCAATACCCCCTAGATTGCACCTCTGCTCTGCTCAGATGTGTCTGAAGCTCTCATACAGGCTGGAATGTGCTGTTTCTTTCACATATTTGGATGGTGGGCAGGAAACAGGGACCACTGGGGAAGTAATTGAGGGTCATGCCTTTATCCCTCCAGCGGTCATCTGGTCAGTTTGGCCACCTTTTTGGCCCTTATTCATTTTTAAAGCAGTTCTAGCCCTAAATGTCTAAATGGTGCCCTGTACGTTTTGTTAAATGTTCAATTATCGCTGCAAAACATCAAAGTCCTAAGTCCGCCCAAAACACACCTTCAGCCCCCCCCCCCCCTTGGAATTTACACGAACAGGAGATGAACAGCCTAGAAAACCATCTAAAATATGGCTTTTGAAACAGTGGTTTGGACGTTTTAGCCATTTTTGGGATGTTTGTGTCTTTTGAAAATGAGCCCCGCTGTCACTTCCACAGTATCTACAGATAAGACTGAAAGCAACCGAGGATGGTGCTTTTGGTTGTTTTGCATCAGATCTTTGAAACCATCTTCTTAAACAGGTTAGAGAGCAGAAAAACTAGCTGCAGTTCAGAAAATTAGGGCCTGCCTGTTTATGCATGCATTTGGAGACCTGGGCTGCAGTTCGGGGGGGGGGGGGGTGGAGGGGGGTACTGTGGATACTGAGCACCCCCAGTATTGAGCAAGCTTCTTCACTGTATCCAGTGAGGGGTGATTTGGGTTGTGTTTAGCACTTTCAATCATTTTGAAAAATTGGCATCTACGGGTGTGGTATATTGTTAGGGGGTTCTTAGTTCTGTGATATTAAAAGGATATAGTGCACATTATTCTTTGAAGTATGCTCACACACATATATATCTCGGGGTTTTTTTCATTTGCTTCATGCAAGCCACTTTAGTCTCTTAAGTGGTCATGGTGAGGTTTCAACAGCTTGTAAATAAATAACCACCAAGGCAATGTTAAAATGTCAGTAACTCAGGCCTGTGTTTCAGCTCAAATCATGGGGACTTTAATGAAAAACATCATTTACCCTAATACAGTGAGCCCTCCATTTTGGTTGACATTTATTTATCTTGTTACCTGTAAGTATAAGCCCATGTTAAAAAAATTAAAAAGCTTGAAGTAAATACAAAGTCCACGTTCCTTAAAATCAATAAGAGGACTGCATAGTTTTCAGAGGGAATTTTTGGAATTGGTAATAATTCATTCCAGTATAAATGGTTTGTTAAATTCATTTTACAAGGGATTAACATGTTTTAAGAGCGTAGACACTGACTTCAGAGTTTGAAGATTAAGCATATTGTCCCTAAAACTCTGACTAGCTCCATTTTTCCAAAGACAGATTAATAAATCAAACTTTTCTTGTGCCTTCCTTGTACTTAGATACCAGAGATTATAAAAGCAGGAGTACAGCCAAAACAGTTTGGGACAATCTGCATTAGGGTTTTTATTGCCGGCTGCTGCGGTAAAAGCTCCAACACTCATAGAATTCCCATGAGCGTCGTGGTTTTTACCGCAGCGGCCGGCAATAAAAAATCCTAATACTGAAGGGGTCAGCGACCCTCATTATGATTATAATTGAATTACTTTGCCTGAAGGAATGCGGGCCTTGCTCATTATTTTAGGATAAGTTTCATTTCCTTAATTTGCTCATTATTTTAGAAAACTGGTTGTGCATAAGTTTCATCTCCTTAGTAAGGTGCCTTTTCTGGGAAATCACGTGTTGTATTCCTGTTTCTGCTGTAAGAAAGTGATAATGTACCTCGCCCTCCTGGACATGTAACAATCGAAACTGCAATGCATACATAAGCTGTGTATTTACTACAGGCTCATAAGGATACCTAGATGACCAATGATATGCTTTGTATTAGGACCAATCATGAGTTGTAAAACTGTCAATACTTAATCTATAGAAACCCCCTTGTAGCATCCTATATGTATATGAGAATACTATAAAGGAACTTGCTTTTCCTCATTTGGACACTTCTGAGGCAGAACCTTATTAACCATGTATTCTCCCTGGGAATGCCCAGGCCAACTCTTGTTGTAAACCGCCTAGAAATGAAAGATATTGGCGGGATAGAAGACACCAACGTAATGTAACCTTTATTGCACAGGAGTCCTGCATATGCCAAATAAAGATACTTTTGTACTTTCTTCACGTCTCTGGTTTTGTGTCTGATCAAGTGACCTTTCAATACGGTTGGATAAAAGGGGGCCTTACTTAGCAGTCAAGACAAATGTCCGCCTCCTTTGTTCTGATTTTAAATTAATTTCTTTGGAGATGCTGGTGTTTAAAGGGCAGAGGAGTAGCCTAATGGTTAGAACAGCAGGCTGAAAAGCAGAGCACCCAGGTTCAAATTACACAGCAGCTCCTTGTGGCCTTGGGTAAGCCTGTAAGTAGGGGATTTATGAAAGGGCGCTAACCGCTAAACATAGAAACATGATAGCTGATAAAGGCCAAATGGCCCATCCAGTCTGCCCATCCGCAGCATCCACTATCTCCTCTTCTCCCTAAGAGATCCCACGTGCCTGTCCCACGTCCATTATCCTTAGCATCCTTTGTTGAATTTCCCCCTTTAACCCTATGTTGCCTTAGGGTAGCCAGAGGTAATGCTAGCAACCATGCCCCACTTAAGGCTTATAATTGCAACCATCACACTTATGGCAGCCCTATAGCCACCGGTGGTACACAGCTTATGTGCAGCAGAGACAAGAGAGACTGAAAGAATCTCTAATTCAGCTACACTTTTCCCTCTGTATTTGCAGTGGATGCAGGCAGAACATAGCCCCGAATATGGAAAAACTGCGAATAACTTTTTATATGTTATTCGCGGTTTTTTGTAGCAGCCATCGTTTTTACTAATGAAACCGCAAATAACTACATCTGAAGGGCCGGCAGAGAAGCCAAACCATCCCTATCAGGAATCACTCACCATGCAAACTGCCTCAGCTTGTCCAGGAAAGCAAGCACCGAAACTCCAAGCTCCCCGAACCTCTGGTCCCCATAGAAAAGGAGGCAGTGCAGGATCAGGAGCTCAGTGCGGCTCATCCTGGACCCGGCTTCTGCACTGGCACTCATTGGCCTACAGCCAGGGCCAAGGGGAGTCCACCCCAGAGACTGCCTCACACTTCTAAGCCCTGCCCACAAATACTGACGAGCACCTTTTCTGTTCCGAGAGCTCTCCTAGCCCGCCCATAGTCTCTGCCCTGCATTTCCAGTCCCGCCCACAGGCACAGCCCTGCGCCGCCAGGCCATTTCCCCAAGACCCATGAGCTACAAATCCCGCCCCGCACGTCAATCCTATGTCGCTGCTAGAGCTGCGGAGCAGGCAAAACCAGAAGAGCGGCTTCGACGTGCTTTTTTTGTAATTTCCTTGCACTAATCTGCCTTGTCAAACAAAAGGGGAGGTGGAAGGAAAATTAAATGTGCACATACAAGATGAAAAATCGCGAATAAGCGAAACCACGAGTGCTGAAACCGCGAATACAGAAGGAGAAGTGTACTGTACTCCTATTTGCATGAATTTGAGTTCTGTTTTACTGGCTTCATCAGAGCTCCATACAGGCTCCATAGGGATACAAGAAAAAAGTGTGAGTACTACGAATGATATAGAGGAAAGCCTTTTAAAAATGAGTGACTTACCTACAAGAAAAAAGGGCATGCCTTTTATTTCCACTGGGTATAAAAGCTGTAGAATATTTGCTATCTTCAATTTTTTTTTTAAAATTAACTCTTCTTTTTTATTTTTTTTTAAATTCTTTATTGATATTTAATCAAAAACAGTGTCATATAAATAAAAGAACAGTAGGTATTACATAAATTACACTAGTTCATGTTCAGGTAACATTAAATATCATTCATTAATTTCAGATTCTTGCATCTAATAATATCAGAATATTATCAAATATATAATACAAAAGAAGAATAAAGTTACCCAAATAACACTATCAATATTTACTCCCATCCCTCCAACCCCCCACCCTCCCTGGATGTGTAAAGATAAATAAACCAAAAGAAAGATATGATGATGAAAATACATTATTAAGTTTTTACAAATTTAGTCAATGGGCTCCAAATTTTATTGAATACCTCACTAAGTCCCCTACACTCTGCATTAATTCGTTCATATCTATATGAAGTGCACACATTCACCCACCAAAAAGTATAATTTATTCTATCATGGTTCTTCCAATTACTTGTAATTAATTGAATGGCTATATCTGTTAGGATCAAAAATAGATGACTTTTATATTTATCTAGAGTGGGTTTCACATGTAAAATTGTTCCACAAATTATAACCTCATATGATAATGGAACATTTGAATCTAAAACTAGATTTATTTGTCCCCAGATTGACTTCCAAAATATTAATATAAATGGATAAAAATATAACAAAGTCCCTATATCAATATGACAAAATGCCAACATCTATTAGACCTAGAACTATCTATTCTATTTAATCGAACTGGGGTCCAGAAAATCCTATGTAACAAAAATAACCATGTTTGTCTCATAGATGCTGACGATGTACATTTCAGTCTCCAAGTCCAAATTCGTGGCCAACGAGACACAGAAATATACTGTTTTATCTCGATGCTCCAGATGTCTCTAAGACTATTTTTGGGTTTTTTTATTTAAAAGTCCAGAAATCAATTTGTACCACTGAGCAGCCTGATGTCCAACTAAATCAGTTTGGTAGCAAAGGATTTGCAGACTAAAATAAGTTTTTAAATTTTTCCATTCAGGGAACCCACTCTGAATAGCCTGTTTCAACTGCAACCACTTATATTGTTGAGATTTTAAAATTCCAAATGACTGTTGCAGTTGTGAAAAACCAAGCAGATTTCCATTAGACATAACATCATCTAATGTCCGAATACTTGCCTGCATCCAATTCTTCCAAGCGATCCCAGCACCACCTATTTGAATCTTGGAGTTTAACCATAAGGACTATAAAGTAGATTTCATTATTTATTAATTTCCAGGTACTTTAGTTAGATTGTGAGCCTTCGGGACAGTAAGGGAATTTTTTAAGTACCTTCTTACTTCTCATTTATAATCTTAATGTATATTTTCTTCAAACCGCTTAGAACCTAACGGATGTAGCGGTATATAAGAAATAAATTACATTACATTACATTACATTATAGGAACATCTGTTAATTTATCAATAAATTTGATTGTTTTCCATGTGTCCAATAAAATCACATTGTCCTTTGCGTATCTAGGTATTTTAATACTTAATGTGTGGATCAACTGAATAATGGTTGTATAACAGGTACTATAGCGGAATCATTAACTATTGTTTTATCAAAGCCAAATAAAGATCCCTTGGTGGCTAATTATAGGCCGATTTCTTTGATTAATGTAGATGGAAAAATATTAGCGAAATTATTAGCTTTACGCCTGGCCAAGGCTCTTCCTTATATTATTGGTATCTACCAAACTGAGTTTGTTGCTCATAGACATTCTTCAAATAATACTACATTGGCCTTTAAATGAACTCAATATTTTCCTAGTAAACCAAGTACCTCCCCCACCCCTCAAAAAAAAAATTAAGTTGATTGACAAGGCTAGAAACAAGTCCTTTGTGTATTCCAAGCACAATATGAACAGTGATAATATTGGTTTCATTATACTTTCTCAACTGGCTTTCCTCTGTTCTGTTCAAGAAGATGGAACAATAATTCATAGTGGGAGCAAACTCGCTACTTACAACACTGTAAGGCTACCAAATCATGCAGTTTGCTGTTGATTCTATAATCGCTGCTTTGTCAGGAAGAGCCTTATGTCAAGAAATATTAAACAAAGTGAGCCTCAAATAATTCACTGCAGCTCAAAGTACAGACGCTACTTATGGAAGCCACCTTGATTATCATCGGCTCCGTATTAAAGTTAGGAAAAACAGAGAAGTAAAAAACTCTGACAACCATCTGAGAAAAACCCAAATTGTAAGCTAGCAATTAGGCTCTAATTCACAAAAGCAACAATATCTACCTGTAGTTTTAATACATAGAAATCCCATCGGGACTTGCACTCCTCGGTGTCAGGTCAAAAGCGCGCCGGGACAAAGGCGCGCGCAGACAATTGAGTGCAGCACGGAGGTGCGCGCCGCAGAAAATTACTGTTTTTACAGCTCCGACGGGGGGGGGGGGGGCGTGGGGGGGAACCCCACCACTTTACTTAATAGAGATCGCGCTGCGTTGTGGGGCGTTGTGGGGGTGTGGGGGGTTGTAACCCCCCACATTTTACTGAAAACTTTACTTTTTCCCTGTTTTTAGGGAAAAAGTTAAGTTTACAGTAAAATGTGGAGGGTTACAACCCCCCAAACCCCCCACAACGCCGGCGCGATTTCTATTAAGTAAACTGGGGGGGGGGCTCCCCAACAAAAACCCCCGTCAGAGCCCCTAAAAACTGTAATTTTCTTCGGCGCGCGCCTTTGTCTTTCGCGGGGTTGTCTATGAACCGCGCTCCTCCAGTCACTTGTCTCACTTTCTCCTCCAGCAACAATGGATTACAGTGAATTATAAACTACAGGCAGTCCCCGGGTTAAGAACGAATTACGTTTTTAAAGCTGTTCTTAAGTCGGATTTATATGTAACTCAGAACATATAGATTTTAAGATTTTTGCGGCTTACCTCTGCTTCCAGGTGACAAAAGGGCCAACTATCCCTACCAGTGTTCCCTCTAAGGTACAGCATGCAAACCACACACTGTTTTCAATGTGGCCATGCATCATTCCTGAATCTGCTGCAGGAGAAATGTAGGACTCTATGCCACTGGAAATACTGCTCGATGAAATCAAATGAAGCCACAAGTATGCATCATACTTAAATCGGGTATCTGTAACTCGGGGACTGCCTGCATTCTCATTCCGGACTTTTCAGATACAGTGGTACCTTGGTTTGCGAGCATAATTCGTTCCAGAAGCACGCCTTAGTAAAAGGACCCCCAAGTGATTGAGAAGTAAAATAAAAGTACTTGTCTCAGACACTGTATTCACATTATTAAGTAATGATTAATTTTGTAATGGATAATTTTTAGCTGTAGGTATTAATTATGGCTCTTTGAGATTTGATTGTTTTATTGTTTTATTATTAGAATTGCTATTGTTGAGATGTTTGCTATGATATTTTATGAAAAAAAAATTTTTTTAAAAACTTTTGCTCTTAATCTTTCCTTTTCTATTTTTAATGGAGTTCTTTTCTTGATGAATATGAACTATATATTGTAAAACACTTGGATCCTGTTAGACTGTTATGCGGTATATAAAGTTCTTAATAAACAAACACCTGTCCAGATCTTTTCTGGGCATCACAAATTCTTGGGTACTGGCAGGAAAATAGTGGGAGGGCTGGAATGATGAGAGAATTTGAAGATTTTAGCTTTCCAGTTACTGTTCAGTATATGATCTGGCCCAGTGTCATCAGCTTGCTGAGGTAAAAAAAATGCCTTGATGTCATCACAAAGCCTCCACACCAATAGGCTATTTGACTCCACAGACTGGGCATTAAGGAGGTTCTAAACTAAACTAAACTAAACCTTAAGTTTGTATACCACATCATCTCCACAGAAGTGGAGCTCGGCACGGTTTACAAGAATTGATATAGAAAGGAACTACAATGAAAAGTAGAAGGACTTAGAAAGAGAAGTTTAGAGGGACTTAGTATATCAAAGTCATTGCATTTTAGAGAAAGGCCAAGTTTTCAAATGTTTTCAGAAGAGTTAGAGGGAGGTCAGGCTCTGAAGCGGGGTAGTAAAGCTGTTCCAGAGTTCTTATTTTTTGGAATCCACATGCTTTTCTGGCCTCTAAGGCATCACCATCATCCTGTCAAATCCAGGCTGCTACCACCTCCTCTTGAGTTCTGCTCCTACGCGTGGGAAGTTCACGTTTGGATGTTTTTGCTTTAAGGTACTATTCGGATTAGCCTCTAAATATATAACTGATCTTTACTCTTTCACAACTAACAGACATAAGAGAAGCTCACACTTGAATTCTGTTTCTCCACTGGTTAGAGGATGTAAATTTAAAAGACATCATCAATATCTTCTCGCACATCAGACAGCTTTATGGGGTAAAGACCTGGAACAACTGCTTACGCCTACTACTTATGGGGAATTTAGGAAACACCTAAAAACATATCTGTTCCTGAAATATTTAGGCAACTGACCTGTAAAATCTTAGTCCACAATAACTGATCTCTAGAGCTGTTTATCACTAGCTCTTAACTCTGTTATTCTACTCATCTGTAGCATCTTTTAATCATTGTAAACCGCATAGAACTTCACAGTCCTGCAGTATATAAACTGCTATTATTATTACGCGTCATAGAGATATGTATTCGTTTGAAATGTCAGCAACATTATGAAGTGTTTTGAGGAGAGGTTAGGAGAGTATACTTTTTCAGAAACAAACTCTTAACCTCGAAGGGGAACCACAAGACTGATCAAATATAGTATTATATAGATGAAGTAGA